>NC_046320.1:44380005-44693774 GCF_009819535.1 Lacerta agilis
AACCATCTTAGCATATTTATGTTTCCTTTTAAGCAACAGGTTTCATTTTGATATTCCCAACAGAATACCACACAATTGATGTTAAGCATATTAAAGTCATAAAATGCCAACTTACTGAAATTACACAATCTGCTACAGGTTTCTTAAGTGCACTTTCTGACGTGTCTTTAAGCTTAACCAAGAGCATGCCTGTAACCTGTTCAATTGCAAAGGGTCTCTCCTCATCCAAGTATCGTACCTGCAACAAAAGGAAAACAGTATCCATTAAAGCACACAGTGCCCCAGAAGTGTTACATTTTATCACAATGGGTTTCCAATAAATGTTTCATGCAGCCTTCCAAAATATTGCCATAACATTTAATAGCCCTCTGAACTATAATATAAAATGCCCTATGGATGTATCAGATATCCACTCAAGATATTTTGTATGCATACCTAAAGGTAAATCATGCATGCAACTAACATGTCATGAAGGTACATTCATTAGGCAGATAAGACTAAATGTACAACTTACAATGTTGCATATATATACACTTAGTGTTTACACACACACACACACAAACACACACACACACACACTGAACATTTTAAATAAATAAAACAAAAGAAAAAAAAAACCCCACAGATAAGATTACTTTAGAATAATGATATGAAAGAGGGAAAAGGGGAAAAATAGTCTTTCTTTGCTGCCAAAAGGATCTTAAAGTAGGCATTAGGAAAGGTTCCTTAGGGAAACATTCCACAGGTGGCACACAACAATCAGAAAGGCCCTCTTCCAGTTGCCATCTGTCTCATCTCCCATTTGAGGAGTCCCTCTAAAGATGCACAGACAGGTTTATGTGAGCAGATTCAGTATCTCTGTTATACCTTCTACAAATATTCAGATCTGTCTCATCAAATCATCAACACTGCCCTGTTTTGGCATTAAACAATCTGGCAAGTCAAAATGAAGGGATCATTTGATAGGATGCACAAAGCACCACAAATATTAACAGTTTAAATGCAGATATTGCAAGACTGGCTGGAACACTCACCTTTACTCCAACACTCCCATTAGGCAACTTCTGAAGCTCATAGGGCAGTTTGGCTCTTTCAGCTTTTATAAAAGGATCATCAAATGCTCTCCCATGCAGTTTTTTGAATCCATGCAATGTATTCTTAATATTTGTGATAATCTGTTGAAGTATAACATTGCCATTACTAATTTCCAATGTTTATAAATTCTCATGAGAATCAAGAGCTGCTGCTTGGAATGACAACAGCTTTCACTAAAGCACTAATAATTTAACGTTTACCTGGCTCTTTGCTGCATTTCCAATAGTCCGGGCTTTAGCTCCTAGTGATATACAAGCTCTGAAATATAAAATATATTCAATTTTCAAATGAGTCCAGAAAAGAATAAACAGGCAGTTGGTGGTTTTGGGAGACTTATTTCTGAAACAAGCAGATTTTCTTTCCATCACACACAATTAAAGTTGTGTCATTAGCTATCTTAGTAGCAAAACCAAGCAAGTAAACCACTGTGGTACTAGAACAAATAGTAATCACACAAACAGACTGAACTCACACCTGCATCTCAAAAACTCAACCATTAGCATAATTTGCAAAGCAGAACCTTGAACTATCATCTTGACACCTCTCCACATGTATTCAAATTCAGGCCAACTTGCTTTATTCATCCATCCTTAAAAGGACAGGTGGTCTTAATCTCAAGAATGTATCTCAGAAATTGGTGAGCTAACATATGGAGAATTCTATGTAATGAATTCTAGTAAGATTGTCACATTTACAACTTTTTCTAACAAAAACACAGCTCCTTTGGGGATGTCACAAACAAAGGAACTGGGTAATACTGTTAGTTTAAAGTACACATTTGCCTGATAGTATAATGTTAGTTAATGACTGCCTCCATGTGATATCATATGGAACAGCCTCAGTTCTGTTGTATATTGACTTTCTTCAGTCAGAAAAGTAAGTATATGCCCAAGATTGATTAATGCCAGGCTTAGCCTTTTTTCATTTTTTCACATGGAGTGATGCACATCCTTCCATTTTTTCAAAGAGGCACAGTTGCACTTCATAGGCAAGAACATGGATACCCCCCTGGTGTGCCACCGAAAGCTAATTCTTGTTTTAATTGCAGGCAGTAATTTTTCAGCAATGTGGGATAGGAAATTAGAGGCAGTCTTTGCTCACAGTACATTTTGCTTGCATATTGCATGGCATGAATTAATTTTTTTAAAATAAATAAAAAACTTGTACATATTATTTTCCACAGTGTTATTATTTTCTTGCTGCCCATTACTAAGCATAATTATAGTCTCAGATATATATCCCCCAATACTGCCTTTTAAGCACTTCCTAATCAACTCATGCCTAGTTGATTTACAGCTCCTTATCAGCCTAAAGAGCAGAAGCCATTATTCTTATCCTACATGTATGACCATTGTAAGATTCATAATAGGGGTTTTAAAAACGCTTGACCACTTTTAAAGTTGGTGCACGTGAGAGCCTGAAATCATTATTTATTATTTTCATTTACTAAATTTCTCTCCCACCCTTCTTCCCAAAGCATTCAAATGACTGGGAAGTTACAAATATCTTGTTTATTACAGTTTTTTTTTTTTGGTTCACTGGATGTACTGCAACATGGGGTGCATTGTATCAATCAACAGCAACTTCATTTTATATGCACTAATTATTTGTGCAAGTAATCATCCTCTTTCACAATTTTCAAATCCTCGAATGATAGGGAATTTTAGGAGCAGATTTTTACAGGGTTACTTCCTTGTGAAGAGCAATCCCAGTTTTCAGCACTACCAAGCCTTCCAATGCAGCTTCAAGACAGCCAATTGCAAACAGCATCTTACTTCTGTAATTCCAAGTGTCACAACAAGAATGAAGCTATAAAACCTAAACATGCAAAAACGGCCTTATACTAAAAAGATCTGATACATCATTTGGGACTTTCTTCTTTAGAGTAGCTCCTTGAATGTTTGTATAACTATGAAAAGGCCAAAGTGCTAAATTTTAGGAAACCTAAGGTCCAGATGCAGTATACTGATAACTGTACAGTATGTTCACTAGGAGCTAGACTACACCATCAGGTCTAATACAAATTTTAAAAAAATTGGGCTACTCTGACCTCAATGAACTGCAAAAGGCTTGAAATAGAAAACATGGCATTTTGAGTTAGCTTAGGAATACCCCACTTCAATTATCTTTTGATCAGGCATGCTTCCCAAGGTTATGGAAGCTCATTTTGTATTATCAATTTACTGGACTAGGATTCTTAGGATATAAGCAGAGATTGTCTAAATTTTATCTCCAGGAACTGGGTTCTTCCATTCTACTAAGGCAACCCAGATCATGAGCTTCCCACCATGGTACTTACACTGTTAAATTTAAATTATGATTTTACAAGAGCTATTTAAGAGAGCTTGGAAACTTCATAGCATGAGAGATCTGTTCCTTTAATGCTTCCAACAGATGCCTCCTGTACTCTGTTTTAGTATGTGTACAGTATTTGTGAGGGGGATACAGCAGAGGATTTACCACAGTAATTTGAGTTTCCCCATCTATAATATACCAGTAGATACCCTAGAATAATTTTTTGCTGTTATACTTGCTGGTCAAGCACAACTTAAATCCTGCTAGCTAACAGCAATACATGCACAACAAAGAAGGTGAATTTATATACCTTTGCAGAAGATCAAAGGTAGTTCCCCCCCTCCTGTGCAGATTAGATTATTTTAGTGATAAATGACTGCATACAGATTTTGGCATAATGCAGATCAGATTATGGTTTTCATCATTACCTAGTGTCTAAACCAGCAATCCCCACACATTTTGGTCCTGGGGGCGCATCTAGAATCTGTCACAAACACCACAAATACCAATTTTACAGAAAAAAGATGATACTCAGAAATCCCCCCTTCCCCCCAAAAAAGTTACAACACCCCCAAAACAAAGAAAACAAAGACAAAGACGCAGGCAACAGCCCTACAACCAAAGGTGGGAACCCTCATTTTAAACACGCTAGTCTAAAAAAAAATGTCTGCATGAGAAGTTTATCTACTAAAATATTAACTACCTGAAGCAAAACAGGCACAGCTTACCGGTATTTCTTTCCTCATGGTCACAAAGAGTGTCTACAAATAAATGCCTCAGTGACTCATGATGTTGCCCTTTTTGCTTTGGCGGCCAAAAAGATAAGAAAGAAGACTCTGGACAATATAGCAGTGAACTGTAAGGGAGACGCAGAGATCTAAATAAAGACCATTATTTGTGGTGCGACATCCCTTTTGCTTGTATTTATTTTTGATTCAGATTTGTCATGACCAATGGCTAGTACAATAAAATATTTGGATTGGATAATGAGTGTCTACAAACAAAAAACGCCTTGGATTTTTGTTTCAAATGTCAAAATTGAGAACTGAAGGACTTCTTCCAGCAAGCCATTGCAATGCACATGAAAATAAAACTTATTTTGGTGCTCCCCTTGGCTAGAATTCCAAAAGCCTTGAATAGCTGCATCTAGCAAGTCCTTTACATACAAAAGTTTGAATAGTGGGTATTGGTTAAGAAACAGGAAGCAAAGAATGGGAATAAATGGACAGCTCTGCCAATGAAGGAATGTAGAAAGTGTCATTCCCCAGAAATCTGTATTGAGACTTGTGTTTTTTAACTTGTTCATAATTATTTAGAGTTCAAGTACAGTAATGTGGTAATCAGGTTTGCTGACTAAATTGTTAAGGGAGATTAAAACAAAAAAGAACTAAGAAGAGCTGCAAAAGAATCTCTCTAAACTGAATTAATGGGCAGTAAAACAGCAAATGCAGGTCAATGTACACAATTGATGCACTGGGGCAAAAATAAATGAATTTCACATGTGTATTCACGGGGTCTGAAATGGCAGCAACTGACCCTTAGGGTGGTAGCTTGATGACCACCAAAGCTACTGTGGAAATGGAAAAGGGTCAGAAAAGGGCAGCCAAATTGATCAAGGGAATATAGCAACTTCCCAGTGAGGAAATATTACAATATTTGGGGCTTTTAGTTTAGAGAAAAGCTAAGAGGAGACATGATATAAGTTTATAAAATTATGCATGGTGTGGAGGAAGTGGAGAAAGAAAGGTTTTTCTCCCTCTTTCATTAACATCAGAAATGATGGGTAATCCAATGTATGTGAATATTGAAGGATTTAAGACAGACTAAGACTAAGAGAAGACATGGGTGGCGCTGTGGGTTAAACCACAGAGCCTAGGGCTTGTAGATCAGAAGGTCGGCGGTTTGAATCCCCGTGATGGGGTGAGCTCCCGTTGCTCGGTCCCTGCTCCTGCCAACCTAGCAGTTCGAAAGCACGTCAAAGTGCAAGTGGATTAATAGGTACCGCTCCGGTGGGAAGGTAAACGGCGTTTCCATGCGCTGCTCTGGTTCGCCAGAAGCGGCTTAGTCATGCTGGCCACATGACCCAGAAGTCGTACGCCGGCTCCCTTGGTCAATAAAGTGAGATGAGTGCCGCAACCCCTGAGTCGTCCGCAACTGGACCTAATGGTCAGGGGTCCCTTTACCTTTACGAGAAGAATAAATTATTCACAGAACTCATAACTAAAGTATGGAATGTGCTCCTCCAAGAAGTAGTGATGACCACCACCATGGATGGCTTTAAAAGATAATCAGACATTCATGGAAGATATGGCTATCAATGGCTGCTAGCCATGATGGCTATTCTACTTTCACTGCCTGAAGCAGTATACCTCTGAATACCAGTTGCTGGGAATCACTGCAAGAACCAGATGCTGGAATAACTTGTCACAGGCCTGATCCAGCAGGTTCTTATGTTTTTCATCTGATAACTAAGCTACCTCAGTATTATTATTATTTATTGAATTTATATACCGCCCAATACCCAGAGGTCTCAGGGCGGTTCACAGAAAAGTATTTGATGGGGAGAGGGAGAGAAGAGAGGGACTCTTCAGCATTTGTCCACATACTGGTACATTATTTCTTGTAATTAAAAATTTATGGTAAATTTTCTGCGAAACCTTTCTAGTAGCCATGTAATACACTTATTAAAAAGTAAAGCTATTCCTTAACCTTTAGCTTTTATCCTCAATAGCAATGAAGTCTAAGTGTAGATGCAATGCTAAACCATAGTTTAGCACTATGAAAACAAGCCTGAGCAAACCTTTGGCTCACATGCTCCCTACTTCTCCAAAGACACCACCAAGAGACTGGAATTGACTGGCATTTTAAAACAAACTGATCCATTTAAATTTTAATTTTTTAAAAAACAATTCAGGAGCAAACAATGCTTTAAGGTCCTAGTATGCTTCAACAACAGCTGTGAAGGAGAAGAGAGAAGGGTTTGGAGTTCATAAACCCAGGGCCTGCCAGCCAAGGCTCTCCCCAGTAATTGCTAAACCATAATTTAGCACTTTTTGCTAGTATTACTGCTTTTACTCTTGTCCACCCCTTATTACTTTTGCTTTCCCATTATTCCAATCCCATCCCATCTGTTTCAGAGGCAGTATCTCAAAGAAGCAAAAGCTGAAAAGAAATCTTTATGACCTGGCTGTGAGCTTTCAAATACTGAACTTTTGGTCTGATCCAACAAAAATGTTCTTGCATGAATATTCTAACCTTTCCTATAATCATGTTTTCACATCCTCACTACATTTATGCTATATTTAAGTGATTAATGAATAGTTATAAGCTTTCCTAGCAATAAGCTTGCTTTTCAAAGAGACAGAAAGCCAGCAATTACAGATCCCCTGCTTTTTGTTATGTGAATCCCAAGTTTGTGCTGGAATAACTACACAGAGATAGTGCTCATTTACCACTTCTGGCTGTAACCCATGGAAACAAGAGAGAATGAGGAATCTCCACCTACTCTTGCATACTCTGTTATTATACGTACTGCACACCAACTCTTCACTGACATCACCTTCCATGCCCTACATCCAGGTGAGGCAACTGAACAAGTAGTAACAGGTCAGACAGAAGGGTGTGGATGTAAAAAGAGAAGAAGAGCTGCGTCAACTTTTATCCCTTCTATCCCGCCTTTCCTTTTTATCCACACAACTCCAATATGGTGAATTCAGAGGGTGGACTGTAAATATTTCACATTGCTGCCATCAGAATTACCCCTAAACTGAGTATTTTATTTTCTTCATGCAAAGTATTATAGCCACCTTTCAAGCTTCTGGAAAGATTGTGTCAACATTGAAACCTTGGGGTTATTTACAATGTAGGAAAATGCTTTATTCTTTTCCCTCTGTCTTAATTAAGTCGTATAGTGAAGAGCAGGCGAAAAGAACAGAACACTGAGTAATGCACGAAATAATTCCCTCGGGATTATTTGATGCTGTAACCTGCAGAAAACAGGGTTCCAACCACGGGGTTGTGCTCTAAGACTCGAGTTGCACACCAATACTTCTACCATTTAAAAAAATGGAGAGGGGGATTATTTTCAAAGAGAAGTAAAATTCAGAAGAACGATGAGATGGCAAAAGACACCCCCCCTCCAAGGAAAGATATAAGCACGTTTCTAAAACAGCAAGTAGGAAGAGGGTCCACAGCCCCCATTATAGGCTGAGGCTAAAAGTGGGTTCCAAGTCCTTAAAGGCTGAAGGAGATCCAAGTCCTTAAAGGCTGAAGGAGATACTGTCATCATAGTAAGGGGGGGGGGAGGAGACATGATTAATTTCGGAGGGAGGTAAAAAAGCTAACAAACCCAGACCGTTCTCTTGCGGACAATCGGGGGTGCGGAGCGTCACCAATTTAAGCGAGATGAATGCAATCAATCCTTGGGAGGGGGAGGAGAGGGGGGAAATTAAAAGGACGGGGGTGCGGCGAAGAGAGCAAGGGGTACATGAATGAAAATGGAGGCGCCCGGCCCTCGCGGGCGGCGGCTGGAGGAGAGAGAGGAGACACCGGCGCCCGGCCGTTTCTCATTCGAAGCTCATTATGCGGTGTGGAGACGGCCGGTAGTTGCTGCGTAAGGTGAAGAAGCCGGTAGTTATTTCGGGGGGGGGGGCATGCCGGGAGCGGCAGTTGGAGGGGGGGGCCCTTTCCTTCGCGGGGCCTAAGAAGCGCCCGCGACCAAATGACGGTTGGGAGGCTGGCGGCGGCGGCGGCGAGAAGGCCGGTTACTCACGGGGTGCAGCGGTCGCTGTATTCGTTGGCGATGGTCTCGATGCCGCCGCTCCTCGCCACCGCGATGTAGCAGTTCTGGAAGCCCAGGTCGATGCCCACCACAGACATGGCTACGCCGGGTGCGGTCCCCTTTCTTCCTTCCCCCCCTTGCCCGCTGCTGTGGCGGCGGTGCCTTGTCGGGCGGGCGCTGCTGTCGGCTGCGGCTGTTGCTGCGACGCGGTTCCTCGCGCGCCTCGCTCTCTCTCTCTCTCACTCACTCACTGCGGAGCAACAGCCACCAACCGGCACTTCCTCGCCTCTGCGCACGCGCGTCCACGCGCTCGAGAGGCCGCCAAGCGGGGACGCCGCGAAACTCCGGCTGCGGCATCGGCTCTTTCCGCACAGGCTCTCCGGCAAGCCTCCCCGAGTTCCAGAAAGATCTGGAAAGGGGGAAAGGTGAGCAGCGGAGAGAGCGCGCGCGCGCGGGAGGAGGGGGGCATGGCTTCGGTCGCCATCTTGTGGCCAGATGTCAGTACTGCTGCTGCTGCTAAGGTGTTTTGGTCGCGCGGCAGGAACATGTGACCTGGGGAAAAGTATTTCTGGGGGTGGCCTGACGTGACAGAGACCGGCCCAGCAGCCCTATATATTGTTATGCAGAAATAAATTAAGCAACGAATTGAAAATCCACAGAGAGAGATTGGTTAATTATTAAAACGGGGCTCCCAGGCGCCTGATGATCAAATAATAGTAATGGGGGGAAATAAGAGAAACACTACAACTCAATCGTATTGCATAAGCAAACAGATGTTAAGTGTTCCTATTGTCCAAAATATATATTACTTACACAATAGTAATAATTAAATTTTGCATCTTGGGAAAACATGGTTGTTAGTCGGGTGACGAAGGTGGCAGTTGCTATGCAAAGTATACATTATGGTGTGAAGCCTTTGGCCTACACACAGAAACATTTATGGAGTGGCACGGATGAGGTTTCTAGTGAAAACAGTTAACTTCAGGGAACATGGGCATAGTTAGGATTGAGTTGTTTTTTTAAAAAAAGAAATCATGGGTAAATATACCTCCCAAATAGGACATTATGGGGGCAGGTTTTGGGGGGGGGCAGAACCTCACTTAATTGAGTACTTTCAATGCTTTTCAATTTTTTTGTGGATGGAGGCCAACTGATCCCCCCCCTCCCTTGGCTACACCCATGCCAGGGAATGACTGGAGGTTGGTTTGTTAGGGCGGATGTTGATGCTGCTCCACCATTGCCCTTACCTGCCTTGTTTCTTATTTATATCCAGCCCAGCTTCCTGGACTTCTTTTTTATATGCAGTTCTGCTTGAAACACTATGAGGTTATTTCCCACTGCTGCGTTTCCAATTTACTTCCTTCTTCTGTTCACACCACAGCTGGCTGGGTGTGTCTTCACCCAATTATTGCTTTTCCTGCGCTGAACACCCAAGTCAGTGAAGCTTTCGTTTGTGCGCGTGCCATTATTTGTGTGCACGTATCCTGAACTGTTCACACCAATTGTGGCTTCCATTTTCAAATCACACCGAAGCTTGTTTGAGGAGAACGCATATGGAAGAGGAGCCTTTTTCTAAAAGCTACAGGATACAGATGGATTGGGTCCAACATCATGTGAACCCGGCTTAAAAATCTGGTGTTGGGAGTGCACTGGAGCCACAGCAAATGGAAATGTGGTCACACCCTATGACTGTGAATCTCCACCCCAGAGTAGTCCTGGAAATTTCAACAGGACAACTGTGACATAAATCCTTGAGGATTTGAAGTTCAATGAGTCATTATTTGATTAAACCATGATTGCTTATCAACTTATCATTTTCTGTAATTACACAGATTGACATAGCTCAGCAGATCTTATTTCATGTGGGTGTTAAATAATATTCTTCATGTTGTAAATCTGAAGATATGAAAGGGTTTTCCCATTATTAAACAGCATAAACATGTTGTAAGGCAGTGGAAGGAAGTATCTGTATTTCAATAAAAAGGTAATACAAGAAATGGGGAAAGGGAAATATGTTGTTATTATTGTTTTTTATTGTTATGTATTTTGCTACATATTTACAATAGAATCACTTTTTTAAAAAAAGGGCCAACAATGACTTTTAAGAAGAATGGTATCACTGCCTCATGAACTAGACTCCCTTTGCAGGTGGGGGAAAATAACCTTTACAATGAGCAAACCAGAAAGGTATTTCAGCTGTAGTTTTATTTCAGTCATCACTTCCCTGTCTATATGTTATTACTTTAGGACTTAGCATAGCATTCTTCTGATCAAGGAGACCTAAATCCCACATCACTTAAGAGGTTGAGGGCAGTTTTGTTCTATTGATTCCACACCCTATAGAATCTTGCAACACTGTTAGGTAAGCAGCCAAAGGAATGCAGAATAAGGAATGTTCAAGGTTCACTGCTGTCATAGCAGCAGAAGTATTTGCTTATTATGGTTTCCCCAATTCAGGTTTGGGGAACCTTTGGCCCTCCAGATGTTACTGAACCACAACTTCCATCATCCCTGGCCATTGGGGACATATGAGGGTTGTAGTTCAACACCATCTGGATGGCTAAAGGTTCCCCACACGTGCCCTGATTAATCACAGCATGGTTTCTTCCTGACAGCAGGACCAGACAAGCTTTTGCCCCTTTTACAGCTATTCAGGCCAGAATCACAAAAAAACATGTTTCTGGTAATTGCTCTATGCACACACACAAACCCTACTCCCATTTGTAACTGATGGACTATGTATTTAATTTACTTTATATAAAAAATTACCTGCCCTTCACAAGGCCCTTCGCCCAGTGTCGACAATTACAATATGTGAATGTAAGGAAGCTACATTCTATTCAGTCAGACTATTGGGCAATCTAGTCCAGCTCTGCTGGGCAAATGCCCTCTGCTGGGACTTCTCTGGTGGGCCATCTCAGGCTCACTTGGGGGTGGTCATAGGCACCATCTATGTGGGGCTGTTGGGGCCCAGGCACCCACAAATTTTCAGTGAAGTGGCCGCTCCCCCCCCAAGTTCTACTCAGCAGCACATGCATGCCATGGGGTGGGTGGGTGGGTGATGTCAGCACACCCCAGGCACCCTTTGTTACGGGGGCAAGGTGGTGCACCTGGCAGTGGTGGTACAGCAACACTCAAAGAGGGACCTGGAAGTGGAGCTGCCATTTTAATTTACTATTATGCTCAGAGTGCCTAGGGTTGTGACACTCTAGAGCACTTGAAGAGTCTTGAAGACCCAGAAATCCAATGTGGTCTCAGAACAATCTGCATTACTTAAATGCTTCTGTGTCATCCAGAGTATGTCACAACTATGTCATAGAAATCTATTGTGAAGAAAACAATTAAAAATGTAAACTAGAGAGAGAGAGAGAGAAAAGAAATTTCCACACCCGATGATCTAGCAAAGCAGAGATTACTAGTCAGGGCATGTGTCAGAGCGATTTCTGTAAAACATGCCCTCTGCACCAAAAGAACAGGTTTTACATCCAGTACTATCTTGTAGCAGTTACCTGCACTGCATTGCAAACCGAATACTGAATGATCAGGCCTGAAATCAAGAGGTAATTAAAGGAGAAGTCACTAGATTTTCATCATTAAATCATTATTTTCCCTTTTCTGATACAAAAGTCAATGAACTAAAGTGGCCTCTAAGTGCTGCTGCACTGAATAAAATTAAAATGTAGTGTTTACAGATTTATAGATGTGTATAAGAAGTGCCAGAAAGGGAATAAAGAGGTTAAGCTCACCACAAAATGTCATGTTGGGAGAGGCAGCTACATGATGCTGATAGTTTTCCCAAAAGCATGGCTTTAGGAACCATCATAGGTAGCTGGGTATCTTACTTGTATTTGTCATTTTTCTAGATACATTTTTGGTGATAATATTTGTTGCACCAGTTTGCCCATAGGCTAGAGCTCTTTCTACAACTGTTGAGGCATTGCTTCTTCATAATCAGGTGGAAACTGAATGAAAATGGAGGTTCAATGCAGCATTTAATGCTCTTATCCACGGAAAAGGTATTTCTGTCATGTTTATTCACAAGTCTTATTTTAGCAGATGTCCTTTCCAGTGCTAACTGGAAGTGTTCCAGTAAGCAGGTCCTGCCTGCTTAAGAGTTTCTAGTTGATCTCAATGGGAGGAGTCATGAAGAATTATCCAAGTATCAGTTTTTCTTCCTATTGGTTTCCTCGATCCAACCCCCTCTTTTTATAGTCTATAGTGAAATACCACTGTTTCACTATAGACATAGGCCAGCACCATCAGGCTTCCTCCCCCCTCAGCTGTCATCTAGGGCAGCCATTCCATCAAACTTCCTCAGTGGGAGAGCTGTGAAGCAGAGTTGATTTCATCCCAGCTCCATCAGGCACTTCCTGCCCATGAACTGTGTTGGCTGGTCACATACCCTCCAAGTGTCCCGATTTTCCCGGGACGGTCCTGGAATTACAGATTACTTGGCCATAAATACTAATTGTGTATTTACACATGGGGTATATGAGGTGTTAAAGGAGGGGTAGTACCTCTGGTGGGAGACACATCTGGGATAATTTGTCCACCTTTGGTCTCCACCCTGCACTCAGCTCTCAGCAGTGGCTCCTAGAAGCTGTCATGTGTGTGGCAGTGGCCACACACTGAGAATGGCTTAGATTGGCTGGTTAAACCAAGGGAGGGTAGCCGATGGGTCTCAAACCCTGGATAAATTAGGAACTTCCCTCTGCATGCGGCAATCTCCAGCAGATTGAGCAGATGAGACCAACAGTGGGTCCAATGACAAAGACAGTTTCTGTACGTGCTGCAGAGAGAAGTGAGGGACAGATGGGGTTCATTAACCTGGGAGGGTAGCCCATCTAAGAGATGGAAAACTCTGATCCTAAACCTCTGCTGCCTTGCGGAATATCTTCAGGAGAAGAAAACGCTAAGGAGTAAACCCTACATAAATTGGAGTGAAGTCCCTAAGACTGTTAGATGGCGCCTTCTATGCCTTCTTCTGGCAACTCCTGCAGCACAGCTGGTGCCAAATGTATTGCTCTGCTTTCGTTTAAACCACATCATTGAGGCCAAGATGGGGGTCTTATTGTCTTGGCATCCCAGGACCTCCATACACACTGCCCAGGCTTGCACCTCGAGGTCACTTTGGTACTGCTAACACAGAGGTTTGATTTTACGGCTGGAGTGCACTCCATTGTCTCTCGAGACGTACGATGCCAACATTTACATTTATACATACACTTTTTTTAAAAGTTACCAATATGTTATAAATGCACAAGCAAATGAAATTGAATTCTCTTCTTCTAAAGTAGGAAAATCTACACTGTTTAATGAGAAAGCGCCTTTAAAGGCTGCCCTAGAACTGCATAGAAAAACAAATGTTCTTATCTCTTGACAAATGCAGCCTATTCTGTGAGATGAGCTGCCTTTCTGAGGGCTTCACTAGGGAAGACTATAGGTATAATGTGCCTTGCAACCTCATCCCTGTGCAGCAGGCTGTAAATCATTTTACCAGCATATTCAGTTCCAAACATTATGCCTCCCTTAAGAGCCACAGCTGAGTAGCAGTGCTTATGAAAAATAAACCACTGAACATAACACCTTGTACGCTCATATACAATTCATTCCCAAGGAAAACAAGTAGGCTTTTGGTGTGTTGCCATGGTAACCATCCTGTTGAATTTCTGGACCTTTTGCCCTTAATGGTGGTCACACTATTGCATCAACGTATTACTGCTGCTTTCATATTTTGTGGTTCCTTCTCTCCTCCAACGTCCTATAAAGGTTTCCACTGAACTGTATGGTTTACATGAGATTTAAAAAATGTAAGGAATACTTTCCAAGGTCCACAAAGGTGGGTGGGTGGGGGGCTTTTTCAGAGGAGATGGAGGGAAAGGGAATCTGGGGGTCCAGATTCTTAAATGGTGGCCCAGGGCCCACAACTGATCCTCATGCCATAGCCTACTCAGTGCCTCCTCACACACTCAACCAGCCCTCTGGTCATGCCATAGTTTTTGGATGAACTGAAGCCAGCACCAGCAACTCCCCACATACTGAACAAAGGTTGTTGGTGAATTTGGGAGGGGTGAAGGCAGGTGCTTCCTTCCTCTGAAGGGAAAGGGCCATAGGATGTGCTAAAGAAAATAGTGAGTGCATACAATTGTTAATAATGTAAAGCTGCTATAGGAGGAAGGACAGAGAGATTAAAGGAATTGACAGTTTGGGTGTGGAGAAAAAAGGTACAAATTGAGAGTGAAAAGAAAAGGGGGAAAGAAATTATAGATGAGTAAAAATACATTTGAAAGGCACAGGGGATACAGAATAAAAAGCTCTGTCGATAGAGCCATTAGATGAGTAAGGTGTCCCTAAAATGAGCATGTCACACTACAATCTCAGGACTAATGCCCATTCTTGGCTTGAGGAAAGATTAGTTATGAAACTCTTTGCCAAAATTAGCAATTTCCAAAGAGGGATTAATTATCAACAGAATTTGATGTCCATAACTGCTGCTTATGCCAAACTCCTCTACCCAACACTATTTGGCTCCACCCTTTCCCTGCCATTTTGCGACTTAGTAAGTTCCAGTAATTTCTACCCCAATCAGGTGTGTCCTGGAGGGTAGAAACTTTGAGAACCTCTGCTCTGCTAGATTCTTCTGCAGTTCTACCACCTTTCATGTCAAAGAACCTTGTGGCTTTCTAAACGATGGAACAGGAAAGAATGACCCATTATTTCCAGGAGGAATGAGAGTGCCATCACCTAAACCCCATCTTCCAATACCTCTTTTGGGCTTCCTCTGAAAGTAGGCATATGGAAACGTGGCATACTGAAATGACTGTAGTTTTGTCCTCTCTGAAACATGCTTTCAGGGTGCTGCCAACTGAGCATCTGTTATCGCCGCAGGTTTATTCTGCAAGCGTGAAAGGAATACACCAGGGGAAAGGATTCTCCTGCAAGCTTGTTGGCTAGTAATATAAGAATTAACACACTCCTACCATCTGTTGAATGAGAAGATTTTTTCTTCTTCCTTAATTTTCTATTTCAAGGTGGTGGAAGTGCTTTTTTACATTTGATTTGATGAAGGAGTAGGAACCCAACCAGCCTCGATTTCACATTGACCTAATGGTTAAATGTTGTTTTGTATATCCCCAAGGTCTGTCAGGAAGAGATGACAAGCTGGGCAAATCAATGTCGTTTTCTTTGGTGTGACTAAATGATAGTAGCTTTCAACTCTTTCTCAAATTCTTCAAGGCATATTCTCTAAGGTATTCTCTGGCCTGTCCTCAGGCTGGTAACATCCAGGTTACAATACTGTAACACACCACTCGTAAAGCTGCCTCTGAAAAGCACCATGGAAGCTACAACTAGTGCAGAATACTATCTCTAGAGTCTACTACCGTATATACCCGAGTATAAGCCGACCCGAATATAAACCGAGGCACCTAATTTTCCTACAAAAACCTGGGAAAGCTTATTGACTCAAGTATAAGCCGGTTCACCTTTGCCGCTGTGGAGGAGGAGGAGGAACGAGCAGCCCGAAAGCAACCCTTTGGGCTGCTCCTTCCTCTTCTTCCTTTGCCAAGTTTGCATTTATGCGAGCAGTTCAGGAATGGAACAAGCTGCCTAGGGAGAGTAAAGAACCGCCGTTCTTGTACACTTCTTAAGGAATGGTTGACTGGGGAGAGCGGGTGGCGGCACGAGCGGAGAGAAAGGGCTTCTTTCTCGCCACCCCCACCACCCGCCTCACTCGAGTATAAGCCGAGGGCAGCTTTTTCAGCACAAAAAATGTGCTGAAAATCTAGGCTTATACTCAAGTATATATGGTATTTGCTGAAGCTAACTGCTAAGGATACATCACTCCAGTATGAATAGATTTTTCACTGGCTCCCACTTTGCTTGTTTATGGGCTCAATTCAGAGTGCTGTCTTTGCTCTTTATACTCCCACGTGGCAGGGAGGTCTTCTTCCACATGAACCAGACAGATCTTTTTCCAAGGCCCTTCTTTTGGGGGCCTAACCACAGTAGGCATATGGCTACTGGAGAGAAGGGCAACTCACTTCTCAGGCATATCTTCCTGGCACCTTCTTTGTAATCTTTTAAGTTTCAGGTGAAGTTTGTCCTGTTCTTTATGCCTTTAATGACTCAGTTTACTCTCATTTGTTTATGTTGTCTTTATCTTAGCTTCTAATTACCCTCTCTATTGTTTTATCTGCTGTTTTAGTTAGCTATCTCTTGTTGTTATGTCTATTGCATTTTACTACTTCACATTGTTAGCCGCCTTAAGGCTATTTGGCAAAAGGCCGGATAGAAGTGCTATAAATATGTATGCAAGCAAGCTGTCTAGTAAGTACCATAAGCTACATCTATTCATAGCCATTTGCTTTCCCCCACATTTCTGTAATTTACACCAGAGTAATTCTATTAACTTGGAAGGGATTAGTGTGGAGTTAAAGATTTGAAAATTACAACTTTTGCAAGAGCTCTGCTACCTTGATGGTTGTGGATATTAAACTGCCTCAGAAAAACAGATGGATGTGTGTATTGTCAGGAAAGCACCTCATTTCTGATTGCACTAATTTTAAAAATCTAAAATCTGGTGCATGGATAGGGAATCTGTGGCCCTCCAGATGTTGTGGGACTACAATTGCATGGACAGGCGGAGTCCCCCAAACCCCAGGCAACCCCTGAGCGGAAAAATGACACAAGACAACGTGCTATGGGATTAAAATTGGCCACAACTTTATTAAGATTCTGATGTAGGGAGACCTTGGCTCAGGCATTGGGCGTTTATCCTTTCCAGTCCCCAGCCAGGGATCTGGGAGACTTCAGGGTTATCCAGAATGTGTGGGGATTGGGCTGGCTCTGGAGAACATATGTTCAAGCAGAGAGCCCGCCCCCCCATTCGCCACCACTGGTGGGGGAGAGCACTGACAACCTCTCGGCATATGGCCAATGCCTCCCCCAAGACCCCTTTAACGGGGAACCCTGGTATCGCTGCCGCACTGGGGGCGTGGGGTCGCCGCCCCATGCCCCCCCCATATAGGAAGATGACTAAAGGATTCTGCCCAAGGCCTGAAACCGCCAAAGTTGTGACGTTTTGCTATGGGAAAGGCAAAACCTGCCAATGCAGGGAAATTCCTTTCGGGCCCTTCAACAGCGGCCTTGACATAGCAGTGCCTGTGTACCTGTGGAGAAGAGGTTAACTGCAAAAATAAGCATTGAGGGAGTGGAGGGTGGGAGAAGCTCTGGAGTGTGACTGTCGCTTCCCAGGTAGGCTACACCTATTGTGTGGGCTGGGTGGTCCCTCCCCTTACCTGGCCAATCCCCTGGCAACGCCCCCCAGGCGGGATTGGGCGGTTAACTGAGGTAGGCGGAGACCCCAGGTATCCCGCCTGGGGGAAGGCAACGCCAACCCAAACTACCAGGGGTCGCACTGGAATCCAGGGGGCTGTGTGCGACCACGCAAATGTCACCCCCCATCTGGTTTGGACTGAAGAAAAATTTGACATCTGGAGGGCTGCATGTTCCCCAATGCTCTCTACTGATTGGTGCTGACCTTGCCTCATGGAAATCTGGGTTCCAACCTCAGCTCATTCATGAACTCAACAGGGATTTGTCACTACAAGTTGCCCAATTGTTAGATAAAAATACCGTAGCAGCAACCTTGGTTTTGACTTGGTAGTGAAAATGAGTGACACAACAAAAACAACTGAAAAATGAAAGCCAGGCATTTGAAAGGAATGCATACACACAAAAACAAGTAAATGCAACTCTTTATGAAAGGAAACAAATCACGCTTTAGCTGCCTTCAAATCATTAGTGTAAATGATTAGCAGACCCATGCAAAATTTTTGATTGTTCTTACAGTACTCATCATATAATAATGAATGACATTTTTAACAGTAGGGATAGGTGACTCTTATCAGTGACTTTAGTCAGATGCTCGGCCTAGTGATGGATCAATATTAAGAAACGCCTTAATTTTGTCATATAGGACCAACACCAAGGCACCGCCTGTCCCACGAAGTACATTTGAAAAGGCTCCCCGAAAAAAGGCATTTAATCCTTCCTGCCTGTATATCTTGAAAAAGCAGTCAATGGTTCCTTTGTACTGACGTTCAGTCTCTCCACTCTGTGTTAAAATAATTTTAAACCAAGTCAGATGATTGGAAAATGTACATGCTTACTATGTGGCAAGGGACTAATCTGGTATTTGGTATTTTTATAATTTTCAGTCTGGGGTCTGATATATAGTATTAGGCATTTTTGTAATTATAAGTCTAGAAACACCTCTCACTAATTTTATCTCTGTTTCAGTATAAGAACCTTAATGAGTACCGTAAATGCTTCCCTGAAGTAGTTCTCTGCAGCTAAATTTAGCCAGTCTGTGATCTTCTTGTGATGTTTCTTTTAAGCTTCAGAGTTAAACAAGGTCATGTCATTCCTCAGGGTGTTTTGAGGCATGCTGATTCTTGGATAATGTCTGAAGCATATTTTTGGAACATTGTTCTTCACTGCCTTTTCGCTGAACTTCACATGGTTCCCCACCCCCACCCCCACCATCGGCAAGTACCAATCTAGAAGTGTTTAGATTTCCCCAAATTTGGTAGTATGGTTTTTAAAAATGTGTTTGCATCAAAATGTTTACACTGGGGAATTTAATTTTCTTAATCTATTTTTTAAAATAGATATTTATATTGGGAGAGTCAAATAGTATTCCATATAAATCTGTAAGATATAAAAAGTTAATTTCTCTTGCTTCCAAATTGGCACACTTCCCTTTCAAAAGTCTCTAATGTTGAAAAAAAATCCAGAAGGAAGATTATATAAAATTGCATAAATTGTTTCTTTTTTTGCAAATAAAACAGCAGTGAGGCAGACCCACATTGCTCAGGGGTAGGCAACCTAAGGCCCGTGGGCCAGATGTGGCCCAATCGCTTTCCCAATCCAGCCCACGGATGGTCCGGGAATCAGCATGTTTTTACATGAGTAAAATGTGTCCTTTTATTTAAAATGCATCTCTGGGTTATTTGTGGGTCATAGGAATTCACTCATATATATTTTTTCAAAATACAGTCTGGCCCACCACATGGTCTGAGGGACGGTGGACCAGCCCACGGCTAAAAAATGTTGCTGACCCCTGGCTGAAATACCAGACCTTCAAGAAAGCACACGACAGAGCTTGCATTCTTTGCACCTCAGGGTGGTTACTGCCCCCTTACCCCCAACAGGAAAAGAATAAAAATAAATGTATTTCTCTTAACACAGAGACACACACTGCTGCTTTGAAATTAAATCATGCAAAAGCAAAATCACCTGGTTTGCTCAGCACACCAACAACCAAATGCATGTTTCTGACTAGCCAGCTGGGCAACCACACAAATCTGTGGTCAAAATATAGGGTCATAATGTAGGGTCCAAATACCCAGGGAAATGCTCCCCCCCCCCACACACACACCTGAGAGGGACCTGGTGATAGCACTTGTTATATGTGATATGCTATGCTGTGCAATTAGCTGACTGATAAAAATGGCTGCAGGAGCCTCTGCAAATGCAAACTGAAGGATGTCAGTGGGGGACAGGAGAAGAGTGTAGCTTTGAAATTTTTAATATTTCCCCTCCTAGAATTCCCCCCAGGACTCTACCCCAGTTGCCCTTCTAGACAGGCCTCCCATGCTTAGACACTAGCAAGTATGTGTTGTTTACCTGCATCATCATGCGTCTTCTGACAGTGTCAAAGGGGTATGACAGTATGCCAGAAAATACAGTCACAGCTTGAGCTATTGCAAAAGATACTAGAAATGGTGTTTCTTTTGGATTTGGCAACATTCCCTAAGAAAAGAGAAATAAGAATTCACTGGGGTATCTTGAGAATCTAAATGGAAAAACAGATGCTGTCAAATCATTATATTGCTTCAGAATTTCCTAAGTGCATTGTATTTTGAATGGATTATTTTACATGGTCAGTGTAACTGGAAACATATTTTTTCCTCCTTTTATTTTACGCTTTACACATGGCAAACAAGCCAAATGATTTTTTTTGGGGGGAGGGGGCAAATAACATATATTAAGATTGCAACTTATGCACGTTTAACTTGTGTGATTGCAGCCTTACACGCTTGGCAGCTGGCCAGCTGATATCACACAAATTAAAGATGCACAAGACAGAGAGCTTTTAGGCTCTCAGACTTGCTTATTGGGCTTTGGGAAAGTCTCATGCAGGCTCTGGGAGGCTTGCAGTCTGAATGAGACTATCTATCGTTAGCATCTCTTAGAGCTTAAAAGCTGTTTCTGCAGCAGGAAATCACAAGAGATTTGCTTCTTTAAAAAATGCACAGGATTCACCTGTGAGTCACATTAGTTAACTAAATAGTATAAACTGTTTTAACCATATATATGAGCACCCCCATGTCCAACGAATACACAGAGATCTTGATCGTAAGGGCTGCACAATTTAACAGTCAACTTGCTTTCTCATTTTAAATCAACAGGGCAGCCATTGTGAGCAAAGGAGCATCATATTGCACCAGACCTTTGGGCTTCAGGAACCAATTAGCAAATTGGGACCAATAAATGTGTAGAAATAATTAGCTTTAAAACAAATGTTATCATCAACCATTAGGTAACCACAGAGCTCCTCCGGATCATGTAGTAGATTTATTAAATTTATAAAGTAATAACAAACTAAAGGAATACAAACCAAATTGGGCATATCTTTTATCTTTAAGTCTTAGCTCTCTGTTTCTGCAATAGGATTAATAATATCTTAGCTGATAAATACTGTAAAATGCATCCATAATAAAGGTGGCAAATAAATCCTTTTTTCATGGGAAAGGGTGAGTTTGATCAGAAAACTTACTTTTATGGTGTCATAACATCCAAAATAGGATGCCCGATATACAATGATCCCCTGTACTGAAACACCAAACCCTTGATATAGGCCAGTAATGCCATCTTTTTTTGCAATTTTACCAATACAGTCAGCAAGGCCTTTGAACTGTCGTTCTGCCATACCTAAAATGAAAGAAGAAATAACAAAACTAGGGGAGCACTTTAGCTCTAAGCACTCCCCACAATGAACAGGGGAACTATTACTATTAATTCATTCTTCCCAAAGGAGCCCAGGGAGCCATATAAGGATCCATACAACAGGTAAAACATCATGAAAAACATATTTCTCAAAATTAATAATAAAATAATAATAATAATAATAATAATAATAATAATAATAATAATAATATTTATTATTTATACCCCGCCCATCTGGCTGGATTTCCCCAGCCACTCTGGGCGGCTTCCAACAAAAATCAAAATACAATAAAATATCACACATTAAAAGCTTCCCTAAACATACAAATAAAATTTTCAGCTGCTGAAAACCTACTACCCATCACATACTAAACAGTTGGGTTGAAAATCCACCCCCCCCCCAGGTTACATCAAAATGATGCTAATGGAGGGAACAAATGCATATCTCTAGGAAGGGAGCTCCATCAACTGGGGCAGCACCACAGAGAAGGTAGAAACACAAACTGCACACAACCCTTAAAATATGAAGATGAAGCTCTTACCTTTTCCAATGTCAGCACCTAACCGGGTCCGTGCAAAGTCTAATGGATATACCACACACAATGAAGTTGCTCCAGCTGCTCCACCAGAAGCCAGATTTGAAACAAACCACCTCCCGAACTGAAAAGGAAAAACTGCTGAGTTCAAAAACAGGGTTTGTAACAACCCTCCTTTTTAAAAAAAACAAATACCTGAAGCAATGGTACAATGACACAAGCCTGAAATCACTGGATTTTTTACATTTCCAATGGTGACGTTTGAATATAAGCAAATCAACAGTGTTCTATGGAACTTAAGATTTGACGGCAACATTTTAGTTGAGGGAATTCAAGATGGAGTTTCCTCTTGCAAATTCCCACGAGAAAATCCACAACTTGTGTTGCAAAGGGCGCACTAAACTCAAGACCTGGTGGCGAAACTTGGCTTGTGTGTAAAACAAATATTAGACAACCTGAGGCTCTTTCACAAAATCCATCCCAACACAAATTGTGCCATGAAAATTGAGTAACAAAGGAACTTCAAAGGGAGGCAGAAATATGAAACCAGTCCATTATAATTCATCAAGAGATTCAGTGTAGTCTCAAACCTGTAGTTTGAAGCAGGACAAAGTTTTTTTTTTTAAATTATTACACTTCATGATAATTGGTTTACCAACACCAGGATGTCTGTTATCCTGTATGAATGACCACATTAAATTATGCAATTATCACTGTCACTGTACTTCCTGCATTTCATTTACCTGTGTTTACCTTCTGCCCTTTCCCATGTGTATCTATCTATTTATACACAAATATGTAACTCAGGGTAACACTTCATGCATCCGATGAAGTAGACTGTGGTCCACAAAGGCTTCAGCCATAATAGATTATTTAGTATTTATGGTGCCACAAGTTATTTTTGAATAACTAGGTTAAGGTTGTGTTTTGAAGTAGAAGATTTTTTTGGTTTCTTTACATTTTGGGGGACGATTGAGTGGTGGTAAACTGAATTTTATCAGAGTTGACCTATTAAAATTAATGGGCCTAATTTAAACGGGTCTACCCTTAACTTAGTTAAATACCACCCAGAATCTTTTGGTACTGACATTTACAACATACAGTTTCAATGGGAGTTATTACACACAACTAACTTAAGCTAGATGGCAACTTCAATATTCAAGACACACATTGTTGAAACTATTTATTATTTGAAAATATAACAGTATGATAATATAAAAAATCAAAAATACTTTTACCCTTTGGAACATTTATATCACAAGGTACGTCAAGGTATGTCAAAATGAATTTCATGTTCTTTCAGAGTAAGAGCTTTAAAACTGGAATGGCTTACATATGAATTCATATACCGGTAATACTGACAGAAAATGAGCATGCAATGCAAGGTATTGAATCCAAATGCAGGGTATTTGTAAGTGGTCATTAGGCATGAAATGGTACCAGGTGCTTTAGACAGTAAGTTTCTGGCAATGCAGAAGGCACTGGGAGGAAAGAAAATGAACCAGCTTGTTAGCAAAAATCCTTTTTAAAATCCCATGACAGTATCAAACAAAGATTACATAGCAATAAAAGATGTACCCAAAATACATATATAGTATAATATATGGCATATAACAGGCTTTTTGTATTGCTGAGGCAATTGCATGTTGTTCAATCCCCCTTCTCAAACTGTGGAATGTTAGGGCTGATTCACAACGACTGCTCTCCACATCAAATGGAGGACGCCCTTTGCATGCCCGCATGCAGCACCCCCAATCCTACGTGACTCCCAGCAGAGCACTCCTGGACCGCCTCTCCATGTCGCAAACCTTGAGGTTCCTGCCAAACCTCAGCTCAATCGTGACTGGGGAGGCATAGCCAGGGAAGAGGATCAAGTAGGGTTGGGTCCCCTATTTAAGCTGATTCACTAAATCCCTGTCACTTGGGATCAATTCACACATTTATTTTGCTCCGTAAGAAATACTCCCATGCATATGGGGATATGAACCAGAAACAGACAGCAGTAATTTCCACAGCTGCAACAGTGCCTAAAAATTCTCTGTAAAGTGCAACTCCACCTCACACTTTAGTTTGATATTGAAATAACGGCCTCACACATTACTGTGCATGAGTGGTTTATTTGGTGGGGGGGGGGGCAGCAGCCCAAACAAATACAGTGGTACTTCGGGTTACAGACGCTTCAGGTTACAGACTCCGCTAACCCAGAAATAGTACCTTGAGTTAAGAACTCCAGAACGAATTAAGTTCTTAACCCGATGTACCACTGTATCTGAACTAGTCCTGTTGCTGAGTGTGTGAACTGTCTCCACTGATTTTTCTATTTTTTAAATATACTTACAGTGCTTGATTTGTAATGGCACTTTCACATGCACAAATTTTCATGTTATGCTGCAGTCACAGAGTGATGAACAACAGTGATGTGTAAACCTGCCCTTAAAGACTGCCTTTTCAGTATTGCTTTAGAAGGAGGCAGTTCTGCACTCTGATGGTGTCCTTTGAAAATACATGCATCTACCTTTACAGATCAAAAGCATAGCTGGGGAACAGTCAGTACCATCAGTGCTATTAACAGAAGACCATTTCCAAACTGCTGCTTTACGCCTCTGCATACCATGCGACTGGTCAAGTCAAACAGGTCCGGAGAGCACCAGTTATCAGTGAAGAGGACTGCTTGCTCCACTTACTAAGAGCAATTGCTTTTTTCATTTCAGCTTAAAGTACCAGCTGGACTTTTAAATATTTTTTTAAAGGCCTAATTCAGATAAAGAATGTCTTTGTAAATAGCATGATACTGAGCTTCAAGGAGAAATACCCTATACTAAGAAGCTCACTCTTCAGAGTACAGACTTGCATTGCTCAAATAGCACCATTCACAAACAAGATGGAGGTATCAGCAGGCTTGAGTGAACTCCAAGGCTTGCAGAAATACAAAAACAAAAATCACAGTAAAAACTCTAAGATGTAGCCCCAAAATATCCCAATGAGGACAGAGCATGCATAGTAACTTTTGGGCACTGGCCTACTTGTAGGGAGGAGAGCAGGAATGAAGTACAGTATCCTGGAAAAGTGTTGGCAGTAACCCTGAACATTTTATTGCAAGTCCCACTTGTCACATATGATGGGCATTAACATTGTTCACGCAATTACTCATAATCATTAGCTTTTTTTCTTAAGGACAAATCTCAATGCCTCTTTTATACACCACCTATTGAAATGTACTGTATACTACCGTATTAATAATTCAAAAGGATATCCCAATTTCTTCCTGTTTGGACCAAGCAAAATGGTTTTGGACACATCAGCAATAAACAAAATGTTAGACCACATGTACCTGTTTATCTTTATCCACTCCAGACATGAAAATCTGCTTGTATTTGTCCTTAAAAGCAAAGTTTAGGGCTTGAGTTGGGAAGTACCGGATAACATTGGCAAGATTGCCACGCCAGAAGCTGACAAATCCTACAGACAGAAGATTTTAAAAATGTACAGTTGACATGATCTTAAATTGTTTCTGCTGCATAACTACATGTTTATGTGTACTGAACTTGGACCTATTCATATGCTTGAAATGGTACTTGTGGAATAAGTGAATCCATAAAGAGTTCAATGTGCATTGCTCATCCAATTCTTTCACCTCAAATCTAGCTCCCCTATAATTATGTACAACTGTCTCAGTACTGATTTTTTAAAAAGCAGAGAGAGATGCAAACCCTGGAAAAAATGGAAGCTCAGATCATCGATAGCAGTAAGCTGGATGCTATTAATCCTTTAAAGAGCCAGAGTTAGCAAATAAACAGCAGGAAATAGAAAGTACACTGTAATGGTAAAGCATGCTAAATCTGTGTGTTTGATTGCCATCAAATATACCACCTAGTCTTAGTAAGATAGTACTGTACAGCTGTTTTTTAGTTTATGTTTTCACCACCAGAGGGGGTGCTAAACCCATTTTAATAAGGAGTAGTGGACTTGGTTTTGCAGTGCATTGGAGGCATACATGCATAAATTTTAAATAGCCTTAATTAGCCAAACAATAATTATTTTAGACATTCTAACCACTGTGCTGTTCAGGCTCAGGTGATCTTGCTAAGACTCAGGTGATGCAGTGTGTTAGTGCCTTACTAAGTGAAAAGCTGGGGAAAGTGAAAGCAAAACTAGGCTTTGAGGAAGATGTGAAGAGGCAAAAGAAAGCGAGACAGGCAGACCTGGATTAAACGTATTTCAAGAGGAAATACCACATATAAAGAGCAGCCTTTGAGAACAGGAAAAGGGACAAATAGAAATGTTGAGGACCCCAGAAACCAAGGTCTCACTGCAGGACCAAGTATTTAAATTTAAAGTGATAGGAAAGTATTGCTTCCAAGATCAGTGGCTGTCAGGACAGGAGTGCAAAAGAGATATGAAAAAGTTATAAGTAACGTTTTTACTAATAAAAGCAAGCAGGGCATGATTCCTGTTTTATTCAGTAGCACAGACCATAAATGAAGAACATACTTTCAACATTTGATGAAGAATAGTAGATAATTATGTTCATTTTTGTGTTCATATTTTATTATTATGTAACTGAATGACACAGAACATAAAAGTTTGAGCAGTTGGTAATCCATATTTCACTATTACACAAATTCATAATTCATATTTTACTTACTACCCAAACACTAGTGGTGTTGTTCTACACAGGTTGGTCTGGTATGTCCTGCGGAGTTCAGTAAAACATTTCTTAATAAAAGTGGCTTAGAACTGCAGCTAAAATGCTCAGAATCTTTGCTTCATGATGTGGGCTCCAAATAAACCAGGCTAAATATTTTGCTGGTAAAACAGACACTGAAGGGATGCTAAACGACAAATTTAGTACACATTAACGCTATATACACACAGCAAGGAAACAGATTCCATGCCTATTGAATTAATGTAAAGGTATATGGAAGTACTTGGAACAAGTTGTTTAGTGGAATTGTAATTTTAGATTTGCTACTTTCCTAATCAAATCAGCACTGTAATAGGAATCCATAAACACAAAGAGCTGCTTGCATTGACAATTATAATTTATAAATAAGAACATTCGTACTGTAACATTTAAAAAAAACCACACCCTTAGAATTCACCATAAATAGAGTAGCTGCACAAAAATACATGGCACAGGGCAGTGTACAATGTTATAATAATTATTTGGAGAAAGATAACCACCTATGAGATCTTCAACTATTATTCCAGGAAGTCAAATTAAGTTTCTATCCTACCCAGACCTGGGAGTAAGTCCCACTGAACTCAGTGGGGCTTAGCTCCAAGCAGACATATCTAGGATCAGGCTGCACGTGTGGTGCAGTGGGAGTCTTGTATTTCTGTTGGTTAGAGAAGCAGGAGTATATATTACAGAAGAAATCCTTGCTTGCTGGGTGAATATATTCCATTAGCTGAAATGTGAGCATGTTGTATTAATTTTGCATGTGTAGATAGGTCAGTATGAATTAGGGAAACCTGGCACGGTGGAAGCAGCCAGGAAGGTGATGGGGGGAATACAATAGTGGGGGAAAGGATGTAAAAAAAGATATTATGCTCTATGTACTCTGGAGTGTGCAACTGTTTGGTTGGAATGAAAACAATATAGGAATATGGAAGTGAGGCCTCATTGGAAGCACACAGCCCTTAAGGAAAAAGATTGGGAAAATGTAAAAGCTGCATTATTGCCTTGGAGAAAACACACACACACACACACAATTCAGAGTATTAGTAATAAGTATTTGTTTTGTGCTAGCTATTAGCTATTCAGATAACTTAATAGTACATTTCCGCACACTCTTTTACAACCACCTCAAAAAGTAGGCCAGAATTATTAGCCTATTATAGGCACAACAGAATTGCCTCCAAGGCCACTTATTTTGTTCACAGTTGAGGCACGATTTAAACAAGGGGCCGTGTTTGTGGCTCTCACATCACGACAACCCTTTGAGGAGGGCCTATTCTTTGGGGAAGACATACCTTGCTCCCGAGGGATGCGCACAAAACAGTCTATCATGCCTTTGTACTGCTGGTCAACCCGGATCTGCTTAGACGAGCCCTGGACCTGCAGCAGCAGTTTCACACGCTCAATGGGTGCTACTGCCGTCTTGGAAATAGCTGCCGCCACCCCACCTATCATGAGGTCTTTCCCAAAGGAGACAGGGTCGAAAAGCTGCTGCCCCTCTGCGGCCTGCATGTTGTCGACTGGGTGGGCACAGGGATTTGGGTGGGAATGGAAGCCCCAAGTGGCATCCCCCAGCACCAGGGAACACTTCTAACTGCCACTGCTCAAGAAGAGCCAATGGAGTCCCCCTCCCCCAACCGGATCAGAAGCATGCATTCTCAAGCCACATGACCTGGCAGTGCCCAATCACAAGAGCCTCTCTTCCTGGGCATCCCTTCTCCAAGAAGATACTGGGCCTACTCTGCTAGCAAGGACCTTGTTGTTGTTCAGTCATTCAGTTGTGTCTGACTATTCGTGACCCCATGGACCAGAGCAAGGACCTAGAAACCGGCAAAGCAGGCACCGGGAGAGGGACATTGCCTGAATAACAATGATGGGCTCCCCCGAATGTAGTTTCTCCAACCAAGAGATGTGATGTTTCTCCAAGATATCCCACGAGGGCTCATGGAATTCATTTTAGGAATAAAATATTTCAGACTGGCTTTTAAACACAGCACCGTTACTCTAGGGCCTGACTCAATCAATCCCCCCTTATTTCAGCATTTCTTGTTGCATTTCTTTGAAGAGACTTTCAGCAGTGTTGTAGGTTCTGGAGTTATGCAACAACAATTTAGTGTCCAAAATTTAGTGGTACAAAAGTTAAGAGGCCACAGGGCCTTTATTTCTATTATTTTGGAGAATTATGACCAAGCAAACCCACAAGGCTGTTAAGATTACCTGAGGCAAAGATGGGGAACCTCAGACTAGAGTTCCAATTGTTGGTGATGAGTGGGGTTAATGGGAATGATAATCCAGTATGTTTTAAAAGGCCACAGGTTCCCCATCCCTAGCCCAGGAGATATTTCTACAGTAAGAGATGTGATGTTTCCAGTGAAGTTATGCAATAATTAGTAAACATTAAGAATGAATGCAGTAACTGGGAATCTTGTGTGAATGGTGCAAGATTCTTCTGCCAGCCCCATAAGATCAGCCCAAAGTTAAGTAGATGCCCTTAACCCTCTGCAGTCTTTTGTGCATATAGGGAGCTTATGGGGAAGTGGAAATGCTGGTTGTGTGACCTGCCTGCTGCTTGTGAAATGTTGTATACAGTCCCATGAGAGATTATAAAAAAACACAGGACACATTCTGCAAATATGTCTTTATTGTAAAAAAATAAAATAAAAATAGTTTATACAAAGTTTTTGAAAACAAAATGGTTATTTCCTCCTGATGTTTGCTGCAGAGCATATGTTACTTTATAACAAGTAATGTTTATTCATTCACATAATTATACATAACATTATTTATTGTATAAAATATTATAGCCCTTTAATGTAAGGTAGTCTTTTTCCTCTCAACCCCCCCCCCACCCCATGTAAGATAAAAATCAGGAAATGCTCAGGGTGCCCCCCGCACTGATCTTTAATATATTCCATCACATGTTTAGAATTATGTACCCTATGTAATATATTAAACATTACACTCCCTTAGTTGAAGTCCAGAAGTGTGTGTGTGACACTGATTTCTTTACGGCTGCTCATTTTCACAAAGTGCCCCACAGATCGCTGCCCCTGCCCAACTGCATTTTTAACCTGAGGAAAGTGTAACAGATGTTTTGAGCTTTTAAACCTTGCAAGAAAGAAACTCAGCTCTGAGAATACAGATCTACATATGGTTCACGTGTACAAACCCTTCTTGATCACAGCACTTATGTGCAAAATTTGTTGCAAGGCAGTCAAGAGAAAATGAAAACTTGCTTAGATTTTTTTTAAAGTAAGTAATTTGAAAAGTCAGTCTACTCAGAATACTGTTGATGACATCCATGTATTATTATAAACATTTGAAAAGTTATTCATCAAGGAGATAATTCTAGAGGAACACTTCAAAGAGCGTCCAGGACAAAACCATAATTTAATTCTTATTTGTGTGCCTTAAGTGTTTATGATGGTCATATGGCTAAACAAATTTACAGAGCTAAGCCAAAAGATAGCTTAAAAGCCAGTTCAACAGCAACCTCTGTAACTGAGTCATGAAAACAGACATAAAACTCTCGAGGCATGGGATCTATGAAGAGTCTCCTGTAAAAAACAAAACAAAAAAAAACTTTGTGTCAGAATAAGGTCTTTAGGCTATTCTAAAAACAGTCTGTGCTTTTGTAAGGATTTAATAAAGAACTAAAAATGGAATAACTATACAGCAGTACGCGCTGAGCTTTCAAAATGTTCTTTGCTAGGTATATTTATGCACACTGAATTGATCCTCTGCTACGTTTTCAATCCTTTGTGGTACAAAAGTTAAAAATAGATAGCTGCATTAGGGAAGAGAGTAAGACCACCCATGTAAAATGAGTGCTGAATTACGAACTTTTGAAAACAGAAGTTTTGAGGATTTGGGCAGTCCATAAAACAGAAAAAGGGTATTATTGCTCACTTACCCCACAACCCAGTACATTATAGTTGGTGGAGGTTTCTTTTGGTCCGTCCAGTTGTCAGGAGAACATTCAAACAACACCCCGTGTTCTTTCACTTGATGTAGGCCAGAGTTTGCTTTTTTGCAGCCTGAACGTCTATTACCTGCAGTCTTTTTAGTCTGTAATGAAAAACAAGAAAGTAAGTGGGCATTGAAATTTGAATTAGCATTATGAGCAAGGAATAGGAACCTTGCTTTCACTGTCTGTGATAAAACATAGATCAAATATTTTCTGAAATGTTATAACTAAGGATATTTTTTTACACCTTTTGATAAACAGCTGTCCACACTGGCTGAAGTCACACATCACATTCAACTATAGTTTGTTTTTAACTAAGGGTTAATGTAACCACACAGTATACTTGGTGCATACTCCTGAAAAGTGCTAATGTTGTGATGTCAGGAAACAAACCAGAGTCTGGCTTTTGTGCTGTCTGAACGTGGGCTCATTGTTCGTTTCTCTCCAAACAAACAATAAGCAGTAAGACAAGAACAAACCTTGGTTACTGCTCATGGATTGTTTGAAGAGAGCAACCATGTTCAGTACTATTTTTCTATAAAAAGAGGTGCCAGAACTCACCATGAACACTTCCCTTGTTCTTTTATAATGGCAATGGCACCTACTTGAGAGGTGCCGGAACTGAGTTCTGGCAAGTTCCAGCTGGAAAAAAGTGTTGACCATGCTTGTTTCCTGGCAGTGCAGTACATTTCAGCAGCATGCACCAAGCATAATGTGTCTTCACATTAAATCATAGTTTGTTTTAAACTATGGTTTAATGTGATGTGTGAACCAAGAAATAGCTGTCTACTCAGATACAGCTAGAATTGAAAATAAATTTTCAGACTCGGAGATATAACATTACTCTGATTTCTCTTCCAAGTTGAATGTTTACTTCCATTTTTTTTTTTTTATAAGAATTTATTGACATTTTTACTTATAACAACATACAACCTTAACCACACCTACATTTATACACATACAAAACAAATACAATTACACATCTAATACAAAAATTGCCATGATTTTTCTTCTTAATTAAACATCTCAAAAAAAAAAAAAATTTCTTTTTCCAATCTTGACAGTTGACTTCCCCTGCCTTTTCACCTTCGAGTTTATATCCACAATCTACTTTTTAACCTCTTCATTTAAAAAATTAAACTTAATTATATATATAAAGTAAAACATTCATCTTAATCTTCATCTTAATCTTAATCATCTTAATCTATAAACTTTAACCACTTAAATTGACTTTATTTATACTACATCCACATAAATCCTCACAAATCATCCTCATCAAATCTATCTCTTCTATCCTTTAAACTGCTGCTTATAACATAAAAACTTGAAATATCTCCTTTCATGTTCAAACAAATAATAAAACAAACTATTGTTGACAGTGTTCACCCTCCGATTTCAAAATACCATAACAGATTGCTTTAGATTTTACTTAATGCTTCACCCCACACCCCCTCTGTCCATTATTCTTCTCCTGATGGCATCAGCACTGAACTTCCTTGCAGCTTCCCTCTCCAAACGTCCACAGATCCGGGCACAGTCCAAAACTCTCCTTGCCACGAGCTCCGAGGTATCCATCTCTTCCTCTCTCAGCTTCTCCGGTTCTTTGTAACATTCCTTTTCTTCTTGTAAATACCTTAATTCTCTGTCCCTGGCCCCCGAGCTCACACCTCGGGGACTGGATATAACAAATCTTGACATCGCCTTGGGGCTGCCACCCCCAAAGAGCGAATTTCTTCTCCGAAGTAGCTCACTCATTTCTTTCCATCTTTCCATCCACCCTCTCAGCTCTTTGGCAAGACTTTCTTCCAAAGTGTCAAAAGTTTTATAAGCCTCCTCTGTGGGCAGTTGGTTCCATTTCAGACCCCCACACAAGACTTTGACTTTTCTATAAAGTAATTCCACATTCAGGGCAGTGAGCCTTTGTTCATCTGTTAGTCCAGAGTTCAATACCAGTTCAAGGACGAAACCCAACATACTGGCAGAGGAGGAGGAAATGGGTATCATATTTCTTCCCCTGTCTCTTTGTTCGTCGCCATTTTCCTAAGCTGGAGCGCAAACACTGCAACTTTATATGGAGATATTTTCCGCTAATTAGCTTCCCAAGAAAAAAGTTTGCCAGTCTCATGTATCGATTTTAAATACTTTGTAACCAGTTCTGTGGCAGCAATCCCTCAAATTGGTTAATTTCTTAGGCTCGAAGGGAGGGAGGCAGGCTGCCTTTCTCCTTCCCCCCGGATCGTTCCAAAAACGCGATTTCTGCCAAGATTATTTACTCACGACCACCGGGTTCCTTTAGCTCCATTCTTCACAGGTAGAACTTAGACGCTCACCGCGGGCTTTGCCGCCGCATTTACATCCCGGTTGGGGCATGTCCCCGTAAGCCCGGCTCCGTTGTCCCTTCACCCCCACTCCCCCTTTACAGGGGGGGCAAGGGAAGGGTTCGGAGCCTCCGCGGGCGCAGCCGGGGAGCCCAGGGTGCGGGACGCTCTTCCCGCACCCCAACCGGAGCCGCGCGCTGCGGTAGCGCGGCTCCTAACCCCCGGGATGGACAGGGCGCTTCGGACCCGAAGCAGCCCTCGACCACCCGGCGATTGCGTCGCCGCCGGAAGTCTGAATGTTTACTTCCAAAGCGACTTTGCTGTAGACATAAAGAATAAAACTAGGCATGGTGCCACAGCTAAGGAGATATAAATACTGAAGAAAATGATCATTAAATATACCTCTCAGCTGGATTTTCTTACTAAAGTTAGCAGCTGAAAGAATTTGCTTAAATCACATTTTATCCACTTTGTTTGGCTCTCAGCTTATACCGAAAAAGGTTATATCTGTGTTCCATTAAAACATTATGTAAGCACATGTCTATTTTTGACATAATCAAGTGCATCAAATTTGATATTAAAATTACATATAGTAAAACTGATTTAATTTTCATATGTTAGTACTGTAAAGGTAAAGGAACCCCTGACCATTAGGTCCAGTCGTGTCCGACTCTGGGGTTGCGGTGCTCATCTCGCGTTACTGGCCAAGGGAGCCGGCGTACAGCTTCCGGATCATGTGGCCAGCATGACAAAGCCGCTTCTGGTGAACCAGAGCAGAAAACGGAAATGCCATTTACCTTCCCACCGGAGCGGTACCTATGTATCTACTTGCACCTTGATGGGCAGGAGCTGGGACCGAGCAACGGGAGCTCACTCCATTGTGGGGATTCGAACCACCGACCTTCTGATCAGCAAACCCTAGGCTCTGTGGTTTAACCCACAGTGCCACCCGCGTCCCTTGTTAGTACTGACCATTGTGCTAAAACAGTCCTGATGAAAGAAATCTGACAATGCAGCAGCCTGGTTCAGGTGTAACATCAGACCACAATAACCAAATCCTCTCTTGATTTCATGAATGGTAGAATCAATCTTTCCAGGGAGCTTAAATTCTGTGTCTCAACCTAACACAAATACCATAGTTTTTTGTTAGAAGAACATGCCATAGCACACTCCAGACTTAGTGCTCCCCTCCCTCTCTCTCCTTGTACTTATGAACTGTAGAAGGGTGTGTGTAAGCCCAATACTTGCTACAGCTCATTATTGTAACAAGAAACCATGGTTTGTTGTCATATCTGAATGAGACATAGTGAATTACTTGAAAGTACAGACTTTATAACCTCTGCAAAGTCTGGCTCTACCATTATTTAAATTGAGATCAGATTTCATTAATAAACAGTTAATTTTGCCATAGTAATGTGGTTCAGAAGTTAAATTTATTTTAAAAAGTGAATTTATCCCCATTTTAAGAGGAAAGAGTTATTCTGCAATACTATACTCACTTATCTGGGATAAAGTCCCATTGAATTAAGTAGGGCTTACTTCTGAGTAGCTATGTATTCCCTTGTTAGGAACAAAAGAGTTTCCCCATAATTAAAGATAAAGATGCATACTTCATTTGTTATAGTTTGTTGAAAAATGGAACGGATGGAAAGGCAACAACGATGGAAATTCTTGATGAGCTGGGGATGGATAGTTCCACTCAGCTGTGCGACTTCAGCATGTGTTGGAGTGATAAAAATTCCATGCATTGTTTCTAGAGAAATATAGTGGAAGAGAGTGTTTTCAGGACCAGATGTCAACCTTCAAGAGCAAAAGAAAATAGTTAATCAACCATCACTTTTTTTACAATTAAGAACACAAACTCTACTGTGCAAAGCAAACCCATCAGCTACAACATAGTAAGAAATTTTCCTAGGGCATGGCTTGTTTCTGTACCAATTAATTGTGAACACAGATAGTGCTTTATTGAAATAGTCACGGGCAATAGTAAATTAGTGAAAAAAAACACAAATAATATTCAAGTGATATTTTCTAGATCTGATATTCTACATCTAAAAGCTAATCTGTTCCATTAAAAAGTGAAAATTGCTAGGATATTTCTGTGTGTATGCTTAGAAGTGCTCTCCCATCAATCTCTGTACTGATCATCAGGGGAGAGAGATGGGTACAGTCTTTGACAGCTTATAAAGACAGAGGGGACTGGAATCATTTATAATCATTTTAAACCTTGGTTCCCGAACAGCTTAGTTGCCAAACAAATCGGCTCCCGAACGCCACAAACCCGGAAGTAAGTATTCCGGTTTGTGAACATTTTTTGGAAGTGCAGGAAGCTCCTGCAGCCAATCGGAAGCCACACCTTGGTTTTTGAACGGTTTCGGGAGTTGAACGTACTCCTGGAATGGATTAAGTTCAAGAATCAAGGTACCACTGTACTAGTTAGGTCTGAGATAAACTTTTGCTGCACTGCTGTGAAACACGGGAGGCATTTAGTGAGATGAGTTTTCATTAGCTGTTATATAATATAATATGGGAATGTTCAACACTATGCACAGTGGAATATATTACAACATATTGCAATAAAGCAGTCTTGCAGAACTATGTAAAAGTTTGTTTCCTAAGCTTGCTGAAGCACTCATTTTGTATGTTCTGTCCTAAGAAGCTGGTGACTTCTCTTAAGATTCCAAGCTATTCTGTTTAGCTGAAATTAAGTTAGATTTTTTTTTGTAAGATTTGGCATTTGACCCAACTTGTAGCAGGGTCACAATTTTATTCCATACAGTTTCAAGGAATTTGGTCAAATTAAGCAGGGAAACTCCAATTTTGCTAATAATCTACCTGCTGACAGTAGAAACAACCAGCTTTTGGGTTGGATTGTCTGTGGAGGAAGAGTGGCTTAAGACAGCAGATGAAATCAGCTGTTTATTCTACCTGTCATTATTAATAGGGGAGTAAAGGATGTCAGTCCTTATGTTGGACCGACCTTTGTGTCCAAACGCTCAAAGTCCCTCTTACTTCTCAGCAAGGCCACTCCTAAGCATAGTCCATTATGGCCCATGCCCAAGCACGAGATGACAGCAAGATCCATTCTTCACAACCTCCCACATCAAGCATAAAAAGTTCCCCCAGCAAAAGTACAGGGGACTGGGCTTAGCTCAAAAGGATTAGTCAAACAGTCAAGTTATTTAAAGCAAGAGTTTATAAGAAATGTGCAACAACAGCAAGAAACCTGTACCAGTAACAATTAACAAATATTTTGTGTGGGGTTTTTTTTTTTTGGTCAGATTCAATCCTAAACAAATGTAATGAAATACTGCAATAGTTTGCACAAAAAATATATGCACACTAGTGAAAAGCTTGTGTTTTTATACCAGATTCCAATGGAAAGCCTAGCAAAGAGCTCTTCCTGCTGCCCCACAAAGCTTAAGTGGGGAACGTGAAGAAAGCATGGGGAAGTTTCCTGTGTGGAGGTGCATGATTAGTGGCAATTCATTTTAGGGAAAAGTGTGTACACTTGCATAGCACACTGGCTAGCCAATGACTATAAACCTTAATGCAGTTATATTTGCATACATCCACACACAAAATATTAATGTAGTCAGAAGCTAAAGAACAAAAGTTAGTAACACCTTACTTCATAACATTATACAGTTCAGCTTCCTTATCTGTAAGGTTCTTTTTGAGGGTTCCTAAATTAAAAGGATTTGGAAGAATATTTTTCTTTTTGGCAATCTGAAAAACAAGCAGAATTAAAAGCTCACAGTAGGTGTGTGATTCAGATTTTAACATACAAGTACCAAGGCTGTTATTAAAAATATTAAGCTGCTTCAGCAATTCACATGCTTTCTGATCCTATGCTGAGCTATCAAGTGACATGCCACATTATTTTTGAAAGATTTACGGTTATTTTCAAAAATGTAACTTGAACAAATCTTCTGTTACAAATTGTTTTGTTCTCTTTATTGGAGAGAGATGGAAGGTTGTAGCCAACCAAGTCATACTTTGAGCAAACCCAAAGAAATAATGGACAATACTAATGTGTGTTCACCGATTTCAAAGCATCTAGGTATAATTTAGTTGCATACAACCCATAGCTTTCACCCCAAGACGTATTATGCAGTTTTAATAAATTATGCGGATCAGACTAAACTGATTTGATGCCAATCAGAATTAAAATTTCGTGCTTGATTCTTGTAGTTTAGTTTGGAATTTAGAAGTACTGTACTACCAAATGTGTATTTATTTTACACATACTTTTGGTTAAGTAGTGTGAAAAAACCTTTGTAGGATAGGTGCTGGGGGGAAGCAATGTGAAAGAAAAAGGAACTCAGCTGAGTATTTATTGAATACTGGCAAGAAAGAGGAACACTTTAGTAACCTCATCTTGCAATGACAGCATGCAAAGCACCCTTGAAACAGGGTTATACAGCTATGACAAAAACCTTCCAATTAGAATACATGGCACACCCATATACATAACTCATTTTTGGCAACTCACTTCTCCAAGCTGTGCTTATGGATAGAAAACGATTTAGGAGTTAACCGAAAGGCAGTAAGACTGGGAAGCTACATCATGGATATGAACCACATCCTCCCCTTACACTCAGGAAGTACTCCTGCAGCTTGCTTTCGCTGTTTGTGCCAACACATTACTATGTGGGAAACATAATTTTAAGAAATTATTTAGGGAAAGCAAGAGCATTACCGTAAACAGACTATTACTTCCATCAAGTCGTCCAGGACCTTTCAGTTGCACAGGATTTGTATTAAGGTTCCCACTTCCTGCTTCAGGGCTGTTGCTATCATTGTCAGGCATCCCACTATTTCTTAAGGGACTAGGCTTACGTGTCCTTAAGGAAGAATCACTAAATGGCACTTTTTTACTTGCGGGAGTGCCTGCTGTGTACTGCAGTTTGTTGAGAAAAGACAAGCTGGTCAAGCTTTCCAGTTTGTCCCGCGATGCAGGGAGGAACCAGTCTACACAGGATAGCAGTGGAGTGGAGGGTGATTCCAAACTCTCATCTATGCTGAGATCTATTCCATCCAACTGAAGGATAGTTGCTTTGACCTGATCCACATATATGCAATCTGGCCCCGGATTTCCAATGGCCTTGGAAGCACAACCTCCTGCTTCCAACAAAACACTCAACATAAAGTGCCTCTGAAAGAAAAAGGGAAGAATGTGTTTGTTAGTGGGATTCCATTTTTCAATGTCTGTGACATTCAAAAGAATACAGAAAAACCAGAACAAGCAAGAGTCAAAATCTCAGAACTCAAATCAGAGAGCAAAGCAACTACCAGACATAAAAATAATGTGATTTATGATGACAGGGATAGTGGCAACCAAACTTTTCTAGTGGTATGGTACTACAACTGAGAAGGTGTTGTATCATGTCAATACCCCGCTCAGTGGAGTATGTGTGCATGTGTTGTGGGTTATTTGAAGCAGGGCCTCCTTTGTTAACCTGACACAAAATATATTTCAAATAACTTTAGCAGAAAGGAAATGCTCATAAATGACATATATGCAACCTTAGCATGTGCTCATTAGAACATGCATTTTAACAGAAAAACAGCTGTAAATGTACCAACCCCCCCAAAAAAACTTACCAGACCAACTATGAGTAAAAAGTATCTTGCTCTGGGTTCTTCATACCCTTCAGAAGATGCTTCACATGCCCGAAGATGATGTTGTGGAAACACTTCTCGCCATATTACTAACTGACCAATGCGCTGTTCTGCTGCCAAGGGCAAGAGGCAGTAATGCCTGCTATATAATGCAATATCAATTAAATCCTCTTTTGGCAAGTGATTACTAATTAAATATCCCTGAATTAAAAACAAAGAGACAGCACAGATTCAAGATATCATATATAACCAGTTTCTTTATTCAAAGAGTTTTCTGCCTGCAAGGGTTTGGTTTTATTTGCGAAAGAAATCTTAGCAACCAGGGAATGTTGCCACATTGCCTGTAACCAAGCAATGAATCCACTGGGTTCCCAAGAAACCCAGCTTTCATTATATTTAAAGACAAAACCTCTAACCCCAAAGGCTGCAAAGGTGAACTTTGAAAAGATGAAGCCATTGCTTCATAAAAGCTCTGAGACTTGGAGGTCTAGTATAATGTTTTGCCTTTTCATACCAAATTATTCCCACTTCCGTGGACTTAGGCTGCATTGCATACCATACATGCAAAGCACATGATTTACCCCCAAAAATCCAAGGGACTGTATGTCGGTAAAGGTTCGATGTCTTACCTTGTAGAAGAGACATGAGCCCAAAATTGTATACTGTCGTCTCATGTCATAGTAATCTTCCGACTGTAAAACAAAACAATTAAGACACCATTTCAAATTTCAGCTGATTCAAGGTAAGCAATTTAAGCATTATACAACACAGTACTTTAATTCCTCAGGATACTTTCTTCAAATGGCCAGCAGATGTCTTCCAGTAGTGATACACAGACACGGAAGTTTGAAACTTCCTTCTAGAAGTTCTAATTTGTCACAAAATTACCAGTTATTTTGTCAAGCTGATTATAACTAATATAATCAATCAATTTAGATTCATTTTCAAAAGCTATCTTTGTCAGAACAGAGTTCTTTTGCTTTCAAAGTTGCAGCTCTTGCCACCAGAGGGACTTCTTCCAGCACAAACAGCAAAACAGCATAGCCTTTCATATGTATAGTATTTCTTGAAAACTTGTGAAATCATGCTTAGAATAAAAGCCACAATGGGAGAAAGTGAGTGAAAGAGCTAGAATAATTGTTTTCTTTATGCCTCAGATGTATATATTTACAGTTTACTAAATCAGATCTACTTTAATTAAAATGAGTATTAATCACATATTACATTTACATCAGAATAACTACCGGTAAATCACTTTTTGGCACATTCCAGTTCCCTGAAGCAAGTTTTAAAGTTTCCTGGAGAAACTGCAATATTATATTATTAGAGAGAAATAATAAAATATGTCTAGAGCTCAAAAGAACGTATCGTAATGATTACAGCATGTACACACAGCTTCTGTCAGTATACTGTATGTAGCACAGGCACATACTATTTACTAGTAATATATTCTGCAGCAACCATTGTACAACAGATAGTTGTAATAATCCTCAGCTTTTAAAATTATATTTCCTTTTTTCTGTACTGTTTATAATGGCTTACAGATAAGTAAACATAGATAGTTATAATTCACTGCATCCCACTACAGAGCCTCCCCCCACCTTCCCTCAGTGGATCCAATATTGGCTAGCTGTCACCAAATCTCATTGGTGTCCAAAGGGAAAGACAAGTAAGCACTGGCTCTGGCTGCCCTTGCATTTCACCCTCTCTCAAAGGCAATGACCGTGAGGAAAAGCAGAAGCCATTGCTTGCCTGCTTTTCTCTCTACCTTGAAGTCAGGTTGGGGCCCAGAGGAAAGGGAACAAATGGGAGGTGGCTGATCCTCCCCTTCTGAGTCAGAGGAAGAAAGCCGCAAGAAGGAACAGCTAGGCCAGGGGTCAGCAAACATTTTCAGCAGGAGGCCGGTCCACTGTCCCTCAGACCTTGTGGGGGGCTGGACTATATTTTTTGGGGGGAAATGAACGAATTCCTATGCCCTACAAATAACCCAGAAATGCATTTTAAATAAAAGCACACATTCTACTCATGTAAAAACACGCTGATTCCCGGACCGTCCGCGGGCTGGATTTAGAAGGCGACTGGGCCAGATCCGGCCCCTGGGCTGTAGTTTGCCTACCCATGAGCTAGGCCATGGGGCTGCAGATCTCAGGCAGAGTCTTCCTGCTGTGACAGGGGTTTCAGTGGGCTTCCAGAAGTGCCCCCAACTGTGGCCCTAAAAGAGCTAATGAGTGTGTAAAAAAGGATCCTTACTAGTTCTGCAAAGTCTGCCGCCTCCAACTCACTCAGAGCTGTATCAATTTCTACCTGAAAAACATTAGCAAATGAAAACATTAAAGCATTAAATTTATTTCAAATAATGACGAAGCCTCCTTGGCATCTCTCAGTACTGAGACAATAGTAAACAGGTACACAGAATCACCAACAGATGCATATGACATTTCAGAACAAGAGCAAAATCAGGTTCCAAACTCTTATAGATTGCTATAATCAGGGCTGAAAGAAAAGCACCCAGTGGTTGCATACTTCCCCCTTCATAAATGAAAGAAAAATATTCTTTCTCAGTCTCCTAAACCCACTGTTTAATATAATAGACATGCCAATCTCACTATTTTCATGGATTAAAACAAGGCACGAAGTTCCCTTGAATTCTGGCAAAGCTTTAGTATCCAGCTGAGTTATTAGAAAAAATGTTTTTTTACTCAGGATTTAGTTTTTGTCTCTATGGAAATTTTCCAAAACATTCTCACACATTACTATTGTTTCACCCAAGAAGTGTTAAACTTGCACACTTCAGCATCTAGTGTGTTACAGTAAGTTTCATTAAAAAAAAACCTTTTATTTATAGATCTTCATAAGGTACCAGCCAAAAATATGTTCCACAGTGAAAAGAGCTTAATTTGTAAGAAAGCACTTCCTGCAGAGTATGTGAACAAGGTATCTTAGTGAGAAAAATTAGGTTTAAACCAGTGCTGCCAGAATTGTCAGCTACACAGTTGGTGTTCAAATAGTTAGCTTCTCTGTTCTTCCTAATCTCCAACTGAAAACACTTCCTGTCCCATGTAGGCAATCAATTTTTTTCCAGTTTGTGTTTTTTTTTTTTTTTAAACTGCTGCTAGCCTTCCACTTAATAATGGGATAAGTACCTTTTACGGCAAAATTACTCTTTTAACTGAATCTATCAAAAATATAAAACTTCACACTACAATTGTATCACTCCAAAAACCTAGAGAAGGGGTATGCTTTTAACAGACAATATTATGGGAATTGAGTTGTGCATAGCGACCTTTTAAATAATTATTAGTGCATTCACTTCACAGGGCTAAGTATTCAGAAATACAAGCCCAAATATCTTCTGAACTACACATTTCTTTAGAGCTGCCCTTTGAACTTCGGATTTACTACTGAAATTCATACATACACTATGCTAGGTTGTGAGAATGAAGTGTGCCTGATCTAAAAAATTTGCTGTAGTGGGCAAAAGTCTGCCCTGCCTCTCCCTCTTATGCAGGTTTGTGCCCCGCTGCTGCCACTGTGAGAACCAAGGCTTCATGAACTTCCGTCTCTTGATTGCTGGGGGCGGGGCACACCATGAGAGGGACAAAGCATTTCTCCCCTCTGTGTCTTATGCAGGAGCCTTCGTCCCTCCCCTGTTCCTGCAAAAAGGAACCCTTACGTTCATTTTCCGGCTTCTTACCTTCCTCTTCCTGGGGCGGGTGAGGGGGCAGGCCTTTCTATGGCCACCCACCTCTTCTAATAAGCAAAGCTGTTCCGTTTATTAGAAGAGGCGGGTGGGCTATAAGGCACACCACATCAGGGCCTGACTTCTCCTTTATGTTCTTGCTGGTCCAGCAGGAATGTAAAAGAGGAGGAGCTAAGCTGATGAGTTGTGCAAGAGAAAGGTGTACATGCTCAGTGAGTGATCCCTTGCATTCTGGCTGGGTTGTGCTTATTAGAGAAGGTGGGTGGACAATCACCCACATCTTATAATCAGCAGAACCTGGCTGGACCATAAGGAATAAATGAGCTTGTGCTTCAGCTGTTGCTCCTCTCTCCTCTTATCTCCCATGCTGTGGGTTTGTCATGACAAGATGCTGTTTTGCCACTCCCCAAATCATCTTTCGAAGGCACGTGCCCCCTCTTACTCCCCACTCAATTTGGGCCTGAGAGTGAGAACACAGCGTTTTAGGCAAGAGTTGTGCCTTATATGTAATATATGAAGATTCCTCTATGCACCTTGGGTTCTCATCTGTTAATATTTCTCTAAAAAGCTGTGGTCAGGGTTACCTTAATTTCTTGTGGAAGGCACAACCACCGCACTCCTGGAAAGTTGTATAAAAGCAATGCACTGCAGTTATCATAGTGTTGAGAACTAGGACTGCTACATGAGCTGAGTCTGGCAGGGTGAAGGGCTTGCTGGAAGAACAGGTTGAAAAAGTGATCCAACCGAGAAACATTTCCTACGTGACAAAAAGCACTGAACAAACATAAAGCAAAATTTAGAACAACAAGAAATGTCCTTCCATAACTTGTGTGCACAGCAGAAATTGTTTTATGGCAGGATACCACAATTTGACTTAACTTTCTGGAAGGCAGAAGGAAGCACAAGACAGCAAACCATAATTTCCCCTTTCATGCTATTTGAACTTCAATAGCGTTGTTTGCATGTCATGATAATTCAGTTAAAACTCTAACTTAGATATATAATATACAGCAAGGAGGAGAAAAGTGGATGGGATTGGGGAATTCAAGGCAAACCATTAACTATGCCATTTAGAGCATGAGATTCAAATGGTATAAAAAGGAAAGGAACTGGAACAAATTTCAGTTATGCACATTTCAGCATTTCACACACATTATTTTAGCCTTCATGTAAAACGCTTAAATTACAACTAAAATGAAATGACACATAATGTTTAATAGGAAAAAATACCACTTAAGGAAGTTTGACAATTAAGAGGTATATTAATAGTTGAAATATAAGAAGTGAATAAAATGTTTTCTAAAATTTTACTGGGGAACATACTTTACAATGTTTTAGACATTGACTGTGATCCAAAGAACCATACAACAATTTCTGCACATTTATGATACCTGCCTAGGGTAGGAGGAAGTTAAGCTTGGAAGAGCTCCTGGTTGAAAATATAATCCTCAAGTCTAGAAGCAGGTGATTTTTACTAGCCAAAATATGAAAAATGTGCACTCCTTTGGCCTCACCCCCTGTAGCAGCTTTTCTATGGTTACAGCATCCAAATGACTTTGGGACTTGTGTTTCTCTAAGAGCATCTCCCTAGGCCACATAGTGAAACATTCAAATGAAGTTTGAGCTATGGAATGGGGACGTACTGTACTGTTCAAAGAAATTACAAACAATGTCACAGGGCATATGCAAGAATTTAAACAAGCATGGAATGTCTTTCATTCCAGTTTATTATTATTATTATTATTATTATTATTATTATTATTATTAAGTGGCAACTGGAAAGTAAAGTGAAATATAAGTTATTATGCTCAGAACACAAAATCCATTCTGTCACTGAGAGCTGAAGTAGGATAATGTTTAGCAAATTATGTCAAAGAAACACATAAATTACACATAACCTGAAACTGCCCAGCTACTTCTGTACACAATAAAGCTTTGAAATTGAGTTTCTCACTATGTTGCTTCAAGACAAATCACCTTTGGAACTGCAAGTTTGCAAATAAAGGGACAGGGATTTGTGATCCAAATGAAAATTCTCCTTAAATCAGGTTTCAAGCAACACAACATCATATCCAAATCCCAAATTTGCAAAAGTATTTTTAATTACAAAACAGTGTATATTTAGGAGTATTTTACCTGTCCAGAGAGCCATACATAAATTTCAAAGTCCGGACAACATCTGCAATCATGTTCCTTAGCTGAGAGAGAGGGACACTGTAAAACCAAAACAGCTCCTCTAAGATTTGGGCTAACATAATACAATGAATACAGATTCAAATGACAAAATGAGCACAATCCAGGAAAAGTTAATTAGTTGAAACTAAGTGTCACTGAAAGTAATTGAATGCCAGGTCCAAATTTAGGATTACCAGCTGTTACGTAATGTAAGAAACTGTCTACATTATCCAGCAACAATATAAGAGAGCTAGTGGCTTATTTTAGGCATTATCACCACCATTTAAAAATGTCACTTAGAAAAAAATATATCACAAATTTACCTTTCAGCTGGAAGGCCAATTACAAGGAGATTATCCGATTCCTTCCAGTAAGCAACATGGATCAGTTTTCCACATAAAAACATTGATGAACTACAAAACATCAGCACACAAGGGAACAATTTATCATGAAAGCAGCTTATACAGAAATATATAGGCTAGAATACCTTCCCCCATAACTCTGATTAGCTGACCATAGTGGCTACATAGTAAAATGGTTAATTCTGTGATTTTGAGCTTATAATTAGGGGGAAGGTTGAATAGAGGGGGGTGAACTCTATCATCACCAATAACAATTCAAGTTTTTTTTTCCTGATTGATAATGTGGATGTTTTGGCTACAAAGTTATAGGATTTATTTTTTCAGTCAGTGTTTTATTATTTATCTGCAAATTCCACAAGCAGCATAATTTATACGAGACAGTTAAACATTACTGATGTGAAACTAGTATATCTATAAAATTTGTGCCCACCAGGCAAAGGAGAGAAAAAGGAAGGAAATAAAGGACTCTTACCTGATTATATGTGTTCCTGTCATGTTTTCCAGTATGTCACACAGCGTAAGAAATATTCCTCTTACACTTTTCATTTTTTGGGAAGCTTCTGATATGGGATATTGGTAGAGAATTTCTTGCTGCCAAAAAATGCCAGTTTGTGTATCAGTTAAGAAATGATTATTGATGAATTATATTTTAGCAGGTTTTAGCAGTTTCCTCCCCAGAAATCTCCTACGTGAAAAACTGCAGATAATGTTGCCTTTAAATTATCTTTGTGGAAAAAGCATATACTATCAATAGATAGTTCTATTTTGTTTTCTTACAATTATAATATGTATGAGTTGTAATGCTTAATTTTGTGGGTGATATTCAACGCTAGTCTGAAATAAACTGAAATATGATGTCACATGTTTCAGGATACCATTGCATAATTATCTTAACCTTTTAAAACAACAGTCAAGATTCAGATTTCAGATTTCAAAGTCAATCTTAGGCATATTTACTTGGAAGTTAGTCCCACTGTGTCCTAGTAAGCGCATTTAGAATTGCATCCTTAATTATTATTCTTAACTAATTTAACTGTGTCCTGGAGGCTCTTTCCCTTTTTCTTTCTAGGCAGTACCAAAACCCTGTTGGGAATTTTTTCTTTTCAAACTATTAAAAAGGACCTTCAATCTCACAACTGAGAGAACTGGCAAGTCTGTGCCATTTTCATTGAGTTTAATTATCTGTCTTTAAAACGCCCAACTAACGAGGATATTATGCATCAATCTGTCTCAACAAGGGCGGGGGGATGGGCTTGTCTTATCACACTGCACAAAACGGAGAAAAGAACCTTATTCCTTTTTAATGAACAAAAATACTTTTACAAGGTTCATCTATGAAATATCTATACTCTTTCCCAGGGAAAGAAAAGAAAATGCAAAACAAGGAACTTAGCAGCAACTTCTAAACATTAATGTGTTGGTAAGGTCTAACATGTATTGCTGCACCAGATTAGGCATCTTCAAAACAAACTGAAAGGAGCCTTGGGAATTAATGGGTACAAAAGCCAGGGATAATGGACTTAATAAAAGAAAAGAAATTGTAGTTGTAAACGCAGCGGGTTTTTTTCTAAACAGAGCAGCGTTCTATTAACTAGTGTGACAGTAAATAAATTACGTTTTAATTTTGGTTGTTTCTAATGTAATGTACTTTTCCTCCAATCAACAGAACTTTGGCATTATGAGAGCACTGAATGGAATTCTTGACATAGAACTGTGCAGCTGAAAGGCTGCAAGAGCCTCCAAGAACTGGACTCTAAAAATGCACCCTTTGTTGAAGAGTGTCTTTTCTCAGGGAAAGGAGATAATAGTCTGCCGCTCTGTGGTAAACAAAAAACCGTAGCCTCTATGAAACTCATTCAAATTCATGGTATTAAACCGGGAGCTATCTTATGAAAACTTCAGAATTTGCATACCAGAAAGAGCTTATGATGCCCGAGTCCTTGGTTTAGATGAGCACTAAAATTCTAATGGTGTGGGCAGCACTTGCTCTGTTAAGGCACACACATCATATAAAGATGAAGCAAGCTCAGGTACACCAAGCTGAAACAATTGCATGTAACATTCATATTAACAGTGCAAGACAAGATTAAAAATAGCTGCAACAGTGATTTCATTGCAGATGAATTTTCTTCAGCCGTTTCCCTGGGTACAAGGTATCAGTTGCCCCTGCTAAAACGTTTTAAAGCATTTTTTTCACAGTACTAAAGACGAGAAAGTTGCTATTTAAAAACAAAAAAAAAAAACCACAGCAGAAATTCACACACAGTTCTGAGTATTATATTTCTTTATTGCTACTACTGTAGTTCAGTATTAGTAATGGGTTTCAAAATTATTTATGTTAAGAATACATACCTCATCCTTAGATGTATCAGAATCCAGTTTGAGTGAGAGGTACATAATAATATGTGGTATACTTTGGATAGAGAACTGTGGGTCATCGTAATGGTCTCTCCACAACACTTTGAGCAGGTTATTCATGGAGGATTGTGTCTGCTTACATCTTTGTTGGGATGCATATTTTGACTCAAAGAATGTTGTTTCAAACGTAAGCTTCACCTATTGTAAGAGTTAAAATAATTTAACAGCTTGTACCTGCTAGGTGAAGAACAGTTCTTTAAACTGCTTTTGAACTTAATCCCAAAGTGTGACAGTGAGCAGGTTTCACAATACAGTACAAGTGTTTGGCTTATTCAGAAGTTTTTAGCATTAGCATTAGCTTGAAAATAGTCAATTTCTGCTACAGTATAAGAATTAATTTCCATTGCAAATCATCCAAGTTAAAGTTCTCCAGAGGTTTGCTTTCAGTGATCCTGCTTCTCTTTTGGCTCAGCTTGTTCAGTACATGAGGAACAAGTGAAATATAATACAGCATTTTGGGAAACCTATGTGAGAAGCAATAAAATCTTTCTACTGAATACCATCCAATAGCTTTAGAAATGCAGGAAGCATTTAATTCATAGCAGCCATCTGCTATGAAAGGTTTTATCTGGAATGTTTGAGCAACATGAAAATCAATGCTCTACTAATAAATGGACAGGGAATTTACTAAACAAAATTGTCTATTCCTGTTCAAATGCCAGCATACTGCAGTAACTACAGCAACTGAGTCTGGCTAAAAGCAGCCAGTGAACTAGATTCTCATTGGATATCATCCAATGTTTAACATTAGTTTTAACTAACAAGTTCAGGCATAATACAATCTCTTATTCAAGGTCAAAGGCAAGGGGGGTTGTTCAATGTTAGTTAGACAGATTGAAATCAATGGATTTATGTCTATTGATTTCAATAGTCTATTCCAAGTATGACTTTGCCCTTGGGGTGGAATTACATGCTTCTCCCCCCCCAACTCCCCCACACTCCAAAACAAAGGGATATATTTTGAGTGAGGCTGCATTTTATAGAGAAATGTACTTGTATAAATTACATGTAAAAACGCAGACTTCAAGTTTGTATGCTTTTCTTAAAACATTATTTTTTAAAAATTAAAAAACCGAGTATAGTATACCTGCATAGGACCAGGAATGCAAGACAAAACCCTTTCTATATTTTCAGAGTTTACATCAACATCATTTACTGCGACAAGAACATCTCCTGAAAGTTGAAACAAAAAAATAAGATTAAAATAGCAGCAGGCAAGCAGAACAAGAAAAGAACACGTTTTTTTGATAAGAAAGTATGGTACAGAAGATTTTCTGTTAAGAATTGGTTAAGCTACTACTGAACACTAAGGGCTAATTTGGCCCACAGGCCGAAGGTTTCCCACCCTGATGTAAAGGAATTCTTGGAAGGTCCAGTGTAAAAAACAACAACTTCCTGTTCCCCTCAAATAACATTTTCTTTATTCTGCCTGCTTAGCAGAAGTTTATATACCGGTAGAAGTCTGACTGACTTTTGAATTCATCTGTCAATCACATTCCTAATCTAATTACACAGTCATCACTGGAAGCAACAGAGGAATTCTTCAGAATAGTATGTGTGCTAACACAGCTGAGAAGGAAGAACACTGCCATTTTTGAACATACCAATTCTAGGTTTCTCAGCATCAAGCAAGTTGCTATATGGCGACAGCAAGTTTCTCCTTGAGACAGCATCCAGCTCAACTTTTGCATTTCTCTATTTGCCCATCAGGCACACATCAATTTCTACTAAATTCAATTCAGACAGCCTGGCCCCCTCAAAACACACTGGAAGGGAGAGAGATGGGATTGTAGAGTGTCCCCCTGGGTTTGCTGGAATATTAGCTCTGTCAGGCTTCTCCCTCATCAGCAGCCATTCCATTAGATGATGATTATAAAATTTCTACACCACCATAAACAGAACACTACCCCACAGTTTAAAAGGCAATATATTATTTCATTAGCCAAAGGCTAATATAGGAGGGAAAGAGAGTTGGGACTGCAGAGCCTCTTCACCTGCTCTGTAGAAAGACCAGCAGCTTCTTGAGCCTTCTCTCCTTGAATTTTTTTTATTTCAGTCAGTCATTACAACTTAAAAAACTTTAAGTCTGAGTTTGCTTCCCCCACTCATCTCCTCCAAACTGTTTCCCTTTACTGCCATGTCTTTTTAGATTATAAATTGAGTCTAATCAGCCCTGTTTAGGGAAGTTTTTAATGTCTGATGTTTTATCATTTTTAAAATTATTATTATCATTAATTCTGTTGGGAGCCGCCCAGAGTGGCTGGGGAAACCCAGCCAGATGGGTGGGGTATAAATAATAAATTATTATTATTAATGAAATTTGTAAGCCGCTCTAGGAATCATTTTTGGCTGATGAGCAGGATAAATATGCTTTATATAAATCAATAGTGAGTATCAGTGCCACGTGGCCAATATGACACCATCTTGCTTTTCTAAACTTTCTTTTGGAAAAAGCCTTCTGACTGCTGTGGGCTCTCCTCTCTTACATCTCTGATTGGCTTCTATGCCAGACAAACCATGGTTCATCAGCTTGAACCATGTCAGTTTTGTTACCACTAACCTAAGTTGTTACCCCTAACCACAGCACCTCCCCACCCAAAAAAGATTCCCTGAAGAGAAATTACCACTAATCAATCAAACTAATCTCTCAAAAACTAGAGAGGAAAAAATACGGAAATAAAGTTTCCTGTACTCAGCTTTGGGATTCCATTTTTATTTATTTTGTTCCTGCAGCTGTAACATTAAATTTTTCCATTGTGGCTGGATAGAAACTGAATACCTAAAATCTAGCCACCAGAGTATCACCGTTATTACCTTTTCTTTAGGCAATTCCTTCATAATAATGCATTGCAGGAGTAAGCTGCTCAAAAATGTCATGATGACAGAAGTTGTAAGGGATGCCAATTTTCACTGAAAATTCACAATCTCACTTCTTGTTAAGGCTCTTGTAGCTCCACGCCTCTTTACCCACCTGGTTAATATGCCAGGTGTCTTACTTGGAATACAGAAAAATTAATGGGGGGGGAAATGTTGGATGGCAGGCAATAAACAAAAAATGAAAATGAGTTTAGAATTTCTTGGCATGCTTTAGAAGTTAGCCAAAGTATAGGCCTGTACTAGCATAAGCTCATTTTAAAAAGGTGGGCAAGCAAGAGTACTTATCCACTTCACACTGTATCGGCAATGATTTAAAACTGCTGTTTTTAGATCACAAATAAAGCCTGAATAAAGAACCTCAATAGTTTTCTTAAAAATAGGGAGGGGGGAATGACACACTTGTTCAAAAGTCAGAGAAAGGGAGAACAAAATGTCAATTTTCAGTACTTTAAAATCAGCTGCACCTGTGGCAATTTTTTAAAAAATCAGATCAGTTTGAAATTTGACACTTTCATGGACCCCATCAGGTAGCCCATATATGCCAAGCTCAAGAATTTTAAGGCTTATAATTGCAGGCCATTGTTTTTCTTACTTAAGTAAAAGGGCACTACCATGCCCCTTTAATAAGGTACAGAAATATATTCATAAGGTGCACAACAGAAATATGCCATGCAAATTTCAGACAGCTGTCTTAAATAGCGGTCTTCTAAAAAAATATATTTGTAGTTATTTAACAAAACACATACACTGCTTGATAGTTAACAAAAGTTCCAAGTGGTTTATGATAAATATTAAAATTATAAATAAAAACAAGTAATTGGAAACATTCAAAACAATTAAAATCAACAGTAAAGAAACAGAAAACATTTCAACAGAAAACAAAAATGTTTTAAGCAGGCACCAAAAAGGCCAAAGTGCCTGTCTGGTGTCAGTAGACAGAGGGTTCTGAAGTGTAGGTGCTGCCACACTAAAAGAATGATTTCTTGCAAGTGTGGAACTACTGTGTGGCAGCCCACAGACTGAAGCAGCCAAGTGGGCACATATGAGGTAAAGCGATTCTATAATAAAAAACAGTTTAGATGTTGGCTGACTTATGAATTCTACGGTGCTACCTTATATGCTAACAAATCTTACCAGTTTATGATGATAGCTGAAGGTAGGTACCAAATATTCTTACCAAAGATGGGTAAACAAATACACAGATTTATATTAAATGAACCAATGTTGTAATTAGTCAATGTCACATCGTGGTTAGGGAATGACTTCCACGAGGCTCACTGGATAGTCTTGACAAAATAAAAAAATAAAAAATTCCTTCCAGTAGCACCTTAGAGACCAAATAAGTTTGTTCTTGGTATGAGCTTTCGTGTGCATGCACACTTCTTCAGATACACTGAAAGATTTTTGAGAAAGTCTTGCCTAGCCCATCTCAGAAAGTTCTATGGAGGCAATAAATGAGAATGATGTAGGCCCTGATCCAGCTACGGTTAGTTCTGAGTAAGTCCCGTTGCTTTCAGTGGAACATAACAACAACTAACTATAGCTGCATTAAGGCCAGGAAATATAGTTTAACCTACCGTTCAGATAAGGGAGGAAAGAAACAAGAATAAAGAAAAGGAGCAATTCAGGTTACAAATACACGAAATGATTAATTGGCAGAACCTAGTTAGCAAGATGGCAAATGCAATGAAGTTTTGTGATTTCCCAACAAATACTATGCTAGATTACTGCCCCAGGCTAACTCTTTACCCATAGCACACCAAGATTCATTATGGACCCTGCATCATTCCAAGGGTATCTGTCCTGCTGGTAAGTCAGGCAGGATTGGTGTTGCTTAAGGGTATTAGCACAGAGACATACAGCATCGTATCACCTTCATTTTAAGATGTACAGTACATGTATTTCCACTATAGCCTTCTCTGCTGTCCAGTTTAACAAACAGCTTGTTTCTTTGGCAGTGAAAACTGCTGTGGAAACACACAAAACAAAACACCATCTGGTTGCATGATTTTTTCCTACGTGTGCGTGTCTATTTCCATCTTTGGATTCCACTCAGGTACTATCCTGACTTACTCCTGGAACTACATGGTAGAGAATGTAAAGTTTCAAAGTAAGTGGGGGTTTTGTTTGTTTGCTTGTTTTTATAAAACTTTGTGATCACATCAGTTTCTTAAAAATAAACTTAAGTGTTCATTTTAAAAGCAAGATGTACAGTTCATTAAAAACTTTTCTAGTTCTAAATACACTACACTGACAAAAATTTTTTGCCAAAAAGCAAAATTTGATCAAGATATTTGACTAAAAAGCAATGCATTTGTGCTTAATTATAAGTTATTTCTGCCAACTATAACAAAATTTGTAACATACACATTTTGCTGTATGCCACATTTAGATCTAAAAGTACCCAGTGTTCACTGCACATCTATAATTTTAAAGTACTTTATAAGGAAATTATATATCTGGATATGAGTTGGCAGAAGATGCAGCTCACTTACCAGTTCAAAGCCAAAGGACTGAAGTATGATAGAAAGAAAAACATAACATAAAATAGCAGTTGGTAGCTTGGGATACTGCAAAAATGCTTTTGTTCAATGCTAATATGCTTTTGAACAAAAAAAATTAGTTTTAATTCTTCATTGCAATTTTCCCAAGTTGTCATATGCCTAAATGAACCTTCCATAAATGTAAAGTTCATAATCACTTAGTAGCATTCATAACGGATTTCATTTTTGCTAACATTAATGAGATTAGGTAAAGGGACCCCTAACCATTAGGTCCAGTCGTGTCCAACTCTGGGGCTGCGGCTTTCATCTTGCGTTACTGGCCAAGGCAGCTGGCGTACAGCTTCCGGGTCACGTGGCCAGCATGACAAAGCCGCTTCTGGCGAACCAGAGCAGTGCACGGAAATGCCGTTTACCTTCCCACCAGAGCGGTACCTATTTATCTACTTGCACTTTGACATGCTTTCGAACTGCTAGGTGGGCAGGAGCTGGGACCGAGCAACAGGAGCTCACCCCATCACGGGGATTCGAACCGCCGACCTTCTGATCAGCAAGCCCTAGGCTCTGTGGTTTAACCCACAGCGCCACCCGCGTCCCTATGAATGAGATTAGGTAGCCAAAAGCAGAGGTGCCGTTTAAGGAATTAAAAGGATATGTACACAAAAGGAAACCTTAACATTGTGTGCATTTGCATGTAATTCTTTTTAAAGGAACAGTGTTTACTGGATGAGTATGTGTGCTTGAGAGCTACCACAACATGCTTGCTCAGGAATAAAAATCATATTGGAACCTAGAGATATATTCTATTGGAGATGTTTCACATTGAAATTAGGAAAAATATTCAAACTGTGACGGACTCCCTAATACTTACTGCTATTATTATACAGGCAACAACCATTTCAGGTGTGTCCAATTGACACGTGATTGCAGACATGCAGGTCCTTTTAGACCTGGAAGAAGGCAGCTCGGGGTGCGCTTATGCCTGCTCTGCCAATGCACACGGGGGTCAGTAACGGAACCCTTGCACAATATGGTTGCCGTCTGCACATGCCGCAGGGACAAGTCTATTGTCCAAATAGAGCTGAGATTCCTCAATCCATGGCAAGACCATGAGCATGCAAACCAATTAAAAAGTTGTCACTTGGACTGAAATAAGTAACTCTTTCACCTCCCACAATACTGGGTTGCATGGCCAGAACTGTATAAATTGTGACACTTACCAATCAAGATGTGACCAGACTTTATTGCTGAGCTGCCTGGTATCAAACCATGTACTACGAGTTTCTCTTCGCTGGCACTTCCAGATTCAACACTGTGATTATGTTTTTCTGTTTTTCTCCATGGAGATTGATGGATAATCCCTATTAATGATTCCAGAAGCTTGAGCTGCTCCCCTCTCTCAGCATTTGATAGCCTCTTCGGATTGACATAAAGGCAGACATCTTTGTACCATTGCTGGGCCACATCGTCCATCCTCTGACCAGAATGGTGTTTCAGTATGGATGCTGGGCCAGAGGCATGAACATCGCATTTGTCACTTGACATCTTCTTATTAGAATGTTTTGATAAAAACCTTTTATATTTTAATATTTTAGTGAACTTTTCCAGCCTGTGTTCACTCTTTCTATCTTTTTGAGATCGCTCACGAATGACCTCAGCTTCATTTTCACAAAACCTGACACGGTTCACCACAGGCATATCCGGAGAGGTGTCCCGAAGGAGAGTCTCTTCCTCATCTTCACTCAGCTCTAGATAGAATAATTCTCCATTTTTCTGTACACTATCTAACCATTCAGGTTCAAGGTCACTGTGAAAGACAAGGGCAGTATTAGAATGACAGTGAAGAACAGAATGACTTACAATGTGCTTAGTTTTGCAGCCCTCTGGAGCTAGTTCATAATGAACATAAAAGCACTGACAAGGAGGGGAATGGGATGAACCACAGACCTCAGTCTAAAGCAGCTGCATTCAACAGAGACCTACTATTCAGAGGCGGCGAAAGCATCTATCATAGAAACCAACATTATTGAAGCATTCTTTTCACACCCATGCCTCAATAAGCAACCATACATTTACAAGTGAGAGGTCTCATTTTGATTAAAAGGACAAGGCAACCTGCCCCATCTCCCGTTCAGTCTAAGCACATGGAAAGAAAAGTATTTGCTGTGGCATTATGAGCAGCATGCAAATTAAAACTATGTTGCTGGACTACATTAGAGAAGATTTTCTGTTGTTACATCTAAAAATGTTCCTCATTTGACACTTCAGACTGATAAAAGCAAACCAAGAAAGCTACTTTTGCGTTTTAAACTTTTTTTTATTAGTTAAGCAATTTAGAAACAATAATGCAGATTCCTTGCAATTGAATTACAGTGGCACAGTTTGCATTTAATGTTAAATATTAGTACAATACTTATGAACTGCAGGAAGCCTTGGGCTTGTGCATTGCCCCCTCTTATATCCTATGTGGCTAGAACAAAGACTTTGGAAATTTTTACTTTTGACTTCCTTTAAATACGTACAACTGGGGATCGTGGTTTATCCAATGCTTATTTTCAACAAGCCAGCTTCAGAAACGATGGTTTGACATTGGCTTGTTTTAAAACTGACTCTGTTAGTGTTAAATTATCACCCTTGGTTCAGACTCAACAAGCAACCATGTTTAAAGGAAACCAAAAGTCATTTTCCCAGCAAGTGGAGGAGAAGGGAGTGGATGAGCCCATGGTTTGGCAGGATGTGGCCAGATATGTGGGTGTGAGAGAGAAACTATACAACTCCATCACTCTTAACCCCATTATTTCAGAAAGGATGTTACTGACACTCTGACCTTCAGTTGTCTTCCTATGTCTACAGTCCACTATAAAATAGGTATGAAGCAAAACAGTAACCTGCCCAGCTATTTGCTAACGCTGCATCACAACAATACAGGATCTTTCTGCTTGTGTTCCTTCATGGACTGATCTTTTTCTCCCTAATGTATTGAGACACCATTCCCACTTTCTTCAACCAGTACTACAGAACTATCTCTCTTACTATTCTTGTTTCATGGGACACAGCAGGGTTACCAGACAATTCTTAAAATGTTGCTACTCATAGCTTACCCAATTAAGTTGAATGGGTGACCACGTGTTAAAATGGAAAGTAATAAAGATGGAGCAGGGGTAGGTTGGTGGGTACAATATAGCCATCTGGCAAGCACAATTTTTTTGTCAGACAGCCACTACTCAGACACGTTTAACAATAGCATACAATGACCAGGGGGGTCTGTTTGATCCCAACAGAAGATTGATAATATAATTTTAAGAAAATGGTGGAGGCAGCCTTTATGGTCAAATTTGAATTAACTTCTCAAAAGAGCTTCTAGTTCATATTAGGTCCTGCATTTTTTTAGTGCAGACTTGCAAATTAAGGGTTATATCCAAATAACTCATACGCAGCACAGACCCATTGAAATCATGACTGAGTATGGGTTAGTTGAATACAACTCTATGATTTGTACATAATTAGGAAATTAAGGCTGCAATCCCAACCCCATTTAACTGGGAGTAAATCCCAGGAAATTCAATAAGCCAATTTTCAGCAGATATGGTTAGGATTGTACAGTACTGTAAACCAAGGCCTATTCTACCAGCTCACTTCCAAGTCTTACATTTCTGATTTTGACGTAGTTAGTGGGATATGGTACTGATCTGAGCACAAAATCAAGTTTCATATTTCCTTGCAACCTACAACTTATTGCATTATCCGACGACTCGTTTGATTTTATTCAGAGTCAGCAACTAAAACATCTGTACAAATTATGTGGTTTAAAATGTTACCAATAAAGAGGTACTGGAATTTAAGAGCTTATAATCTGTGTTCTGTCGCTAAAACCAGATAGAAAACTTCAGATGCATTAGGCTGCTTTTCTATTTTTAAGAGCAAGAGCATGTCAGATTACCAGGAAAGGATGGGAGGGACCTGACAGCAATTAAAATCCTACTATGAATGGAAAAAATCACAAGACAAAGAAAGGGTTTTTCTATGTGATTGAGAGAAGGAACAGGTTGGAAGGTAATAGCACTATTTAAATGTATACATTGCTTCTGAGAAAGCCAGACTTCTGTTATACATTCTATATGCTTAAAAAACCCTGGGGTTTAGCACTGCTGCTGGAAGAGCTGTATGCATTAAGACTTGACATGGGAAGGCAAATAAAGGGAGACTGAATTTATATAAATTGTGATGGGGAAAATGGTTTGTGAGACAAAGGTGCAGAAACAGAGAAGAGCACAATGGCTTAAAAAAAATTTCCTGTTACACTTTCCTACTCTTCACCTGTCTCAGACACTTTACAGGTTGAATACAAATGAATCACCATGCTGTAACCCAGGACATTGCAAGCATTGCAAGCTTTACTAGTACAGTACTAGTGCTTGTCTGAATGAGGTGCAAAAACTGCTTTGCAGCATCAGGGTAGCTGTGTGCATAGAAATGCTGTGTGTATGTCTGGTACACATCAGAAGCTCTATCCAAAGATTTTAGCAAAATAAGGTTGCACAAGCGGGTTTTAAAACCAGCTAAACGGTCCAAGCAATTAGAAGTACAACGGGAGGAGCTTTGGGGGTAAGAGGCAGATTGTACCTAGTATTGGGACCCAGCTGTGAGGGAATTTAGCTTCCAGTAAAACCACTTAGAAGCTGGTGTCAGCAATAGTGGCTCTTGAGTCCTTAGAAACTGTCCAAGTATGACCCCAGTGTAAATATCAGTATTCCTTTACATACAAAATATTCATTTGATAAATAATCTTAGTTAACAGTTCATCCTATTTCCAGTGTCGGTATCAATCTCAAGCTTAAGCCTATGATACCAAGCTTAAAAGCATTCTGAAATAATTGGTGGCAGCAAAAAAGGGATACACTGAAGAATTCTAGAGTGGCAAGGAGTTCCATAGATCCTGAAATATAAAATGTAAAGAGTCACAAATATCTAAACTTCTATGAAATATACAGCACCCTGATTACCTAGCTGCTGAAGGGCTTGAGGCTGAAGATGAACAGAGATAGAGCATGTAAACCATAGATGCTACAACTGGGGTAGAACATACGCAAAAACAGGGCTAGTGAGTGAAGAGAGGAATATCTGGATTTCTTGCCAGGGCAACTAAGCCTAGCCAAGAATCAACAAAGATGAGTAATTCCCATCTATCCCATTCCAATATAGTTCATGCATACACCATATTTTTTATTTTTTCCAAAAATCATTTTCTTCAAAGAATTGTGGAAACTGCAGTTTGTTAAGGGTGCTGGGAATTGTGGCTTTGTGGTGGGTAAACTACAGTTCCCAGTTGCTCCTTTATGTTCTCTCCCTTATAGTCGGTTTTAACCGTTTGTCCTTGTTTTTACCTTTTTAAGTTATGTATGGTATAATCACATTTTAATTATTCGTTTTTATCCCTTACCTGTTTTAAGTCTTGTGTGTTCAGTTTATCTGTATGTTTTATTTTATGCTGGCCTGTGACCAAAATAAAGTTTGATATAGAGACTGAAATAGAGACAATTCCCAGGATTCTTTGGGAGATGTAAAGTGCTTTAAATGTACAGTGTGTACATAGCATTAGGAGGCATGAAGAGTGTCCAAATGAAGAGACAGGAAGATTACTGCTGTTTAGAGAGGAGGGACTCAGCGATTGTAAGCAGGTACATCCATCCATCATCAAAGATCCTAGTTCTGCAGTTTGGAAAAGCTCAGTCAGCAGAGCATGAGGAACTTAATCTTAGGGTTGTGGGTTCAAGTCCCAAGTTGGAACAAAGATTCCTGCATTGCATGGGGTTGGACTAGATTACCCTCGTGGGTTCTTCCAACTCCACAATTCTATTATCTGATGCGATGACTGCGGGGAGGTTGGGGTGGAAGGAAATATTTTAGGATGCCACAGTCAGGATTCAGAATAACACATGGACAGATTTTAAAAAATTAAAAAACAGCCTAAATCCCAACATTTGAAAGAAACAGAAAACGCTGGAATAGCAGCAGCAGGAGGCCCCAATTGCACAGCGCTCCCCTCCTCCACCCCCTTCTCTTCCTTACTCGGAGCCGCTGGACAGAGACGCAGAGCAGGAACCTCCGCTGCCAGGCGAGAGGCGGCCTTCGCATTCCTCAGGCTGCTGCGGTTCTCGAGGAACCTCAAAGGGCAACGGCGACGCTTTCTCCATGACGTCCGGAAGAAGCTTCCCCTCAGGAAGACCTGCAGCAGCCCGCCGCCATGACAGCAGACTCTGGAAGCCCGAGGCGCAGCACGTGACCCACAAGCGGCTCGCCGATTGGCGCAGTCTGCGGAACCATGGCAACCTAGGAAGCTCCCTGAGCCCAAACTCTCCTCGTTGCAAAGAGCTGCTCCGCTCTGCATGTTAACAGGAAACGTTCTCTTTTATATACCCTTTTCATTCGTCGCCGCCCTGCCTAATGATCTAGGGCCCACTCGGTTCAGTGGGCCAGGTACAGCCCACTTTACCTGCTCCCAGGTCATTTGTCAGTAGATTGCGTTGCAGGGCTACAGTCCTCGCACTTTACCTGCTCCCAGGTAAGGTGCGAGGACTGCAGCCTTGCAACGCAATCTACTGACAAATGAATTCAACTGGGTTCAACGGGTTTTTCCCTTCTTAGATAAAGTGGGTTTGGGTGCCTTGCAGCGCAATCCTGCGCACGTGCAAATCCTTGCTCACGTGTAAATTCAGTGGGACTTATTCCCAGGTAGAATGTGCTATGGATCATTGCCTTACAGCTCAATCCTACGCACGTTTATCCAAGTGCAAATTCCAATGCGTTCAGTGGGGTTTTGTTGTTGTTCAATCGTTCAGTTCAGTCGTGTCCGACTCTTCGTGACCCCATGGACCAGAGCATACTCCCTAGTGAGTTCACAGTTGTGTTTACTAGAATGTAAGTGCCATTTAACTCTCTAGGCAAACATGCCTAGGACTGAACTCTTAAGGCTGCAAGTCTTGGAAAGGTTCCCTCTCCAGCTTGAAAGCAGAGGAAGAGCCAAGTATAACTTCAATGAGAAGAGATGTATGTAATATGCAGTCAGATGCTATTTGTCAGCAATTTATAGAGGAATTGCCTGTCATACAGGTAGTTCCTCCAAAAACTGCTAGCACGTAGCAGTCACTGGGTTCCATTTCAGTTTTTCATTTTAGGTGCCATTCTCATTTTTTCTACTAGATATGCACAGCTAATGTTTTGACTAGTAAATATTTATCCCCTTCCTCTCCTGTATGCTACAGTTGGGGCTTAAAGCCTACAGCTATACTTATTTACTTAGAAATAAGTTCCTCTTTTGAACTAAGCACATTTCTAAGAAGTAAGAAAGCAGACTTTAATTTCTAAACATTAAAAAGTGTTCCAATCGTCAGTTTCTTGGCTAAATCTCAAAAGGAGTAAATGTAGATTGTGACTCAGTGAAGAAATGGAGAAACAACGTGTAATTTTAACAACTGCCATTCTTGGCTTTAATTTCTTGTGGTTATGTTAAGCAATATCAGTAGCCATGCTGAACTGCTACTTGTATAAGCAACATTAAGTCTCCTGTTACACAGAGGCTACTGTCTGCTCCTCAGCAGTATACCCAGCACCAGGGTCTATAAATTAAGTTATATGAAAACAGTAAGAGATGATTTCTTTATTGCACAGTCTGTAAGTAAAGCTCACTGGAGATGTCCTGCAGTATTTTAAAGTCTTTTTTGTTGTTATTTTCTGTTCCGTCTAGACTAGGAATTAAAGGCAGGTTATTACAACACTACCATTTGCCATCTCAGTCAGGGAGACAAAGTGATGTGCATACCTTAATCAACAGAGTGAATACTACTTCCACTTATCTTTTGTTTCTGTGTTTGATATAGTGTACTACAGAAATACTAAACTGTGGAAAAGAAGCAAGTATCTTTGACACAGAAATTATATTTACTGAGGCTGCTGAAGAGGTAGACAACATGGTGCCCTCCAGATGTTACAATCACTCTTGACCATTGAACAGGCTGGCCAAAGCTGATGGGAGATGCAGTCTAGTAACATGGGACCACGTTGACTACCTATGGCCTACAGTAACATTACACCAGTAAAGTGTGAAGGATGGATAGCTATTTTTACAATGTTTAATTTTGTGTATGAAGTAGATGGAGAAAAAGAAAAGAGTTCCTCTCTCTCCAAAAACAGTCAACTATGTTTACCTTCAGAAGAATTAATAGTCTGTTAAATGATGCTTTCTCAGTAAGTAAAGAGAGATATATATGACCATTCAGTCTTACAGATGTCTAGCTGCTGAAAAATAGGTTGATATAGACAGAAAACATTTAAGCTCAAAGGATATAAAAAATAAATCCATGCATTAAAATAGTTAAATCATTCACTTGCAGTTAAGCACCCCATGATTTTGATTTACAGTAATCACCACACTTTCCCCAACTTTCTCAGAAAGTGTGTGTATCGGGGGGTGGGGACTTCATCTAAGCCGGCAATTTTAAGTACTATATGTATCTTAATAAAGATAATTACCATAGTCACAAGTATTTGTGTGTCTCACATTATAATGTGCAATGTGTTGGCAGGCATAAGGGCAACGTTAAGGCTATCAGACCTGGCCAGTGCCCTATGAGAGCTGAGAGTGCACCTTATAATATATCAGACTCCTCTGCTATATGCAGAATTATGGCACTGAGCATTTTCCACATGGAAACTATGGTAGAATGTTTGAGATCCAACTAAAAATAATAAATAAAATAATTAGAAGGGGGCGGGTATGAATGTGTGTGATGCATGTAACCCCAGCTGTGTGTAGGAAAGAAAGTGAAGGCAACCCTATTTAGGGAAGTTTTTAATGTTTTATCGTGTTTTTAATATTCTGTTGGGAGCTGCCCAGAGTGGCTGGGGAAACCCAGCCAGATGGGCAGGGTATAAATCATCATCATCATCACCACCAGAGAGGAGAGAAAAAATTGTAACACATCTCACATTCCAAGGGGAAGCATTAACTAAGGATGGGGAATCACTGTGCACTCCGGATGTTGTTGAACTCCAAGCTTTCATCATCCTTGAGTCAGGCGTGGCCAAACTTGGCCCTCCAGATGTTTTGGGACTACAACTCCCATCATCCCTAGCTAACAGGACCAGTGGTCAGGGTGATGGGAATTGTAGTCCCAAAACATGCTGGCTTGGGCAGATGGGAGCTTGAGTTCAGTAACATCTGGAGGGCTCCCGGCTCCCCATACCAGCACTTTCCCTTAGTCCACAATGGTTCACACTGACCTGTGCAGCAAGATGCTCTGAACGGAGTCCAGATCCTCCAGGTTCCTGGTGACAGGTCTGGGGATTCTGCGCTTGCTAACGCGGAACATGCTGCGGAAAGAGACGGCGCCTTTTCCTCCTCATTGCCGGGGTGCAAAGCCACGTCTGCAGAGTCCATCGGGATTCATGCACAATCTTGCAAAACCGCTCGTCGCTCGACTCCAGACAAGGTAAACAGCGCCGAGGAGGAGAGATGGGTCGTCGAAAACTACCAAGCTGCTAGCAGCCCTTTGCGTCTGGGAGTTGGAAAGAAGCAACTTACTTCCCAATTTCTGGCGTCTGTAGCACCCGGCGATCTCCACCTCCTTCGAATATCTCACTTACCCACCTTCTTCCCATGACCAGCTGCAACCGGGAGAGAGCCCTAACCTGCCGTTGCAACAGCAAACTAGTTCTGCAGATGAAACTTCGCGGTTTGCTGCTCTAGCTTAGCAGAGCAGGTGGGACGCCTGTCCGCCCTCCCTCCTCCTCTCTTATTCCCCTGGGTCTTAAAGTCCCCTCAAACTCTGAAAATTAGGCAGGGCTCGTGACATTTTAAAATCGAGACACAGAAAAGCTGCAATCTTATGTAAACTTAGCCGGGCGCCAGTCCCATAGAGCTCAGTGACACACACTTGGTTCTGAATAAACGTGCTTGATCTCAGGATGCCAAAAAAACGAGCTCTCTTGTGATATTTGTGTGCTCTGTTTCTGAAGGGTGTTCATGCAACACAGAAAACAGCATTACAAATGGTTTGTTTAAGCAAAACTGATGTACTCCGTATTGAAAATATAGCCGCCGTCTGCGCTATAGGCCTACACTTGACTTCCTCCAAAGAATCCTGGAAACTGTAGTTTGTTAAAGCTGCTCAGAGTTGTTAGGAGGAGACCCCCTATTCCTCTCCCAGAGCTAAGATTCCCCGAGTTCCCTGGGAAGAGGGATTGATTGTTAAACCACTCTGGGAAATGATACAAACAATAGCTTAGCAAACTATATTTCCCAGGATTTAAATTTTTTTTTTTGGGGGGGGAAGCCTTCACTCTTTACTGTATTTTTATTCAGTACCAAATGTACATTTGCTGAGGTGGGTATCTGATTTCTGAGAGGAAAAGGGTCAGAAATATCATACTGTATAATGTTAACATTACCCAGTCCTTTGCGCCTGATTGTGAAACAGCTGACAACTGGACTTCTCTTGATACACACATACACACAAGGTTGGGGGAATACGACTGTTGAGAATTTGGTCACATAAAAAAAAAAAACTCAGCACACAGCCTTAGGTGTTTTTGTAGGCACCAAAATAAAAAACAATAAAAAAACAATTATCAAACACACTCCAGTTACCTCAGATTCAGAAAACCGCTGCAAATGCCACTGGAGAAAAATGACTGCAGTTCATTTCAGGAAGCAACATGGAAATACCGGTACATTTGGCCAAAAGGTCCTGTAAAGAAAATCACCACAAAATTTTGTACAGCCAGTAGAAAGGTAAAGGTAAAGGACCCCTGGCAGTTAGGTCCAGTTGCAAATGACATTGGGGTTGCGGCGCTCATCTTGCTTTACTGGCTGAGGGAGCCGACGTTTTCCGGGTCATGTGGCCAGCATAACTAAGCCGCTTCTGGTGAAACCAGAGCAGCACACGGAAACACTGTTTACCTTCCCGCCGGAGCAGTACCTATTTATCTACTTGCACTTTGACATGCTTTCGAACTGCTAGGTTGGCAGGAGCTGGGACCAAACAACGGGAGCTCACCCCGTTGCGGGGATTCAAATTGCCAACCTTCCGATCGGCAGACCCTGGGCTCAGTAGTTTAGACCATAGCGCCACCTGCGTCCAGTATTCCACCTCATATAGGTGAAATAAGAGAAGTTTGCTTAAGTGTAAGAGGGTGTGTTTTTACATACCAGAGATAATGAGATTAGCAGAAAGTTTGCACAAGCTGGCGTATTTATTTTTGAGGGTATGGTATAGTGTGAATTAACTCAGGGGGTAAAGTACTTGCATACAATGACAGTGGATTCTAGGTCTAATTCACTTTTTCTCCATGCTGTGGATCTGTCCCCTACCCTGTCCCCATCCAGTTACAGGTAGGTAGCCGTGTTGGTCTGTCATAGTCAAAACAAAATAAAATAAAAAATTCCTTCCAGTAGCACCTTAGAGACCAACTAAGTCTCTAAGGTGCTACTGGAAGGAATTTATTTTATTTTATTTTGTTCTGTCCCCATCCTTTCACTCAGACCAATTGAGGTAATAACAACAACAACAACAACAATAATTTATTTCTACCCTGCCCATCTGGTAGGCATTCCTTCTGCAAATATTTCATCATTGCACACTTTTACAACAGAAAGAGTGGGGCATATTTGTGATCAGATCAGTAAAGGACAGACAGGTGGTGGTGCAGCCAAGCAGAGCCCATGGACCAAGCATATCAGCTGGCTGGCACTGCCATGTTAATGATACCAAGCAGGATTTGCACACCATGTGGACCCTGAGCTCCCATCAGCACCAGCACTACCCAACAAGGCCTCATCAGCTGTAGTAATGCCACTGACAGCCCAATGGCAACAGCAGTGGGCTCTGAAATTTGTCCCACCATTTGCCTGTGTGTGTGATTCAATGTTCCTTGAGCAGTGGAGTCTCTATTGTTCAGAAGGTTCTGATGCTCACTTTTAAAGTCCTGAATGGGTTGGAATAAAGTCACTAGAAAATCTCTTGCCTCCACATCAACATACCTGTATATTCAGACTGTCTCCTCTAGGTGACCTCACCATTTGAGGAGTGGCAGGTGGGAAGAACAGCCAAGCCCTTCTTAGCGGTACAATACTCTTTTCAGAAAATATCACCTAGTACCTACTTAGTTATCACAGTCATAATAAACGTTTTTATTGTCCCAGGCCTTTTAATAACTTCTTAATCTGGATAGAATTAGATTTATGCAGCTTTATCTGCTGTTATGACTGTTGCTGTTCTTTTTAAAAATTGCAATCCATCCTTTCTATTGAATGTAATGTGTGTGTGTGTGTGTGTAAGGTTGCTCTGTTAACCTTAATAAATCCCTTAATAAATTTATAAGATAAACTCCACAAAGATATGTTCTATGTTTGAACGTATAGCTTACAATAATCAATCTTGTTTGAATACCGATTATTACATATGGATTTCCTATATTAATTTACATGCTTAAGTCAAGATCATATGAGTGTTTTTATTGTTAACGTTACAGGTGGGTAGCCGTGTTGGTCTGCCATAGTCAAAACAAAATCGAAAGTTCTTTCTAGTAGCACCTTAGAGACCAACTGAGTTTGTTCCTGGTATGAGCTTTCGTGTGCATGCACACTTCTTCAGATACCAAGAAGTGTGCATGCACACGAAAGCTCATACCAGGAACAAACTCAGTTGGTCTCTAAGGTGCTACTAGAAAGAACTTTCGATTTTATTGTTAACGTTAACTGGCAATGTTTCTTTTTAAGGTTTTAGTTACAGAAATAAAATTAATTTAACATATTTCTTAGAAAAGAGTATTGACTTTGCAATGCTTGCAACTGCAATACTCAAAACATGTGAAATTGGCCCAAGTGGCAATTAGAGCACTCAGCAGGTACGAAACAGCAGGACCTCTGCTTAATTTCTCCCAGAGAGTCTACAACCTGAAACATTTTTATTTAGAGAATCACTCATAAAACAGTCACACAATATTGGCTGTTTAAGCAGGTGAAATACTTTTAACTCAGTAGGATTTACTCTGGAATAGATGTGACTAGAATTCAGCCAACACATGCTAACTTTGTATCTCCATTATTATTGGTTAAAAGGCAAGCCATAAATATATTCCATTTGCAAATGCTTAAAACCCCAATCGACCACTTGAAAATGGAATAATTTTTGTAGATTCTCGCTTTGTAGATTTACCTTGCAGAAAGCCATCATTTTGCTATCAAAACACCAATGCATATTTGAGAAGAAATTGCTCATAAAATTTTCTTTGCCATGGCCTCATCATCTTCTCCAGAATGTCTATGATGATATAAGGTCTAATACAGTAGTCAGTGTGTTGTCCTCCAGATGTTGTGGGACAACACTTCCCACCAGCCACCACCAGAATGGCTTATGGCCATCACATTAGCTGCTGCTGGTCTAAGAAGTTTTCACACGTGGCATTGAAAATATTTGTTATCTTTGTGATCTCTCTCTGTAGTGTGAATGTAAAACTTAATCTGTTCTGTTACATTTCACAGTAAAAGGGTCTTGTCTATTTTCTATCCCAAGCTGACTTTTATTTGCAGATGCAGATGTGTGATATGAGAAAGGTTTGAAGATACTTTCAGGGTCAAGTGAAGGTACCCAAATATATTCAAGGCTGGCTCAAGATAGTTTGCTACCTGAGTTGGAACAGCAAATGCTTACTTCCTCTCCAAAACAAAACAAAACATGGCAAAACAAAACAAATTTGGGTGCATAGGATCCAATTATTTTGCCACCTAAGGCAGAAAATCCCACAAGTACCTATTGCCCTCCCTGACAGTAAAAATACAACATAATTAAATATCTAACAATTTGCTGCCCATCCATGAAACCCAGAATCAGCTGCTTGGGGCAGTGACCTCCCTGAGCCTAATGGCAGAGCCACATATACCAACCCTCAGCTGCTAAAACTGATCTGACTCCCATTCCAGTCATTACAAAATAAGCTCTTAACTGAGAGCAAGGTGAGATCTTTACTGAGGCAATGTAGAGGTATAGCTCAGCAACAGGTAGTGGGTCACAGCAGCCTTTAGGCTCAGGCTAGATGACAGGAAAGTCAAGACTATCTGCGCTAGAACCAGCAGTTCAAGTTTATGGAGACTGGGGCAAGGAGTTCAGAACTATGCTCTGAAGCAACAGAGTTGTCCTAATGGGTTGGCCCACCTACCCACCAAGCTTTTAAAGACAGGCAAGGCAAGCTTACTTGCAAGCCTCTTGTGCCTTGCAAGATTGCTGAGGGAGGATGTGAATCTGTTCTGGGTGACCAGGCTGTGCTTCCTCTCCTGACTCTTCCTCCATCCTTAGCGGTTGAATGATCCCCTTCCTGGATTCTATTGCTGTGCTCCTCTCTCTGGGAGGGAAGAGAGGAAGTGGGAGTCCTGTTTCCCCACCCAGAGCAGCCATATCCTGGGAGACGGGAGTACATGCCTCCTCCAGCCTTTATCTCCCTGCCTCAGCTCGCCACCATGTCATCCCCTTGTTCCCCCACCTCATCTGTCTCAGCCTGCTGCTCCACTTGGCAACGTCTCAGGGCTCACGGGGGGGGGGGGAACTTAAGGGATATGCTATGGTTGAGAAGGATTAGAAGAAGTTTGCCAGTACCTTTTCCCACAGATCTGTCTCACAGCTGTTTCCTGTAGACACCAAAATTGAGTACTCTCTTACAAAAGACCAAACTTAAATATTGCTCAAGAGCAGTTTCATTAAAAACAAGAAAAAGTTTCACCCAAAGCTGTTTATGTTAAAATAATGGAGACAGCATAAAAGAGAGGAGGAAATTGATTGCTCAGGGTCCTAGTACAATTACTGAATGCTGCTGATTTCATAGTATGCAATAATTTTTAGCTCAAATTTTGATGGAGGTTTTATTTAAATCATGTTTTATTGGAGGCATCTTGCAGTTGTCATGTCTTAAACAGCATTTCGTTAACTAGCCTGGGATCCTGCTTGGACAAATGGTGGTTTAAAAAAGTGAAATGAATAAATAAATGGTTCTGTGCCTGTACAATTTCCCCAGAGTTATGAGTCCAATCTCTTTTGTTGCCCAGTGGGTCTGGGACACTGTCCAAGAGGAAATATGATGGTATGTCTCTGTCTTCCTTTAAATCCCTCCTCACACCCTATCTTTTCAGTGAAACCCTATTTTTACAGTGGCCAAGGCATGTAAGCTTGGAGCTAAGCATTCTTCCCTCGTGGCCTGTGATTTTCTGACTTCTTCTCCTCTGTATTATTTGTTGCTCCGGTGTCTCCTTCCCTTCTCTTTCATCTTCTCCCACTGTCCATTTTTAGGTTGTCAGCTCCATGGGGCAGGGAGCTGTCTCCTTAGTTTATAGCTTTTTACAGGTGTACATGTGTTTGTAGGCCAAGTGCAAAGCCTCTGCCCACATCCAGCATGTTAAGTGAATGTGATTTGAAATGGTTGGACAGAGTTTATGGAAGATACAATGTTAAAATAGGATTGCCATATGTCTGGAATTTCCTGGACATAGCTGGGATTTGGTTGTCAGAAGCAGTGGTGCTTCTGATTTCTGGGTGGAAGTCGCTGAAATGTCTGAGAAAATCTGGACGCATGGCAACCCATGTCGATTTTGGCAAATTTCCTTAAAAATAGCTCATTTGTTGTTGTTGTTGTTGTTGAGCCAAAAATGCTCAATAACGTTTGTGTCCAGATCTTTCATGTTTTGAAAGATGGCAACCCTATGTTAAAATATTCAAGTTCTCCAAAGGAATGTTGGTTGAAAAAAAGAAAAAACAGAAATTGTGAAGCTTAGTCCCACTACAATGTGGATTCAAAGCCTTAGCTTTACATCTGCATCTAGTGTCTTCTGCTATTTTGCCAAAGGGTAATGTAAACATCGAACATGCTATTTCCACCTTCAAAGCAGCCCCAAGAATGTACTTTTTTTCCTTAGAGGTTTGGGTGTCTTTTTCAAAAATATTGCTGATTTTGTGGTGCTGTGCAAAATCAGAAAGAAATGGATGTGGAGGCTTTAACAGCTGTAAATTACTGAGAAAAGAAAAACATCCCAATGTTTACTCAGAAGTAAGACCCTCTGTATTCTGTAGAACTGACTTTCCATCTCAATAAGTGCCAAGGTTTGCAGTCCGAACAAAAAAAAAAAGGGGGGGGAACCACCACCACCTAGTCACATTAATTAACTGACCGATAAATAGTTCAACAAGCACACTCTCAGGTACCCCACCCCTGACTGATAAGATGGGGACAAGTACAAAAAATAGATAACATTTAATACAACAATTATGATACATAAAAAACATAATTGGTGCCAGGCACTCTTTCCCCACCTAAATTCCCTTTTTAAAAAATATGTACAGAACATAAAATCCAGAACAAAAAAGACCAATCTAAAATAACATGGTGAACAGATTGAAGGGGGAAGTGCTTTTTATTTTTTTATGCATATGTTTACATATCCCCCAGCTACAGAAAAGTTCATTGGAATGAAAGAGAAGAAAGTGTCAAGCAAGTGAAAATGAACCCTCACAAATATTTCTTGCAAATCTTTTAACCTTTGACACCGAGAAGAATTATATTTGTTGAGTCTTGAACACGCAGGCTTAGGGTCACTAAGTCACAGAGTCAGCAACGGGGTGCTATTTTATTATATTTCTGCAGGATATAACAGCATGCCTGCCAGCATAAGAGGGAAGGGTGCAGAAGTGCAAAATCTGAACTTGAAATCCACCCAGTTCTGTTGCGTTTGAACATTTACTCTATTAAGACATTCTAAGTCAGCTTCACAGTAAAAAAAAAGTAAGCCAGCACCATCTAGTGTTGAATCGAAATACAAAACTGCAGTGTAAAACAGTATTTAGAATTTGAGTTAAGAACTGCTGGGCAAATTTTATATCCCATGTTAGCTTTGTTGTAACTCCATCAGCATCTTTGAATGGATAATAGGCTGTGCATATATTTAATACTGAATAAGGCAGAATGAAATGTGCACAGTGATTAATAGTGTTTGAAAATGAAATGTGTATTGTGTAATGATAATTTATTGCCCTTTCTCATGAATTGTGGGTGGGTGGGAACAATGACTGAAATATGCAATTTTAAAAATGGACTAATAAATGTGTTGCTGTGCTGTGCTTAAGGTCATATCCCGCACTTAAGGAGAAAGATCCATTTACTCCATACATATACCCACAATCTGTACATGTTCAAAGGTCTGTCACATTCCATGCACATGCAAAGGTTTCTGTCAAGACATTTCTTTTCCCTAGAGAGAGGCCATGCTCAAAACCATGCACCACATGCCGTCAGTTTTACTGATAAAGTGATGTGTTGACGTCCTGGTATATTATACAGTACACGGCTCTTCTATAATCTTTATACCAAAGTCAGTTCTGCTTTTTTCAGTTCCTCCTCTGTTAGAGGCTTGATGATGTGAAGGAATTCCATAAAGTTTAGTATAATGCCTCTATCAAATGGATTGAAGAACTTCCCTTGATGGTCCAGGAGATATGCATACTTCGTTGTTTTGAGACATTCTGCGGTAGTTAAGTTGACTGCTGCCATGTAAACCTTTAAAAATGAAGAACATAGAGATGACTTTCAGTTTTACATATAAACTGTTTGCACTGCTGCTGTTGCTACCCTCAGATGACACCGTACTGCAACTAAGATTCATTACTCTACAAGCTGACCAGCTGAACTTTGTGAAATAATTCATCATTATAATAAATGCCTGACTTGTATGTAACACCTGCAATTAAACTGTGGAGCCCAGAGGCAATAGCCTCTTGGGTGTTTTGGTGTAATGGAGAAAGGATTGCAGCTGAAGAATTTGAGTTTACCAACACGTATAACAGCTGTTAGTTTACCGCCAAGAAGAGAACTTGACAGATAGGTTGCATCTGCACCAGGAAACAATAGTGGTACCTCGGGTTAAGAACTTAATTTGTTCTGGAGGTCTGCTCTTAACCTGAAACTGTTCTTAACCTGAGGTACCACTTTAGCTAATGGGGCCTCCCGCTGCCGCCGTGCGATTTCTGTTCTCATCCTGAAGCAAAGTTCTTAACCCAAGGTACTATTTCTGGGTTAGCGGAGTCTATAACCTGAAGTGTCTGTAACCTGAAGCGTCTGTAACCCAAGGTACCACTGTAGATTATTTCAACTGTCACTGAACTGAGAAAGCAGAGCAAAGCTGCATTTGAATATGGACTAGGCTAAGTGTCCCAGGAATGGATACAGGGTCAATCTGACAAGTTCTGCAGAAGCCAGTTTGGAACACTAGAAAAACTCTAACAGTAAATAATCTATCAAAAATAGGCAAGCGAAAGTGTCAGGTGGGATCACGATAGCAGCCAATGCTCTAAATTCAGTTCACAGGAAACTATGGTCTAACCCAGCAGTGGGAAACCTGTGTCTGGTAGTGGATGGCACTTACCTGACTTTCCTCCAGATGAGTCACTGCTGCACAATGGAACAGAGCGGGGAAGAGGGAAGAGGATGGGGGTGGCAAGGCCAACACAGTGCAAACATAGTGGTAGGACCACCAGATTGACTCTGCTGGTGTGCTTGCACCTGGCCAACCTCACCACTCTGTTGCCGCTCCACCCTGGTATACAGCAGCAACTTGAGCAGAGGGAGGTCACATAAGCAGTGCCGCCCTCCCTCTGTGTCGTCTGCTACTACCTGTGGCCCTCCAGATGCTGTTGGACTCCCAACTCCCATCAACTCCAGCCAGCATGGTTAATGGTCAGGAATGTTGGGAGTTATATTCCAGCAATATCTGGAGGGCCGCAGAATCCCCATTCCTAGTCTAGTCTGATGTAATAATCTCTACATTCCAGTGCTTATGACTGTGGGTAATGTATTAAAACATAAACAAAATGTATTTGTCCTTTTCCTGTCGGCATAGTAGCAGCCCAAGACCAGTTGCTTATCATACTGGGCAGCAGCACACAAATCTAAAGGGTCTTGGTTTTATTTCTGGTAACTCTACCATCAGGTTTGTGACTGGCTGTTTGGAGAAAGGCCAGCAGTGGTTTGTGCGTATTTGGATTGGTAGGAAGACCAATAGCAGGTGGTGCCAGAACCAATGACAGTCAGAACCATCTAATTCTAGTTTTGTCCCCATCCTCCTCCCTGCTGAGTTCTACAAGAGCAGACTGTTTTCCAGGGACAGTTCCAGATTTAAAGAAGTCATCCTGGTTTCTGAACTTGGAATGTCCCGCTTTTCCTTAGGATGTCCCTATTTTCATCAGAGAAATGTTGGAGGGTATGCAAGAGCAGCGCTGAAACTAAGGAGGAGGCCACTGTCAGGCAGTGCCACATACCTGGGCTGGGTGGAAGTAAGAAAAGCAGGCTGGTCAAGGGCAGACTGAGCTTGGTGGAGCAGTGCCCCATTCACCCTAACGGACCATCCTCCACTGAGAAAGGCTCTAGCTCAGTAGGAGAACAATTCCTTTGCATGTGGAAGTCCAAAATTCAAGCTTCAGCCAAGTGGATCACAACTAGTGGAGATGCTGAGAGTCTCTGGTCTGGCTCATATATGGCAGCTTCCCATGTTCAAGGAAGCAAGGCCATAAGGAACAAATAGTAGCGTAAGTGAACTACCAAATATTCTGCTGCCCATAATCTTAGTTAATTCTTCTTCTTATGAGAGTTTATCCCACAATATCAGAATATCCTGTCATTGGGTAGTAGAAACTCCCAAACAGAAATAATACAAGTATACAATTTAATCATTTCTGTTGCCAGCTGTATTATTTATGCAGGTGGTATATCAAAACATAAATTATTCTTCAGTACATGTTACAAAGTTAATATCTGCTTATATGCTGATACCAAAACAGTAAAAGACCGTATATACAAAGGGATTGGATACTACTTACTCCCTTGCAAATTAAATGTATTTACCATCAAGCATGCTATTGTTTTATTTTCAGTATGATCCCACTTGAAATCAGCCAGTCAAAAATAGTGCAGTTACTTAGCATCCTATTTGAGTAAACCTTTTCTCTGTCTCTGGCTTTCAATAAAGAGACACTAGAGGGCATTAACAGTTCTATCTAAACTGAGCTGCTGTTCCCACTATACTATACATTAACCTCATCTGGTTTTTCCGTAACTTCTTGCCCTCCCTCTTTTAGACAACAGTCTTTCTAACATCAGCATCCAGTGGCTACCGAGTGGCTCATAGTTGGCCCCCGAAGACACCTCCCTCCAATTTGTCATTAAAAAGCAAACATTTCTGCTCCTACGAGTCCTCTACTTCGATGCCGTGATGACAAAAGGGGACCCCTTAAAAAGTTGCCATTTTTTACTTTATTTTAAAAACTCCTTTTAATAAAAACAATTCACCGATCTCATAGCTACCTGTGATGCCAAAAGCATTTATGTGACCTCCCCAAAGCCTGCTATTAAAAATATGCATTCAAGACGATACATACACACAGTGAAGTCATCATTGCTGATGCTGTGGCAATGACAGAAAGAAAGAGAAATCCGATTCCGATGAAAATACTACGTCCCATTACATTAAACCAATTCCAGCATAGATATATTCCAACAACAGAGTTCAGACACATAGTAGTGAGGAATCCTACAAAATAGGGCCTAGAATGAAGCAAAACAAAAACAAACCAATGCTTCTTCTACGTAAAAAGCTAACAAAGCCTTTGCAAAGTTCAGTCAGTAGAACAACCTTTTTCATATGCAGCTGATGTGGTGATTTAATTCATAAGAACATAGGATGAGGCCAATATACTAAATTAGGAAGGGCAATTCACAAATGGGGAGCCACTACTGAGGAGCCACTACTGACACAAGTTACCACCAGCTGGGTATACCCCAAGTGGGGTGACACCAACAGGGCCCACCTGCTGATTGTAGGGCCATAGATGGCTGATAGATACAGTGGTGATCCAAAAACTTATTACGTCACATGTTAATGTTTCTGATGAGATATATCAACAGTGCAACATCTGATGGTGATGTTGTGAAAAAACAACAACGCTTAGTTACTAATGACTTATAAAGTAGACGAGCAAAAATATCTTGAACAATCTTTCCCAAACCTGTTGCCCTCCAGCTGTTGTGGGTCAAAACTTCCATCACCTCACACCACTGGCAATGCTGGCTTGGACCCGATGACACATCTGAAAGCTACTGGGTTGCGGAAAGCTATCTTAAATGCTACAGGAAAAATCTCTTTTGCACATCGGTACCTGTTCCTGTATCCCACGTTGTTGTAGATAAAAGGACAATAATGATCAAAGCCAGACACACAACGATTTATGATACGACAATGTTTAGCTCGAAGAGGTTTCACAAGGCGGCACACATGACATAGTCTAGGCAACAGGATTTTGCCCTCTTCCCAATAATTAAGATAATCCACCTTAGAAAGAAGAAGATATCCAGGATGGAATCTAAAATGCAATGGCAGAATCTAAGAACCAACTAACCTAATGCTTTTGTATATGTGCTTTGAACAATAGCATCATTTCAGACAACCAGGTGATACAGCTGCTGTTCATGCTTTATGTTCTAGTTGAAGGTGGACTTGTGTGAGTTTATCCATCTCCAGGGCAAATGCATCAGCAAAAAGTGCAATTTCTTCCTTCCAAAGCAGGAAGCATGTGGAACAGTGGTTCTCAAAGGGTGTGGCGCACCACACTGGTGTGACAGGCGAGGATGGCAAGTGTGGCAGGAAGATTCAATCCATATTATATTTTGGGAATGGTTCATATTGTTATGTAGCTGCATTGTTTTATACTATTGGGATGTCCCACGATCATATTATAAAACATGACTTCTTAGATAGTGGAAAACAAAACCAGTCACCAAAACAGCACAATTCTATACTTGTCTACTCAGAAGTTAAGTCAACGGGACTTACTCCCAGATATGTGCTCAGAAGCGCTGAAGCCTTTCTTTGCTAGCTGCCTGCATTAATTGAATTTTCTTATCTTCAACATTTAGGCATGTATAAAAAATGACGACAAAAGAAGGATGCTTTCAATTCAGCAACAGCATTTGTTTAATTCCAGAGGTGATTATTGCCAAAGAGAATTATTACTAATGTGTGAGAGATGGTTGCATATGGAAAGGTGTACAGGAGAAATACCTGTCTGATGGCCTGGTAATATTCATCAGTGTGTTGAGGAAGCAAACCTGGGTTCATCAAAGAAGCTTTTAAGAAGAGGAACCACATCAGAGCATTGCCAAGGAGGAAGGTAGCATGGGCCTTCCACAGGGTGTTAAAAGACAACGGCATAATCTGTGCAATGAAAATAGACAAATGTCTTAACACTTTGATACACAAAACTAACCTGATACACGGGCACACAAATTGAAACATCATGCAAATCATTGTACAAAAGCATCAGTCATATACTGTACTTGACCTCTGCCTGCCTGCCTGCCTGCCTAGGTAAGTATACTGTTTACATGAAATCTCTCTCTCCTTCCCCAACCTCTCTGCTATCTATGCTATCCCACTCTTCTAGTGCCCATGTACTACTCAAGGTGGCTTTAAACAGTTAGGGACTGACAAATCTAAAACTGGGGATAAAGAAACGAGAATTGGATGGAACTGGAGGAGCAGATCTTGAGAGATTGGATGGAATTGGAGTAGCAGTTCTTGAGAGATTTCTCAACATGAGAGGTGAAAGAGACACAGAATATTATAGGTAAGCAGTATGAGGAAGCAGAAAGAGCTAACAGTAGGCAAGCTTATTGATAAGAGACAACACAAGGAGGTGTGTAAGAAGGGAAGCCAATTTGGCATGACCAAGTTTCAGGTTTCTGTGGGTCACAGGCAAGAAACCTGGTGTGGGTTTTCCAAATACACACATGACTCTCTCCCTCAGAGACAGACACACACAGCACCTGGCCTGTTGACCACCAAGCTTTTTGTGGATGGGTGGGGTGGTTGAAAGCTGTAAGAAGTGCTACTGCATATCTCGCAGTCTTGCCTGGGGTTCACTTCTTCCCAGGCCTCCCTGCCCTTGCCCATGCAGGCCTCCCTGCCCTTGCCCATGGCTTCTGGGGCAACTAATAAGTTGTTGTTGTTGTTGTTAAACAATGGAGCTTTGTGTCGAAACATATGCACATGGCCTAACATAGATGAAGGTGCTTGGAGTGGTGCTTTGCAATGGGCCTTTTGCTAGGTCAGAGAATCCAGCAGCTGCTCAACTATGCCAACTCTTGACATTGGGCCTGTAGATAGGAGATACAGACACCCTCAAAATGAGGGTTTAGTCTAACACATCAGTTTTCCAAATGACAAAGTGACAATTCATGTGTTACGGAATTGCATATTTTTCCTGCATTGCAGAGGGTTGGACTACATGATCCCCAGGGTCCCTTCTGACTCCATGGTTCTATGATTCTATGTGTGAGCTGTTTACATGTAGATTTTCCATTAAAGTCTTTAGGAAGGAACCATATGGGTTGGGCAAATTATATGTTTCCTTCCCGGTGTCAGTATTGTCCACTGATAAGTAATCCATCGGTTCCATGTTATTCCTTCTACAGATATTGCCACAGCAACATGAGGTCCAGACACAAGGAACTGGCTCCCATGTTTCTACATGGATCGTTGCTTAGGCATCATTACAAACTGAGTGTAAATGCATCTTGGGACTTCAAATAATGTTAATCAGGCAATTGCTTAGTTTAAAAACTGCCATGGAGGGGAGTTCATCAGCTTCTGAAGCAGCCCATTCCACTGTTAAACAGTTCTTATCATCAGAAAGTTCTTCCCGACGTTGAGTCAGAATCTCCCTTCTTGTAATTTGAACCCATTAGTTTGGGTCCTATCCTTTAGAGAGCCAGTTTGGTGTAGTGGTTAAGAGCGGCAGACTCGTAATCTGGGGAACCGGGTTCGCGTCTCCGCTCCTCCACATGCAGCTGCTGGGTGACCTTGGGCTAGTCACACTTCTCTGAAGTCTCTCAGCCCCGCTCACCTCACAGAGTGTTTGTTGTGGGGGAGGAAGGGAAAGGAGAATGTTAGCCGCTTTGAGACTCCTTCGGGTAGTGAAAAGCGGGATATCAAATCCAAACTCTTCTTCTTCTTCTTCTTCTTGACAGGAGAAGTGGAAATCTTTAAACAGTAAGGACGAGAAGTATAGCCATGCCAGGAAGCCAGTTTAATGATACATGGCCTCTACAACAAGCTATGGAGATGCATAATGTGAATACGTATAGTGACAGTGAAGGGAAAGGCGTCTTGCAGATATGTTTTGAATCATTAGGCAGAGAAACCACTGTAGGAGGAGAGGCAAACAAAGGGGAGATTACTGTTGAATTCCTGCTTTTCTCTTCCCCTTGCCTTGGATTGAAAATGTTTTAAAACTTCACTTCTCATGAAAATATGATTATTTCATTTTGTAAATGTACGTATCAAAGCCTAGCGGTTGTAAAAGCCACTCTGAAAATCAATCCTGTGACAACTGTATTCATCTACTCACTTAAATGCAAAGATATTCCCCTTTTTCCTTTCATGAAATATAATAAAGTGAAAGATGCTAATAAATTACAGTTTAGAATATATTTCGGATTTTTGTTTTCAATTTAGCTTGGCAATTTAGCTCTGCATAGATAAAATACTACCATTTGTTCAATAATGTTCCCGCCAGCTGACTGAAGAATTATGCTCAGATTAAGGAATTAAAGATGCAGTCCTGATCCAATGATTCAATGAAGTCAATGACAGAAGTGCCTTTGACTTAAACTGAGCCAAGGATTGTACACTAAAGCTTTGGGAAAAGTTCCAGCCAGCTCCCTCCCATAAAAAGAGCAACAGGGAATATAAACAGAATAATGTATTATATTAGTACTGTATTGTATAAAGTCCAGAAAATGCAGCGCCTTCCACCTTCTCAGGTCAGTGAGAAACAGATATCCATATGATACGGAACGTCTATCATTTATTTAAATAAAAGCATATTAATGGAATGCAACAGTTTAATATCACACTAGATAACAAGCACCACAAACTTTCTAATATTGGCTGCATTTCATGGAGTCAGTTGAAATAAACTCTTTTCAGGATTTCTTTTTGTCTATTCCTTTCTTCTCTGTAAACCAAGGGGAATTGCCTAGAATCTGGGATCTTGGCCAAGTAATAATAGACATATATTGGCCTGAAATAACTATTTGTACATTATTATTCAGCACTGATGTGATGCACACCATGAATCAACTGCATCATTATCATACTGTTAAGAGCAGTTGCTTGGATGTAATTCCACAGAAATTTGTTCTTAATAACAGTGTCAGGATCAGAGTGTAATGGTATATCAATTTTTACCTTTATTTCCCAGAAATACTGGTAGCCTTGGATTTTATCGGTACCAACTAATCTTCTTCCAACTCCGTATTACAATGATATTTTATATAATCTAGGTTGGCAAGGTGTCCTATTTTACAGAGGCTAGTCCTCTATTTGTAGGGCTGCCAAATCCAAGTCCAGTTTAAAGAAAGAAACATAAAAAAGAGAGCCAGGGGAGGGAGCTTGTACTTGTCCACCAGCAGTTAGAAGCTGGACAGCAGACTGATCAAGGTCACCTGATCACAATATTACCATTTATAGTGAGATACAGTGCATTTCTATTTAACTTACAGCAATTATTTCTAAATTTGCATCTATACATAAAAAGTATCATTTGCATAGGATGTGCATATCTGCCCTCTTTCGTCTTGATGTATTATGTGTGTGATTCATTTCCTCTTTTTTGGCTATGTGTAAGTGGCCATCCTAATGCAATTCTTAGCATGCTGCTACTAATATATTTCTCCAGTCTGAAAGCAGGAGGTCAACAGCACTACCAAAATAGTTTGCTCCATCATGAGATAAGAAGAAGAAGAAGAAGAAGAAGAAGAAGAGTTGGGATTTGATATCCTGCTTTATCACTACCTGAAGGAGTCTCAAAGCAGCTAACATTCTCCTTTCCCTTCCTTCCTCACAACAAACACTCTGTGAGGTGAGTGGGGCTGAGAGACTACAGCTGCATGTGGAGGAGCGGAGACACGAACCCGGTTCCCCAGATTATGAATCTACCACTCCTAACCACTACACCACACTGGCTCTAAGAATAAGCCTTTGCAGGATTGCATTCTAATTCTGATTCAACAAATTATATATCTATCTATATCTATATCTATATCTATATCATGATTAGAGTCTTTATTTTACTACCATTCTTGTAGGGAAAATTCAGTCCCTTAAATAGAGAGCATTGGTATATGTAGGGTTAATTGCCATATGATACCAAGGCTTTCATAGAAAGCAACTTTTTTTCCTTTTCACTTTTATTCTATACAACGGGTACAAGGAAGAGCCATATTTTGAACAAGACCACGATTGCCTTACCCAAAACAGGTAAGTTGGGTAACCCCACAGAAATGTGCAACTATAAAAGAAAAGGACGGCCACCTTTGATTCACCAGGAGAGCTAAACGTCCGTGATCTGAAAATAAAACACAATGACAAATATGATAATGGTCACAGTATCTCAGTCACATAGCAATAGTGTTGTGTCCAATGCTGCTGTTAGACAAACAGAAAGCTCTAATATAAATAAAGCCATGAAGGGCTGGAATCTTAACGCCCATCACTGAAAACCTTAGTAAGCTCAATGGGCTAGTCATGGTTCAAACTCCATTCAGACATATAAATGAATGATGACTCCTTGTATTTCCATTTAACAGTCCTTAATACAATCATGTATAGTTAATACTTCTTACTTTGTACAGCCAGGTGATTTATGTGCACAGAAGACCATTCCCTCCCTTATATTGTCATCTGGACACAATATATAGATTTAGGTTCCTTTCGTCTTTCCCTTTAATCTTTTAATCTCTCCTCATAATCTCTTAATATTTGCCAGTGATTAATCTCCCTGTTACAGCACACTCCTTTCTCCCAGCCCTTGAGAAGACAGCTCAGCTCTGTTACTAATATATGGCTTAGTTTATGCTTGTACAGCCATTATAATGAAATATAATCACTATGTTTTTCCTTTGAAAATGGAGGGATTTTCTTCCACTTTGCCTATTCATATTCTCAGCGCAGTCACTCAGCCTCTTCTTAGACCTTACAAAAAAAAATCAACATAAGCTTTATTTCCTGTCAAATACATCCCTGCCCCCACCTCCAAATCCTGACAGCTGTAATGCTTTCAGACTATTTGGCTGGGTATTCCTAGGCACTTTTTAATAGCCCCCAACCAGTTGATTGTTTTTGTGTGCAAAGAACAATGATTCCTAGTATAAAGGGGATTCTAAGAAGAAGGACTGTTATTCTACTATTGTCATGAAGCGCTGTGGCTTGAGCTACTTGTTTTAAAGCTGACCTTCTATGTATTTCACAGCAGTCTTTGCTAAACTATGGCAAGAACAGAAAGGTCCTCTATTCCTGTGAGACGGGAGAGAATTGTGATGACGAAAAGGTGAAAACCACCACAAATTTACTCACTGGGTTTTTGTGTGTGGAGTATTATGATGGTGGGCTTTCACTGGCCATCATGAGTATTTAGATATGAGAATGGGGAATATATGGCCCCTTGGTGCCCAGGAGAGGACAGTCTAGTTCACACAGGCTTTTTTAGTTTATAAGAAGAGGCTCAGAGCTTTTGTTCAGTTGAGGAGCAGGAGAACACTGCAGGGACTCTGTGATACGCTCCTGAGCATCTTTTTAGTCAGAGGGAAGCAGGGGTAGCTCAGTTGAGCTGGGTCGCTGCTGGAGGGGGTCTGCTTTTACCCTTCAAAGAGCTGAGGCCCCACCACTCTCTGCCATCTGGAGATCCCCTGTTCCCTTAAAAGCCTCCACCCTTTCTACCTTGTTGCCCCATGGTTGGAATCACACCCCCAAACACCTGTGAATGCTACCTCTCTCACCTCCATAAAGTCCACTTTTCCTGTTGGAGTCTTTGACACAATCTCTTCCTTCCCACACCCTAATGTAACTCAGCTTGAAAGTATGCCTAAGCACTTACAACTGAAACAATGTGTTATGATTCCATAGTCCAGCAATGACCAGGACACCATCAGAGCCAATGTGTCAATGGCTTAGGAACCAGTTTGGGTACCTGGCTCTCAGCCTTATGCTGGTAATCAGGGGAGCCCTGAACCTGAGGCTGGTAGGCAGGAACCCACTGAACCTGATAGCATGGCACCAGGCTCTGTAAAAAATCCCATAGCTGCCTTCCCCTGGGCCTGAGAAATCAAATGCCTCATACAGGGAATTCACCATGAGGGAAGTCATGGGATGCAGGAATTGTCCATCTTATGGCCAGATTCTGAAAACGTTTCTCACACAGATTATGCATGATGCATGCACTTAAAACTGGGTCTAGGCTAGCGAATGAATGAATACCACTGAATTTGGTACAGCTTGGTTTTAAATAAATGTGTTTAGGTTTAGTAATGTTCCTTTCCCCCCTGCTGTTCTAGGCACTGATGACTATGAGCCCCAACAAATGCAGACCATCCAGGTGTCCCAATTTTGCAGGGACTTCCCTGATTTAGAGAAGTCGTCCCAGTTTCTGATTTGATCCCAGAATGTCCCACTTTTCCTTAGGATGTCCTATTTTCACTGGAGAAATGTTGGAGGATATGGTTATCCAACCCCTGAGCTGTCTAAAGGCAATCCTGTATAGGGCAGGTTATTTTAATGTTTCATGTTCTATTATGATTTTATTTATGTTGGAAGCTGTCCAGAATGGTTGGGGGGCAACCCAGTAAGATGTGTGGGGTATAAATAGTAAAATTATCATTATGTAATGGGACGTCCCTATTTTCATTGGAGAAATGTGGGAGGGTATGCAAATGCCAACCCAGGCTTGAATGCCATCTTGGCAGGAACCACATGTGGTTTTGAGTCCTGAGTTCTGTGAAGCTATTTGATCACAGAACAGTGCAATGGATATAAGGGAACCCAAGAAAAATGGAAAAGATAACACAGGAGTGAGTGTGTGAGTGCACGGACGACTGCTTGTTGCTGACAAAGATCAAAACCAGAATATTTTTGGACACGAATCAAGGGAAAACAAAGTTTGTTTGTAAAAGAGGATAACTAAAGGAAGCATGCAAGAGAAAGGGTCAAGAGGAAGTTAAAAGGAAGGTGACTTGTGTCTAGGGTTTCTGAGAACCTTGAATTAGCACATTAAGGCTTAATATTAATGCAAAGAGCCATCTGCTTTATGAAACACATCCTATTGGGCTTCATGTTTACAAGCAGTTGAGAAATTCTAGCCAAGCCTGCTAGGCTCCAGCTTCCCTCCTTTCCCCCCCTCCCCAGTTCCTGCTTTGCTTTATTTCCAGCTCTCTAGCATCTGGCTTGCTCCATCCTGATTCTCTTTGTGCTCCTTCAGTGCTGCCTCACCCAACCTGGTGCTCTCCAGATATTTGGGACTACAATTCCCATCATCCTCTGCTAAGCGCAGCACCCAACACACCTGGAGGGCCCCAGGTTGGGGAAGGCTACTCCAAATTGTCACTTACTGCCCTAAAGAACTGGGGTCAAGGCTCAGTAGCGGGGTGTTCCCAGTTGTTGTCCAACCATAGGCAAGGTCAACAAGGGAGCAAAACCTGGATAAGCCCCTACCAATCTGTTTGCTCCCCATTTATACATGCAGATGTATAAAGGCACTTATATATGACACCTGGCCCTATAATAATTACTTGGACTCTGGGTGAACCTGGGTGAACCCTGGCTCAAATGAAGCTATGCAATATGATATCCAAAGCTGTTCAAACCAATGAGGGCAAACAGAGGCATTGTTAGTGGGTAGCACAGGGCTCTCTGATCTGCTGCCTCTTCCCTCCCCCCCTTTTTGCTTCAACATGGATGGGTGGGCAGCAAAGTGCAGTGCTAAAGAGAGCCATATTAATTTTTCTAGGGGCATGCTACACATCAATGCAAATGTGTGCTGTGGGTCTCTGCCCAGAATCCTTTAAGTACCTAGCAGTCACCCTGACAGCAAGTCATTTCATTCCTGACAACTACCTTACTCCAAATACCAAGACAATTGCCTTAAAGTCATCCTCTTTTTTTAATCTGGACTTCTGGCTGTCTGAAATGCTGGGAATCCCAAAGCTGAAATGTTTTGCCAATGTTATGCAATGTTTTGCAAATGTTATGCCACCCTTCGTGTTTTTAGGTACTCAGATGAGATTTAAATAGACTGTGATATTCATTTGCTCTGAAAATGTCATTATGCAACCAAATGATATAAAGGTTGTAACGAAAGAAAAACAGCAATGTTTAAGTCCAAATAAGACACATAGCTACTGTACTCTGTTTGCAAGGCTCTGTTACTATTTCCGTTGGGAATTCTGAATTAGAAAGCTATTTGATTTCCAGCACACTTGATTTGTATAATGAATCCATGAACATACATGGGTACATGAATCAAAACAAACCACCTGATTGTAAATTTTCATTACCATTCTCTCCCCACCCTCCATTTAATTCTCACCTATCATAATACGAAACACCTGAAACTTTAGGAACATAACTGATGAAATTTGCTTTGTATTTTGGGTCAGTATCTTACCTCCTCCAGACTTGCTGGGACATTTCCATGTGTGGTTTCCTGAGGGACACAGGCAGTTTGTAGCAGATCCACTGGAATGACAAGCTGCTGTGGTGTTAGAGCAGGATTAGTGGCTGCTGCTGCTACTTCCTCTGCTTTTGTTGATGCTTCAGCTCCTGGGTGCAACCCTAAGCTTGCATTCCCATGTTAATTCTTGCCTTGCTCCAGTTCCACAGAACCAATTGCTTGTATATCCTCCATTGTGTGTATATGGAAACAAGAGGGATTGTGATCCTGCAGGCCTGTGGGCTGACATCTGAATTTTTAGTAATGTACGGCATGTAGTATACTTCCAGGCACATTTTTTTTTGGTTTCTGTTATCTTACTAAAGCTTTCAGCAGATACTTGACAACTTTTGCATGAACAGAAAAAATAAACAGTGTTCTGTATCCACCTCTTCCTGCACCCACATCCTCCTCCCCTCTGTTCTACTAAGTTCCTCTTCCTCCTCAAATCAACCTTTCCATAACATGGATTATAATAATAACACAAGTATATACACATTCTATAATATTTTGTATGCACACACTATCCCATACCTCTCTGGATTTATCCTCATTGTCAGATATTGAATGATGAAGAAGAGAGATTCGTGGATGTTAACACAAAGGAGACTCCTACCTCCTTCTGCATTTCACTTGGTGCAGCTACCTATATACATTGCCAGCGCCTGACCCTCGGTAAACTCCTGTGCTTTAAATAGCTGCAGAACTCAAAGATGGATGGCAGGTGCAATTTTTTTCAGGGCAGTGCAGTGTGGCAGAGACCAGGGAAAGGGAGGTCTCTCTCTCTCTCTCTCTCTCTCTCTCTCTCTCTCTCTCTCTCTCTCTCTCCCCTTTCCTTGCTATTCACATCTGTGAATTGTGAGTATGAATCTGGGAAAAGGGTGCATTTTGGATTTTCCAAAACTGGAGAGCCTACCAACTCAAATTTGGGCAACAATATTTTTAGATGTATTTTTCAACAAAACTTACACAGGGTGAAGTTTCGGTAAAGCAGAATATGTATCTATAAGGGCTAGAAAGCATGCATCCAAGCAATTTCCCACTTGTCCCATGCTTTCTAGGCAAGGGACTGAGTGGTTTTGTCTTCGTCCCACAACTTTCCCATGGAAAACCTGCTCTTTTGTGCTAAATCGGAACAAACGGCAATCCGTGAAAAACCCAATTGCCATTTGTTTTGATTCAGTGCTAAACCATGGGTTTTCCTGGGGGTGAATGGAAGTGTTGACGAGCCCTAAGAAGAGTTCAATTTTCCTAAAACAGCTTCTTAAATGTAAAACATCTGGTAATATTTCTCTCCTAGGCAGAGAAAGTAGATCACTACTATGTATATCAGATAAACCACACACTAGTACCAAATATGTATTTGTTCATATACATGTGGTCTGCACAAGCAAAACTAGTCTACCAGTGATGTATTGTGGTCTGTCATTTTTTTTGACAACCCTTTGTTTTTGCAGTTTTAGGCAGGGAAGTTGTTAGGGGGCAGTTCAGTGGGGCCTGAGATTTTGGGTCTTTTGCAGCGGGTCCTACATCTCCCACCCATCCCCACTGGTGGGGCAGAGGGCAGGGAGGATGAAACAGTAAGTGGAGCAAGAGGCAATGACAGTCAGAGCCATCTAACTCTAACGTTGTCCTCAGCCTCCTCTCTGTTGAGTTCTACAAGAGCAACATGCCAAACTGTGGTTTAGGACCATGATGATATGCACAAACCTGGGATGTCAGCAGGAGCAGTGTACTCAGTCTTTTAAGCACTGCACATGCCTATTGGATAATGCTGCTTGGAGATAACAGTTTGAATAAGTAATAAAACAAATTAGTCTAATTATGATGTGGAATTATGAGGCAAATAGGGGGTTGCCAAATTTGTGTTCATCTAAAAATATTAAAGCGGGGGTGGAGGGCATCTGCAGGGGAGAACAGGTAGCTGGGAGGTAAACTTTTCCCCACCTACTGATTTCTCATGTAACTCCTTTCAAACAGGTCTCCCTGCCACCCCAGTGTTAGCAATTTCACTCCTCCAATGCTGCATTTTGTGATTGGTATAATTCACATGCCTGTCTGAGAAGACTGTGGGAACGGAAGACAGCCGTATCTCTCTTCCGCTGTCTGTACTTTTGCTTTTACTTTGTTTTGTTTGTTCTCTGAGAACTGGAGAGAACAGATGCCATTATGCCTTTGTCTGTACATAGTGTGTAAATAAATAGTAGATTAGACTATGATGTTTCATGTTTCTTGCTGTGTTAAACTAGAAGATTAGTGTGCATTAATTACCTGATTTATGTCACTGAGAGCACTGGAGAACGGGGGAGATGCCTTTTCCAGGGTTGCGCATACCGGAGGATGCTTGGAGTTCTGGGGGTTTGCAGGCACCCCTGGGCGTTTTCCAATACCCAGTGGGTTGCAAAATTGGAAATAAGCCACCTGATTAAAGAAACAAGACCTTGGGTTGTGGTGAGTGTGGCATGTGGAAAAGGTTACCATTAACTGGAGAATACTTACTAGGATACAAGTGTTTCCCAAAGTATTGTACCAGTGATATGTTAGGATGATCTGGAACAATGGTATAATCAAAATGAAAGAGGAAAAAAAATATAAATGAAAAACTCTGGATGTTTTCAAAAACAGATGCATTATCCATTTGTGTGGTTGAAAACCCACACTGCGGACAAAAGAGGCTTCTCATAATTGATGAGCATCCTTGTTACAGCATTGGGCCTCTGTGGAGTTACTAAAAATAGAAGACAGAAGAGAAGAGGGCAGAAGGGTGGAACACTGAGTATAGCTGTTCTGTGTCAACTAGAAAAGGAGTTGGATAAAAAATTAGGTCAGGTATAGTCAACGTGATGCCCACTATATGTTGATGGACTATACTCCCAGCTCTCAAGAGACTGCGATCTACTCCCAGTATAAAAAAATGGGGGAAAAAATTGGAGGGAGGGTGAGCGTGTGTGGGGTATTCAGAAAATCGATCACCAGCCATACCTGCACTGCCACTCACACATGTCGTGCTTACTTGCGCTTGCTGCCTAGCACAGCTTCCCCTGCTGCTGCAGCAGCAGCAGCGGAGGGACTGAGTGCCAGGGGCCTCGGCATTCCTTGCCCACTTCATTTAATCCTGCGATCAACCAGGATCATCCCCAGGATCCTGTCCATTGCGGTCGACCGGTTGAACATGTCTGGACTATAGCATCCATTATTTCAGAGCATTGCCCATACTGGCTGGAGCTGATGGGAGTTGGAGTCCAAGAACATGTTTCAATGTTCCAACTCAGGACTGAACCCTGGTATCCCAAACAGGCTCTGAGGTAAGTTCTACTGAGCTGGGTTCAAAATAAGCCATGATAAAGGGAGCCTTGCTTGGATAAACTCATTGGACAACCTCACACAGGTATAGCACCTTCCTGCTACTTTTTCTCCTGAGACTGAAGAATCTAAATTTTTGCAGGCTGGAGAGATGACACTTTGCTAACTATACCTCCCACTATGATTGATCACAAGAACAGCATGATAGTTTGTTGAAACTTGAACATTTAAAGTTCAAATCAAGCTCCATTGATGAATAATTCACTTGCTAAATGGTTACCAGATGAAACCTTGTCTTTGGTAATGTCGTTTGTAAATTGAATATATTAATTCCCCAAACCTTACTCTATCCTCATAGCAGCCACTAGCATTATATGCCAAATTACTCACATACAGAAATGTGTCTGATTTCGGAGCACTGATGAATATTGTAAAAGTCCATGAACAGTCTGATGAATAATCCTATATATCATAATTAAATACATTTATTCACAGTGTATGATATTGCTGTTCTGGAAACTTCCTACTGTTTCTTCATCTAAACAGAAATTGGCTCCATGTAGTAAGATTATACTGAAGAGAAAAATGTGTTATGATTACTATTTTACTGGTCTACATAGGTCTATCTACCAACTGCGGAACCCTAATATAACTTGCTAAGAGACAGCAATTTTCCTTAGGGAAAACCGTGGCATTTCTCCCTTCTCTGAAATAGTTCATTTTATTACTTTTTCCTTTGGAAAATGCTGAGGAAAAAGAATGAGGTTCTGGCTGAAATCTGCAAACCAGTCTGTAGGACTCTGCTCTGACCTCCCATGATAATTTAAAAACAAATATTCTGTTTTCCATTTTAGGATTGGGGGTGGCTGGACGCGTCTGGTTGAGAACACTTGGCATTGTTTTGGCCTATAGGGATGACACTTCGTCTGTTTCAATGATGAATGCTTATAGAACGTTCAGGTTTGTAAAACTCCAATCTCTTAGGAACCATTGTTACATAGCTGACATTTATGGAGGACACCTGTGTTATATTTGACAATTACAGTAATCTCTGCACTGCCACATTTGTCATTCCTGTTTGCATTTAGGTCTGCAATATAACCAGTGAAATTAGAGAGCATTTTTCTCAACAGCAAGACAAATGTTACAAGTGCTTGGTTTTTAAATCCTTTTAAGATTTGTTACACAGCATTGGCTACTGGCTTCTTCCTCACTTGATTCAAGCGAGACAAGGTAGCGTTTAAAATGGATGCTTTGAACCTACCTGTAAGTCATAGGAACCTTATGGGGAAGATTACCAGACCACTGACACCCCTGCTAAATGCACTTGGGGGATAAGATAATAAGTTGTTTACCCTCTCAGGTCAAGGAATTGCAACTAACATGGGAATTCAAAACAGTGCATGGAATGAACTAGTTCAAAAATCTCTGAAATGCACCTGAAAGTAGTCCTCATAATTATCAAAAAAAACCCTAAAGGTCAATTAAGTTCATTTTTGGGGTAGAACTTTGAACACTTTGTAGTTCATCTTCACTTTCATCTCCTACCTACCTACCTACCTAACCCCACCCCACCCCCGCAACAGAAGGGCTGGACTCTTAGCTTTCTTTAAAAATAAAATAAAAAATGATATCTATAAAGAAAGTTAGAAAATGAAGCATGGAGGTAGCATTCTAAGGTAATGGAACCCCAAACAGGTTCTTGGTGGACCACATAAAGATTTTTCTGCTGGCTGTAGCAATTGTAATGCTAGGTTCTGCATGATCTTTAATTTTATTTTTAGGGAAGTGTTGTGGACCACTGGAATGAAGTTGGCGGGCCACAGTTTGGGAACCCCTGTCCCAAGGCTTATTAGGCTGATATGGAGAAGCTGTTGTTGCTAGGGAAACTTAGCTACTTAATCATGGTTGCTAAGCAATCGGAAGGAAGGAATGTGAGGCATTTCCTGTATCTTCCCTTTTGAGGAGATTTGTTCTCTTTCAATTGGAGCAGCTTGCAGCGAGAAGTACAGGAATACAAAACTAGAATCAGTTGGCCTTTCCGCTCGTTGTCCCTGACTCATCCTCCGTTGGCCTCCCTGCCTTGTGACCTACGAGTCCTAATGGACACCAGCCATTGCTGTAGAAAAAGAGAAGCATGACTTGACAGGCAAAGTACACCTGTAAAGGTGACCCGCATTGGTGAAATTCCTTAGTAGAGTTAAATAGCGTTGGCACAGCATGATCTGAGAAGCTGAAAGAAAGTAAAACGTTGAGAGAGAGAGAGAGAATTCCGCTCAAAGTACTGACTGTGACCCCTTGCCTTTTTGGAACAGATGTGTTTGTCCTTTACGATGAAAGCGCACTGCTTGCCGGCATGTAATGAAACCACTGATGGTATAATGTAGTCACTGGTGGTGTGAGCAGTAGTTAGAAGCAGGGAGCCAGTGGGGAAACGCAAGCTACTTTACATTTAACTCAATCCCAGTTGCCTTGTATTAGCCTACACCCACATACATATTTATTGAGACATTCTTTTCACAGACTTTCTTCCTTTTTATAGCCTAACCCTTCCTTCCTTCCTCGTCTCTACTGACAAACCACTATGACATCTGTGGTGGTGGACTGGAGCCGGCTGAGATGCAATATGTGGGCTCAGGCTTCCTTCCAAGCGGGATCGCTATTACAGGGACTTCCAGTTAGTGGTTCAGATTTCTCCTTCTCCGAATGCAATCACCGGAAGAGTAAACTCCTTGTGAAGACGTGTATAGAAACTTACTCTGACAGCAGAGTCAGTAATAAACTTTCACTGCACTCCAAAGGAACACAGTAGTTCCTGCACCCTCGTTCTTTCATCTGCAAGCTAAATATAGTAAATATTTTACTGTAAGTGATATCTTAGAAAGCAAGGTTGGCTTTTGCAAGTTTCCATTTAAAAAATATTATTGTGAGTTGTAAAGAGGAAATCTCAAATCTAAATGTAAAACCCATGTTTTACCATCTCCTTGATACTGTGGTTGTGGCGGGGACGTGTCGCACATGATGGGAATTGAGACACATTGATATTTTACTATTAAATAAAAATCATTGAGATATTGGTGTGAGAAATTCCTCCAGTTTGGATTCTATTACCAATGAAAAACCAGTTCAACATTCCAGATTTTTCTTCAGGCAGTGAATATATGTTGCCCTGAGGAGACATTTTGGCATGTTTCTCCCTTGCCTCCTGAAGGCTACCACTCAAATAGGTATCATGAGGAAGAAAATTAAATTCAGGCAAAACTGTAATACTGCTGCCTTGGGCTGTCAGATGTGAAGAAGGCACTGAAGCCAGTTATATGTGTAGTCTAAGGTGGTGCTTTTAAGTTGAGTACAGTGGTACCTCGGGTTATGTACCTGATCCATTAAGTATGCAACCCAAGTGTCCATTTTGCACATGCGCGAAAGCGCAATATTGCACTTTTGCACTTTTGCGCATGCACGAACTGCACAGAACGCATGCACGAACTGCGGAACGCTCTGCGCGTGTACAGTGATCTTTACTTCCGGGTTTGCAGAGTACGCAACCCAAAAGTACACAACCCGAAAGTAGGCCTACACAACCCGAGGTATGACTGTACAGTCATACCTCGGGTTAGACGCTTTGGGTCGCGCGTTTTTGTGTTGCGCACCGCACTAAACCCAGAAGTACCGGAACAGGTTACTTCCGGGTTTCGGCGCTCACGCATGTGCAAAAACGCTAAATCATTTTTCAAATGCCTGTTTCAAAGGTCTTATCTTACTAAACTAGGGATTATATAGCTATATCTGAAATTTCATGCATATCAGTTAAAATCTTGACCCTGTTTCACTGAATTGAAATTTCAGCCTTCACGACATAGGAAAACAGCCAAGTAAACAGCTATTTTCATGGGGAAGGGTCAATATATAAATTGATATGCATGGAGTTTCATATATAGCTATATAATCCCTAGTGTAGTAAGATAAGACCTTTGGAGCAGGCATTTTTAAAAAAGTTTTTTTTAATGAACCATCCTAGTAGGGCAGTAATTATCCCTTGATAATTTGTCACCCCCCTCCATGATGGCACCTGGGGCGAACTGCCCCCGCTCCCTTCCTATGCCCCTGCTGGAATCTATTTTAGCTGTTGATGGAAGAAACTGAGCTGGGGACCTTCAGCATGCAAGAGATGGGCAGCACTAATACTCTGTGTAAGGTCGCTTCCAGACAACCTGCCTAGTGAGTAATAATAATAATAATAATAATAATAATAATAATAATGTATTATTTATACCCCCACCCATCTGGCTGGGTTTCCCCAGCCACTCTGGGCGGCTTCCAACAGAACGTTAAAATACAATAATATATTAAACATTAAAAGCTTCCCTAAACATTCAGCCTGACTTGTCTGCAGAGAGATTAGATGATGTCCGCTATTTAATGAGCACTCATCCTGATTTGTTTGTGGGGAGATTAGATGTTGTGTCAAGCAAGAGTCACCCTACATTTTTTAGTGCATTTCTCCACCACTTTCCTTATCTCAAAAAGTCCAGTGTTTGGGGGAAATGGGTTTGTGTTTCACAAGAGCTCCAAGTGAGCTTTAATTGTGCAGCCTGAATTGGCTGAAATGTGACAGTCTGGAAACGCCTGAGGTCAAGTGTGGTGCCTGTTGCAGAAGTCGTTCCTCCTCTCTACCTACCAGTGATGTACTCTATAAATATATATTTATAGTGGGAGTCAACTGGAGCATTTGGGGAGTGCTCTGAAAGTTGACATTTGGCAATTGGATGTGTGCTGTGCTGCTTTCTTATCTTGACCTTTGCCATGCTCTTCCTGTACATTTGTAAATAAATGTGCCCTAAGTCTCTTCATGCTCTCTCAATGAAAAGATACTAAACCCTGAAAGGCAGCCCCTGGAACTTCATTTGGAAGTAGGGAGTGTGAAACAAAATCAGGCAGTATAAAGATATCTCGTGCTCTCATTAATTCTCCTCCTCGGCTACAAAAGCCACACATTTTTCTCTCCTTCCTAACCAAACTATTTCAATAAAGCAGGAAAGCTATAAATCTGACACCTGGATTTCACTCAAAAAAAACATTACCAATAGGCCCCCCTGGGTTTCATAAATGGTGAGTACTTGTTTGGCACATAAATTATGGTAAGTATATTATTCATATTGTCTTTTTACACAAATGTGTCTTGATGATTTGTTATCTGTCTCCATTTAAAAACAAAGCTGAAGACAGATGCTTACCAGTAAATGTCTGTTCATGAGTGAAATTTCATTAAAATGTAATATATTTTGACATGCAAGTCTTAATTAAATACTTGGGTTGCAAAGAGGGTTTCTGAATAGGGCTCACTATCCAACTCATACACTTACCCATTCCTGTTTCACCTTAGTGCTCTGGTATTTTATTGCTCTGGAGTTCTCTAATAAATGTCTCTACAATATGGAAAACTGATGGTTTCCCATAACTTCCTGGTTTTACTTTGCAGGAGATAGAAGAATAGCTAGCGCCACCTATTGGTGAAAACATAAATCTGAGAATTGCTCTTGTTAATTTCCATAAAACAAGAAAAAAGGGGAGTAAACAAACAAAGCCTCAAAGCTTTTCTCCTTCTGCTTCTGCTTCTATTTTTGAAATTCATGAAACTCCCCCCCTCTCTGATGTATTCAAGGTTAGAGGATATGTGAAATGTAAGAACATAATAAGAGACTGGTGGGCCAGGCTAATGGACCATCTGGTCCAGCATCCTGTTCTCACAGTGGCCAACCAGATGACTGTGGGAAGTCTGCAAGCAGGATCTCAACACAAGAACACTCTCCTCTCCTGTGATTTCCAGCAACTGGCATCCAACTGTGGAGGCAGAGCACAACCATTATGGCTAGTAGCCATTGATAACCTTCTCTGTGAACTTGTCTAATTCTCTTTTAAAGCCATCCAAGTTGGTGGCCACCTCTTCCTCCTGTGGAAGAGAATTCCATAGTTGAACTACGCACTGCATGAAGAAGTTCTTTCTTTACGTGTCCTGAATCTTTCAAAATTCAGTTTCACTGGATTAAAAGGTAGACTGCAGGGCTGTCTGAAGCATATGCGGCGCTGGGGTGCAAAGATCCGCCCGGCGTCCCCCCGCCAAGGTTGCTCAGTCTTAGGTGTGCAAGAGGACGGAGCCAGCTGGCCGCCTCAGCATCTCGCTGGCTCAGTCGCCCCTGAACTCATGGTGCAGAGCCACAGCAGAAGAGCCCGCCATGGCGCTCTGACCGACAGGTGGGCTCTTCCCTGGACTGAACTCTTGGGCCCTGGACTCTTGACCTGGCACCTATGGGTAAGACGGCCCTGGTAGACTGTAATACATTTGGTGGACACAATGCCTGTTGAGGCCAGCGTTTTCAGCATAAAAGCTTGTCAAGTATAAAACAGGTTCTTACATGGAATGCTGCACTAGTGAGCAGCAGTTTCACAGCCAAATGCTTCTTGTTCATAAGCAATCAGGTTGACTGTACTTTTGAGTGCAAGATCAGTTAGACAGCGCAAGGAATACACCAGGTGGGAGGTCATGGGGCACAGGAGAAGCCACCATCTTCAGGCCAGAGAGTTGGCCCTTTAAGAGACTGCAGTTGTCCGAAAGGGGCCAAGCCTAGGAGAGGTGGACTTAGGCAGAAGTTCAAAATGCCTCAATTCACTTCCGACTCTCTTTGGAGCAAGTTACTCACTAGGTACTCACGGACTCACTGTTAAAATCGTGTTCATGGAAGACAATCTTACTCGGCTATGAGTGATCACCAAAGAAAGAAGCCTTGCCCCATGTCCACTCTCCAAGGCTGTTCTAAGACACTGGAAGCTACTGAGGCAGCACCCCCCCGACCTCCTCCACCAATGGAAATTGGTGAGATCTCACCTCAAATCGGCACCAATGCTGGTGCTGCTTTTCCAACAGCAGTGGAGGTGGCAGGGTGGGTGGTGCTGGCGGCAGCAGCAGCAGCAGTGGCAGGTCAATACTTCCTGTTTCACATCAAATGGCAAACAGTGGGCCACAGGTTAGTCACCCCTTACCTAAACTACTGTAGAGGAAAATATGCTTCTGTGGGTTCCTTAGAGGAAGGGATGACTAGAAAGGTAGGTCAAATGATAGATCACACACAGTTACCTGGAAGTAAGTCTCAAGCATGGGATTAAATGTTTGGAACCAATATAAAAGTTGAGAGATAGATACGCGAAGGAGTTGTACTCTTGTTTGGTGTTATGCTTAATCTATTTATACTTGGAATATGAATGTTCTCTATGGGCTGGTTTGTGGCATTCTGGTTAAATATTTGCTGGGCGTGGTCCTGTATTGTATTTCATTGATGCAAACAAAGCATTGTGAGATGCCCTGTTTCTTGCTTTTCTGTTAGTCTTCCAGTGTGTTTCTGAGAAATCAGACCATAAAGTTTCCCCGGGGAATTTTGTGTGTGTATGTGGCTGAGACCCTTGTTTATGTCTTTTCAATGAAAGAATACCTAATAAGCTGTTCCATTTCACACAAATTACCCCCGGAAGGTATTTATATCCCGCCACTCTCCCACCCCCCAAAAAAACCTTGGCAGTTGATGACATATTAAATCAGTGGTTTATAATTCATCCAGAAAGGTCACTCGGGACTTGAAGGTTTGAGTTTCAGACTGTGCTCCTCCTTAGAGTCAGATTCAGTTTTACATTTTGGTTGAATTTCCCTTCATTGGGGAGGGAGTTCATTTGTAGCTTCTTGCTGGTTTTGGGCACGTGAATCTTCACATTTGGTGGTAATGGGCTTAGAATTGTGGAAAGTTATCCTATGGTAGGAAAAGCTTATACATCAGAAATATGGGTTAGAGCCTGGGTTTACTCATGGACCTCTTGTTGTTTCTGCTTTATAGCTTTTGTTTTCCCAGTAGCAAAGCAGGAACATCCTTGGAGTTTCTTCTGCAGTTGCTTTCCCTTTCTTGCAGCTTAAGGAAAAATCAAGGCCAACACATACATCTTAGTGAGAGCCCAAGAGAGCCTGAATACAAGCTCCTGCGCATTAGCAGAATAGTGCATGTGCTTCAATCTGCATAGGCCAAACTGTTCTGTACTCTAAGGCATTTGTGGGTCTCCTGCCCAAATGTGATTTTGTGTACTAGGTATAATATCCAAAAGGGGCTGGGGCTGGGAGGGAAGAGAGGGTGTGGCTGAAAGAAAGGAAATGTACTTGGTACTATGCACAGGCTACAAATTTGTATGACTAAGATTGAAAAATAGCCACATAAGACTGAGAGAAAATAGATGGGTCTTGTTAGAGGGTTACACAGAGTATTTAGCCGGGAGGGTTGCTCTGGGCAGAGATTGGCGAGCCCTGACCTTGAAACAGTGCTTAGCACTGTTGACTATTCTACCTTGGAATGGGCTTTCTCACATTGGAGAAGGCTGCTCAACAGAGTAATTCTACCAAGTATGGTGGAGAATATTATTCTGAGTTCTCTGGAGCTCATCACTGAGCTGAATGCTAACTAAGCAGGAATTTTTCTGAAGGAATACCCTTCTGAGTAATACCCCTCCCCACTCTCTCACTACTGTATATATAAGGGTCTGGTGACTTCTGTTTCAGTGTATCTGAAGAAGTGTGCATGCACACGGAAGCTCATACCAAGAACAAACTTAGTTGGTCTCTAAGGTGCTACTGGAAGGAATTTTTAAAATTATTTTTTATTTTGTTTTAAGCAGGAATTCTGTTGGCTTTGGAACTTAAGAAGAGTCTGCTGGTTCAGGCCAATGACCCATTTAGTTGAGCACCATGTTTTCACAGTGACTGACCAGATCCTTGTCACAAACCCACAAGCAAGATCAAAGCACAAAAGCATCCCCTGCCCCCCTGGAGTTTCCAGCAACTGGTATTCAGAAGCATCACTGCCTCTGACCACAAAGGCATAGCATAGCCCTCATGCCTAATAGCAATTGATGGCTCTATCCTCCGTGAATTTGACCTCCTTAGTACACTTAGTTTAAGCAGTGCACTCTGTGCAGTCTCTAGTTTTGTTAATATAAGGACTGCCATGTTGCTATCTACTTCTGTTCTCTGCCCCACAAAGGTATTTCATCTAGGGCTGCAGATAGCTCTGATTTAACACTCAGTGCATAAGGTTAGTAACTAGGCTTTCAGCTGGGATAGCTCAGTTGGTATAGCATGAGACTCTTAATCACATGTCCTGCATTGCAGGGGGTTGGAATAGATGACCCTCGTGGTCCCTTGCAACTCTACTATTAATTGATTCTATGAAATAGATTTTTCTGTGCAACTAATTTTGGACTTTAAGTCATTCTAGAAACTTGAGCTATGGTGTATTTTCATAGCACCTTAATAGTTATGTTCTGCAACTATGAAAGAAAAAACACATTTCGAAAGATTTAGTCTTTTCAGTAGTTCATAATATTTTTTTGTTGCCCGTTGATGATTATGGTATAGAAAACTCTTTTTGTCTTCTTGTAGAAAGAAACAGAAGGGTTTACCACTAGAGGGCAGTCTGGTAATTTAAATCCAACTGGAGGTTTCCTTTTAGGAGAAGCACGAATCTTTTAAAAAATTAAATCTTATTAGTCTTCTAATCTCAAGCAAAGAGAAGATAAAAGATAATCACCAGACAACAAAGGAATATAGCTAATTAAGAATCTCTGTTTATCAAGAGCCACAAGACAATTGTCTTTACATACATAATAGAACTCCAGAAGTATCCAATTCCAGAAAGTTGAGGCAATCACTACAACAAAATTTTACAAAACATAAAAACATGTTTCCTGGCTCTACTGAATATGCATGTCTTAAGATAATTTTGGTGCCCATTGAGCCTTCATTTGTATTTACATTTTAACTGTTTTATGTTTTGTAAATCTTCATGGTAACAACTTAAGAGCCATGCTCTATATATTGTTGGCCTGACAAATATTACATAAACAGTTACAGGTGGGTAGCCGTGTTGGTCTGCCATAGTCGAAACAAAATAGAAAATTCTTTCCAGTAGCACCTTAGAGACGAACTGAGTTTGTTCTTGGTATGAGCTTTCGTGTGCTGAAGTGTGCATGCACACGAAAGCTCATACCAAGAACAAACTCAGTTCGCCTCTAAGGTGCTACTGGAAAGAATTTTCTATTTTGTTTCAAATATTACATAACTTAGTTTAAAATTTAAGCCAAGCATTTAAGAGCTTTAAAGAAAGAAACATTTACATGATGGGCAAAAGATAATAGTTGTTAGCCTTTGTTGATTCATTTTGCGTTGCTATACATATAGGGCTTGGAAAGCTATATATAATTCTTCATGGGGCAGATATATATGTATGTCAAATATTTCCATATTTATTTAACAACACAAGTTGTCCCCAGAATGGTTTACCTGGATGGTACCTACTTTGTTGTTCTTTCAGTTCCACATGAAGGCTGTTTTATTTCCCCCAAAATTTCCTTAGATGCTTTTTTAATCCTGTTGATGGTTTTATGCTGCTTTTACATTTTTTATGGCTTTTACCTTTTTTTGCATTTAAATTGTAATTGTTTTATTTTTGTGTATGAATAGCCTTGAGAATATACCGGGTAACTGAATGGCAGTATAAAAAATTAAGGCTGGGCAGAACCCCCCCTTCATATAATAATTTTAAAATAATAATTTTATTATTTGTACCCCACCCATCTGACTGGGTTGCACACACACACCGTTGTGAAAATTACTAACTCCTATATGAAGATGAGGAGATAATATTGGTGACTTTCAGAGGATGGGGAGAAGTTGCAATATTTTCAAGTGGTGAGTAGATTTACATTTCATGAAGTAACTAAGGTCCCCCCCCCCATTTCTTCGTAAAAAAACAGCCCTGTTATAATGATTCTTTTCTTTTTTCCAACATGGGGCTCTTCCAGATGACTTATTTATTGGGTGTTCAACCTGATTTGCTTGCACAAAGCTTACAAGGAGGTTAGATCATATCCGGGCTTTACTGAGCATCCGTTCAGATTTTTTTTTGCCAGACAGTTAAATGACAATGCGCATTCACCCAGCATTCATCCTGATTTGTTTGCGAGTTAGCCATTGCACTTTTCCATCACTTTCCTGACCATGAGAAGTCAATGCACTTTTCCAATGCACTTTTCCATCACTTTCCTGACCATGAGAAGTCAGATTCTTTAAAAATAAAAAAATAAAAAAAAATAAAGTGGCCTTGTTATGCTATGGTTAAAGGTAAAAGGTAAAGCGAGATGAGCGCTGCAATGGACAACTCTGGGGTTGCGGCGCTCATCTCGCTTTATTGGCTGAGGGAGCTGGCATACAGCTTCCGGGTCATGTGGCCAGCATGACTAAGCCGCTTCTGGGGAACCAGAGCAGTGCACAGAAACATTGTTTACCTTCCCACCGGAGTGGTACCTATTTATCTACTTGCACTTCATGCTTTCGAACTGCAAGGTTGGCAGGAGCAGGGACCGAACAACAGGAGCTCACCCCATTGAGGGAATTCGAACCACTAACCTTCTGATCGGCAAGTCTTAGGCTCTGTGGTTTAACCCACAGTGCCACCAGTGTCCATAATGCTATGGGTACAGAGTGCTTTAATCTCAATTGCTCAAAATCATTTCCATGGGGCATTCTGGCTCATTTGCAAATGGCAGCCAGTCAACTGCTTGGAGTGGTCACTTTTCTCAAAGTTAAAAACAGGAAGGAAGAAAGATCTGCTAGCTCATCAAAGTGTAAGCTCCAACTATCACCCTATAGTACTGTGACTTCCACCACTTCTCTCTGCCCCCAACCCCAGATTAGTACCACCTTTGGAGAGGCTTTTGCCACCTCATCCCCCAAAGTGCTGAAAAAACAACAACCCTGGACTGAATACTTCTGCCCAGCACTATAAATAAATAAATATTGTGGCACATCTATTGTGTCTTTTGAGTCCTTGGCTTTTTAAGCTTCCCTTGACCTACACTTCTCAGTCTCTTCACCTTTGGGGGACACTCTGTGCCTTGCCAGAAAGACTTACATTGTCTTACAAGAAGAGCACACAAACAGGTATCTGTATTCTATTTCCATTCACAGGTTTTCTGAGCTTTTCGATCATATGCATTGTGCACAAGCCAATAAAAGTGTACATTGTGCAACTTGATTTTTTTTTAACACACGAGTCATAAACCAGAGGTTAGTGGGATTAAGCCTCATTGAAACCTGTGCAATTTTAGTGCACGGTTAATAATTCTTAATTTTCTCTGTACTGAATTTGTGAGCAGTAATTCACCACATAGGGGGCTTAAGTGTGCCTAGCTCTGTATTAGGATTGTGGTCAATGGACGAATGAGACCATTCATAATTCATAATTGTGGAACCCCAGTGAAATCAGTGCTATTCCCTTATGGGGGACTAAGCTTCATTTAACTCAATGTTCTAAGTAGACATGATTTTCAACCTAACAGCCATGCAGATGCTACTGTGGCATTATGGCTTCTACCCTGCAAAGCCTTTTGTGATCTTCTGTTGGTGTGCTGCTGCTTGAGCCTAAAACTCCCTGTTGCATTAACTCTGGGCTTATCCACACTTCCATTTTTCCCTGACTTCCCCCACCCCAGGAAAACCTGTGATTTAGTGCTGATTTGGAACGAATGGCAACCGGGTATTCTGTGGATTCTCCTTTGTTTTGATTTATCACTAAAGAACAGGAGGTGTTTTTTTTTTTGGGGGGGAGGCAAAACTACTTGGACCCATGCCTAGAAAACATAGGACAAGTGGGGAAGCACTCAGACCCACGTTTTCTAGGCATGGGACAAGCAGAACTGTGGATGAGGCCTCTGTGTTTATCAACCCCCACCACAAGGATCCTCCAAGTGCCAGCATATGCTTGCTTCAGAGTATACTGGGTGGGGGCCAGTGCTACAAGAGTGCAAACTTACTTCTCATCATTGGACTCCTTCCCTAGGCTTGTCCTTTATCATGTGTCCTATCTCTACTTTCCTTATGTTCTTGTCTCCTGTTATAGGTTCTCTAGTAGGACTTTTTGTCCCAACCCCTGACTCCAATATTTCTCTTTCTTGTTGTTTTCTCATTTGTTCAAAGTGTGAGGGCTTCTCCCTCCCGATTCCCTTTCTGCTCTCATTTTTCTTCAGATGCTGCTTTAGAGGGCTCCACCCACTTAGCTTTGCCCCCACAAACTGCTCATTGTGCCAGCAGGATGAAATGCTCTTATAATTCCTCTCCACCTTCTCTCCCCTCTTCTGCTTCTCTAATATTTCTGATTCCTCATCAAGTCCACACCTCCCTCTCTGTGTTTCTGCTTTATCTCTCATGCTGAGAGGTGAGGCGTAGACTCTAGCCTGACCTGATTTATTGCTGCGGCCTCCTCCCACTCCCACCTGCACCAAAATAAACAAATAAGATGGAATCCAGTTGAATGTCTCCCAGTAAGATGGCGGTACACTCAGTATAATGAGACACAAGTGGTTCTCTGTGTGCAATTGTATAAGCATGACGCAAGCACCCACAGACGTGAAAAGTATCTAAAACTAAGAGCATGTTTGCCAAGTTTAATCTTGGAAAGACTTTTTAGAAAATAAAGCCAAATTACAAACTCCTTTTAAGTTTCCCCAGAAGAGGCTGAGGATCAATTTACAATACTGGGATAATGTAAGAGAAGGACTCTTCACACCAAAGCAATAGGATGCAGTGATATGGTTGGTGAAATAAGCAGTCCCCCGAGCTCTTAAAATATTGAGTAGAATCCCAGGCTGAGTAGAGATTTGTTCAATGTCAAGGAGGACTGTTGACTGCAGGCTTTTCTTACTCCCAGATAAGGGAGATGAAAATTCAACCCTACTTGAATTACTCAGTTAAATGCAAAGTTTAGTGAGAAATTTAGACAAGTTCTGGAAATATGACATGGTTCTTAAAAGTCTGTGGAGCTTCCAAAAGATATGCAATGAGGAAATCCTTACTGCGAAGCTTCTCAGTCTAAGAGATTTCCAAGCTATTTCTTCCCCTGACTGATCTGGTGATTCAAAATAGGAATGAGTTAGCATCTCATGTATTCCATTTACTAGATTTGTCATCTTTCACCAGCAGTTACTTTCTTGTAAATTCAATGTTTTGGTAATACAGAGTAGCCGCCATCACTCCAACATCAGTGTGGTATTCAATGCTAGTTCTACTAGATCCATTGAAGTTAATGGACTCAACTAACAAATGTGCACATGTTCATCCTTGTGCCCAATGTGAACACCATTTATCAGCTGGAACTCTGTGTCCTCCATCTTCAGAAGGCAAAGCACACAAATCATTGCTTTATAGTTTAATATCAGCTTAAACAATAAGCATGAAGCAACCAGAAGATGCTATTGACCCCATAGTATATATTGTTTGGTTTGTACTTGGATGTCTTGAAATAGGTTTGGAGGGCTTTAGCTTCACCTGAATATTCAGTTTTCCTTCACTAAAGCTGTCTACACCCTAACCAGGAAGTAAGTGGGACTTACTTCTAAGTAAACTGAGTTGGGGTAGAGCACTAGTTGTTCCACTAGGAGATGCTGCTTTTGTTCTGGGTTAGAGAATATCACCAACCATATTCATAGCTGCATTGATCTGGTACCTGGCTTTTCCTAGTACATCATCCAAAAGAGAGCCAAACATAGGAGTCTGTGACTCTGAACAGAATACATAGCTCAACTGTGATTTGTAGAAAATGAAGCAATGTCAGAAGCCATCAGAGAATGATAAATATATTTTCTGCAGGGATTCTAAACTTTAGAATGGTTCAACTCTAAACAATCGTGGACTGAGGCATTGGGCCTTGCCAGAACACAGTTGGATAAGTCAGTTACTTCTATTCCAGAAAGCAATTGTTTGAGTAAAGTAGATAATTACATATCAGAACTTTCTATCCAAAACCTAGGACCACTGCTGGGTTAAGCCAAGTTTTCCATGCTATAACTAAATTGTTGTGTGTTATGCAATTATAGCTAGAAGAGAGTAACTTCTTTGCATCAAGCCTAACCCCTTCCCAAATTTGTGAGCCTTCCCAGAGGCCACTGTTGGAGACAGAATTCTGGACTAAATGGGCCTTGTTCTGATAAAACACAGCAGTACTTATTCTCTTATCATTTTCTTTACTCTATTTTTGTATTACAATGACTTGACCTTTGGGAAATTGCTTAGAAGTACAAACTCGTACCACAGCAGCAATTTAACCATAAGCATCAGCTGACTTTTTAAAACTGGAAAGTATTTTTGATGAACAGCACATGTGCATCATAACCATTGCTCAAAATAACAGCAACTGCAACAACAAAAATTGGCCATGGCCATTGAAAGTCAGCCCAGGCAAGAAGGTACCCTACATGTTTGTTCTGCAGAAGAAATCAGGTTTTGATTGGGATGGGTTTCCAAAGTAAGATACACATACAGCAGATTTGAGCATGCCGCGTTCATATTCTTATACTATTTTCGCTGGCTGTTGAGTCTTGTTGCAAGGAAGGCACCAAGCAAGCCATGAGTCCCTTGACTGAAGATTGAAGTCATTAGGGCTCTTTTCCATACAAACATGGGGATGGTGACAAACCTACCTTCCCTGATATTTGTGAATTGAAATTCATGTCTGCAACATGCTCCCATATAGACAAGCAAATGTGCATAGGTAACGGGAACCCCTGAAAAAAATGGGAGCTTAGCTACCTTGTGTATGCTTGGAGGTGAGCATTTAACATGTGGATGGCAACGCAGGAGGAGAGCACTGAGAAGGGCACTAGCTTCCTTCTCAGTGCTCCAAAAGTCCAAAAAACTCGGCGGAGTTTATGTAATATTGTAAACATTTGTATGATGACTTGTGAGTGTTTATTTTCCTTTTGATGAAAATAAAAAGAGTTTGCAAAAAAAAAAGAGAAGGGCACTAGCGACTGATAAGGTTATCACGAGAAGTGGCCTTTTAAGTATTTAACAAGCATGCAATCTTTTCCGACCTGCAGAAAACTCTGTTGATCTGAATCCTATTTGTTCTCTACCATTCAAAAAGGTTTTTTTAAAAAAAATGTGGGGGAGGTTTGAATATAAAACCTTACACTCTAAAAGCAAATTACATGATGCTTAATATTAAATAGCATAGCAAATTAAAGGTAGTTTTCAGTCATCAAGAAGCTTTGAGGCCAAGGCTTTTAAAATAACTTTTCCAGCCACCATATGGCTTAAACCATTTCTTTTCCATTCTTTACGGTGCTCTGTAAGTATTAATCATTTTAAATTAAAAAATTATTTCCTTTTTTCAAATTGTTAAGCATACAACGTATCTAGTTTATTCATACAAGTAAATGGAAAACTGCACCGGCTTCAGCCAACACTGGTTCATATTTTTCTTTCAGTGAAAGTCTTGACACTTAAAAAACACTAGTTAATAAATTAGGTTTTTTATTAAGCAATTTAACAGAGTATTAAGATTTCATAATTTAAAAAACTGCTGTGGAGAAAGAGGAACATTACAGAGAAAGAAGCCTGGCCTTGGAGAGCTTACCAACTAGCTGTGTTAGTCCAAATGCTATGGCAACCTTCATGAAAAGTGCCTGTATTCGTAAGGAAAATTGGCAGGGTTTCATCCTGTTTAATATGGTGCTGCACGGATACCTAGTGTGTTAGAGGGCCCAAACAATCTTCAGAGGCAGCCCCACGTATAATGCGTTGTAGTAATCTAATCTAAAGATGTTGTCCATGTAGAAAACCCACTTGTGGAGGTAAGTTACTATGTCACACAGAAGGACTCTAGTTCACTGATGAGCTAGTTTTCTCTGTACAATGAATTCAGGAATCCATTTCGGTTCTAGTTTTTGTTGGTCTTTCAAATTTCAGTTGGTTCCTGCTATTTTGCAGTTTGTGAAATGTAATCAATTCCCCCTTAAGATAAGACCACGGAGTCCCATATCTATGTAAAGTAGAGATTTGGTTGATGTCAAAGGGTGAGTTTGTTTTTGTGAGTTTAGAGGAAATGATTTAATGCAAATGGATTAAGAAGGAGGGAGAATGCAGATGCTTTGGCATGAAACAATTAAACAGAAAAAAGACTATGCATAGAGATGCAAACAAAAGGTTTTGTGGATAAATTCAAGTGTTAGTGTATCACAGAACCCGTCACTTCTAGACAACCTGTTAATTGAACATTCATACTCCGCTCCATCCTCTCTGATCTCACCAGGAGCACCAGGGCTCAGGCAGTCCTTAAGGCAGATATGGAATTGTTCAGTGCTCTGTATAGCAGCACAAGAACCTTGAACCCAGAGTATAGTGAACAGGTACACGGCACACTGCAACATTATGTTGCATGTCCCACTTTATTATTATTTTTTGCACAAATGCCACACACATGATATACACAGACCTAACTTCTGCTGATCTTTGAAGGTCAGTTGAGGTGGTAGGTTATGGCCCTCTCCCTGCCCATCAGATGATTAGTCCGATGGCTGGGAATGGGATAGTTTGCATTCCCATTAGGGCACTGAGTTGGGCAGATAGATTTAAACCTCTTTGACCTGTCCAGTGGTCTTTCTCTCTCCTCCTCTCTGTGTGTAGATAGATAGATAGATAGATGATAGATAGTTTTGGTGATGCTGTTAAAATTGGTTAATTCTTTCGAGGTCATAAAAAAATCACTTGGGAGGGGAGGTGAGATTAAGCCCTCAGGTGGAGGGGTTAGATAATTCTGTTTCAAATATCCCCCCCCCCACAATCTACTAAAAATCACCCAGTGATCTACCAATAAACCCTGATTTATATTTGGCCCACACTCACTGTAGGCACTGTCCCACCTTCCTCCATTCCCCCACTCTGCATCTGAAATATAGGAATAATACCACGGATTGCAGCATTTAATTACAAGTGATTACAGCAACACAACTGACGTGATGCACAGTGAGCACTTCAAAGTGGTTTATAAATGCTAAATTTTATTGTAACCAATGAGCCATGTGCACTTCTCTTACCAGTGACTGTTGTGTTGTGAGGTTGTCATGGATAGACTGACTGGCTTTCCAAGCCTCGGCAAGCTCCCAGCCTAAGATGCCCTGAACGGACTGCTGTTTGCTGCATCAGGCTTGTGAAACTTGAGTAGATGTCAGAGTGAATTTGCATGTAAATCAAGCCTGTATATCAGTCTTGTCTGTCTGTAGCTGCTTGGCCCAGAAGAGGGAATATGAGCAGCCCTCTGACCTCCTAAAAAAATCAAATCAATGAAATTCTGGCAGCTGAAGTCCTGGAAGGGAGGTAGCCTCTGAACCGGGTCCATGATCAGGATATGGTCATACCAGCCCACCGGTTAAGCAGAGACAGCTGTGTGGGTTATGTGATCTCAAGAACTGATTTGTTCACCATTCCAAAGGACCCACTGTGAAGGGCCAGAAATGATCCATGTTCATGAAGGAGGTGGCTGTGCCCTATTAAAAACAAAAACAAAAACCCTCCAGCAAGACACTTTGAAACGATATTCCCTTTTCAGAGTGTTTAAGAGGTGTGAGCCCAGCTGGAGTTGGCGCACAGGCATGTCCCAGTGCCATTTCCCCCTCTGGCAGTGAAGTATAAATTATCCAACCTGTGCTGCAGTTCTTGGAATGCTGCCCCAAAGAAAGCTCAGCGTGGTAGACCAGGGTTCACAGTACTGCATAATAGGCCAGTACTCACAGGACATCAGATAATATGCAGTAGTAGTGAAGCATGAAATAATTTAGTGCAATTTAGTCTGTGAGCACAGTAAGAAATCTGGGCTTCTTTCCATCTCAAATCTATCTGGCACAGAAATTTGGATGTGAGAGGGCTTTTCATTTTTTTCTTTCTTTTATTTTTGGAGAGGTTTTTTCTTTCTTTCATGGAGTCAAACTTGCAGAGTGCATGCATTTCAGACATTTCTTCCTAAGGATCTTAAGAGATAAAACCCAACAGAGGGTGCAGCAAGGCGTTGGGCTGAAATGCAGGTCTGGGAACCAAATTTTCTGCCAAACAGCTGCAAAGCAGCAGGGGTGGAAGTCGTTTGAAAAGGAGAAGCGGTCAGGTGGGAGGGAGGTGTGCTTAACCCTTCTTTTGCCCATGGCTTATTCGTTTTCAAGATACCACCTTCGCCAGAGATATGAAATTGTGTTTGCCACATTGCGTAGAAAAGCATCTTACGCACAAAAGCTCTACCTGGGATTGAATAAGGACTTAGGTCATATCCACACTATACGTTTATAATATTCTTATAACACTTTATTAGTTACGACTTTTAGATCTTGGGAGCTGTGACTTGTTAAGGGTGCTAAGAATTAGGAGCTGCTCACAGAACTATGGCCCCCAGCACTCCTAAACTACAGTTGCCAGCATTTTTTGGGGTGGGTGGGTGGGTGGGAGCCATGACTATTAAAGAGTGCTTTTGATATAGGATGTTAATGTGGTATTAGTCATTCTTATAGCAGAACTATTGAAATCAGTGAGATATAAGTTACTAAGTAAGAGAGCAATCCTAAACATGTTACTCAGAAGTCCTATTGAATTCAGTGAGCCTTACTCCCAGGTAAAAAGGGTAGGATTACAGCATAATTTAACAAAGTCCCATTAATTTCAGTGGTTTTAAACCTAAGTCTGGATTTACCTTAATTCTACCCTAAGACTAGAATTCTATGTGTACTTGTTTAGCAGTGAGTCCCATTCAACACAGTTGACCTTCTGAATAAATGTTCTGAGGTTCACAGTGTGCAGGACAGGCCTTATTAGAGCCAGGGGTGGGGATACACACACACATACACTCAGTGTTCATGTGGCACAAGAATTTTGTTTTCTAGAATATTCTGATATATAGTCCAATGCAAACACAACCACGTACGATGTAAATACTGAGGGGGACAGAGGGAAGTCACGTGGTGGTGAACCTCTACCTCAGATGGTTGGTTTATATATATATATAAAATAAGTCTGGCATGGCAGGATCTGGATGTGGGTGGCGCTGTGGTCTAAACTGCTAAGCCTCTTGGGCTTGCCAATCAGAAGGTCGCCAGTTTGAATCCCCGCAATGGGGTGAGCTCCCATTGCTCGGTCCCAGCTCCTGCCAACCTTGCAGTTTGAAGGCACGTCAAAGTGCAAGTAGATAAATAGGTACCGCTCTGGCGGGAAGGTACATGGCGTTTCTGTGCGCTGCTCTGGTTTGGGTGTTCCGTTGTGCCAGAAGCAGCTTAGTCATGCTGGCCACATGACCCGGAAAAACTGTCTGCGGACAAACGCCGGCTCCCTCGGCCTGCAAAGCGAGATGAGCGCCGCAACCCCAGAATCGTTTGCGACTGGACTTAACCGTCAGGGGTCCCTTTACCTTTACCTTTTATGGCAGGATCTGTGATGAATGTTGGGGACACTTCTGAACATTGATTTCACTCAGTTTAATTTGCTAAAGAGATCAATGTGCAAATCTATCACTTCTTTGCATGTATTCATATATGGTGAAAATAAATCTGCCATTAAGATTGGGATGGTTTACAAGAGGAGGCAGCTCCATATATGGAAGGATCCAGGAATAAGAAAACGTTGTTTTGTACAAATGTACTTTTTATGACAAGTGCTGAGCTGACCATTTTCCACCCTTGTTGCCAGGCCCTATAATGTTACCGCATGTGGCTTAACACTCAACGAACCTAGATTGTCTCTCTTTGAAAAAAAGAAAAGAAAAAAGGCACCTGTGGCCAGCTGTGGATTCTGAACAGTATTCCATATCCATTTCTTACATGCTGGAAGTATTCTGTGTGGCTAAGTGAAAACCATATTCCTCTCTCTGCCGGTTCTTCCTTCAGCATTATGCCTAAAAATACACCACTCAAGCAGCTCAAGCTTGCAACAAATTTGCAGCAACATATCTGTAACTTTCCACTTGCTCCAACTTTGCTAGTGTGGAAGGCGCCACAGCCTTAATAAATCCTGACCTTTGGAGTTAAATGTTGGAAAACAGAGTAAGTGCAGCATATTGTATCAGTTACAACTTATTGCTAGTTCATTTCCAGTACTGTAATGGGTGACAGTCTTACCTCCTCATGTCATGCTATCCTGAACATCTACTTTTGTCTTAGTTTTGCTGATCTTACAGTTGTATTTGCCCATGAAAGGACTGATCTTGTATTCTGACCTAGTTTAAATAGAAATGATCGTGCCAACAAAGCAGAATGGAATAAAGATATAGAGTGAGGTTGGTTTGGAAGCTGGTCTGAACACAGGAACTATTTGTTTCAAGTTGGTGCTTAGCAGAGATCCTTATAGCAACTCCATCTAGTTCAGTACTGACTACCCTGATTAGCAACAGATTTCCAACATTTTAGGCAGAGATCTTTCTCAGTGGTATTGTTAGGGTAGGCAGAGATAAATTTATGGGACCGCAACTGGTTTGGTCCTGTTCGGTACGGAGACTTGGAGGCACCACAAGGGATGCTGCAACTATACTTTGGAATGTAGAGTGAGAAGTGGGGGATGCCAAATTTTGACATTGCACAGGGTGCCACTGAATTATCAGACCCCAAGGTCCGCCACTGGGGTAGGATTTGGTGGCAAAGGTACAGTGCCCCATTCATCAGAGGGCCCCCAAATGCAGTTGGACTGGCCTGCCACATTTTGAAGCTACTGAAGAAATTCACATCGCCATTCAAACATAAGCCCACCAAATCCAGACTCTAAATTTACCAAACTCCATCACTTTCAGCACCGGCTGTATGACCCCCCCCCCCCCGAGATGCTGGGGACTAAATTTGAGACCTTCTACCTGCAAAACATGTTTCTACCACTAAGCTGAGGTGATTCTTTCTGTGAAAGCTTTGCTAGGCTCTGTGTTTCTGCGATCATTTTATAAAAAGTATCTGAACTTCAACATTTGATTAAATGAATTTTTATTTGCTTTATTCCCTTCAAATAAATGCTAAGTTTTGCAGAGAAGGGGATTTTGTCAGGTACAGCTTGTCATGAAGCTGTATTTACAGCCTCCTGGGCTAGGAAGCGGTTCAGCTGAACCAGTAAGATCAGGGAGGGGATCTGGCCTGGAAAGTCCCAAGGGCCAGGCAGAGAGGCATGGAGGGCCATACGCAGCCCAGAGGCTGGATATTCCCCACCTCTGCAACAGGGGAAGAAAGCTGCTGTTTTTCTAGCTGTCACTGAGATTTCAGAATATGGAGTCCATGCAATAACAGATTCAACATTTATTGTTGGATTATGCAGAATTGCACAGACTTTATGGCCAGAACAGAACTGGCAAAAGTACACTAGCATAACTACAGTTGCCATATTTCAAGAAGTAAAAACCAGGACACCCTGAAAGTTGTTGTGGTTTCCAATTTTATACAAACCCCAAACCTATGGCAGCCCTAAGCATAACATGATTAACATTATTATGCAGAAAAGATATGATGAAAATTCATTCATTCTTGGTGCATGCCCTTGTGTGTGACTACAGCTGTGACCACAGATTTAAGCTGTGAATTTAAAAATGCACCGTGCAGGAGAAAAATAAACATTTGGGGACAATGGAAAACCACAATGACCTCTCCATTTTATCCTTTTCTGTTAGTTTCCTCTTAGAAAGCAATGAGACAGTTCTGACATTTCTCAAGCTGCCGTCCCTGCAAGGCGCCATTGGAATTATTTCTGTCCCTCCAAAAGCAAATGAGGGTGATCACTTAGCCATCTTTTCTGGTGGATGGCTTACTTTCCAAGTGGAAATAACACATGTAGGGAACATAGTACGTCACCAACAAACCATGAGTTGGGGAACAATTTCCCAAAAAACATGATGCATCATAAAGTGAGCAAAGGTGGCAATCATGCATAATAAAAACTACATACCCACAGAGGAAATGGAGTAGCTGAGGAGAAAATATAAAGTGTTTTCTGTGAATGCAAGAGCAGTGTGGAGACTTTTTTTGGAACAATGGCTTGGAAAAAAAATCTGGCCACAGTACAACCTGGGATTCACTATTGTCCCGTAGAGGAAATTGTTTTTCCATAAAATTTCAGTATATGTGGTCACTTTATTCCTCCCCTGTTTTCCTCTCATTTGTTTCCATCTTTGTTTTTATGCTTCTCTGTTACTGTGGTTCCGTACCTACAGGCAAGCGAACAAGTGAGAAGCAAACACTTTGTCATAAATCATCTGGCTATTCCTGTGCTATCGTGCTGCCATCTAAGAGGTTAGGTGGCCTCTTTTTCTCCTGCTGTGATTAGTGGTACACACTGCTGAATGAGTCTCACTTGGCAGCTAGACAGCAAGAGAAAGGGAGAGAGCAATACTATAGTGGAGACGACAGCCAAGGTTTTCTCTCTGCATCAAAGGAGATGCGCATTAATGCATTCAAGAATCCCCACAGTACGCTTTTCCTTTATATGCTAATAAGTGTTGCTACACTGACCTAATTTTTAATTGTGCCAGTTGGGGATATGACTCAGAATGTAAAACATCTTGTTGTGCTCCAAGGGCTACATCAGAAATGCAGTCAATCTGAGGGCAGGAGCTGATGCTAGTCAAGAGTGAAATCAGCACTAGAATTTCAGTTTCAGTTTCATTTTGGGGGCCCAGGCAGTGGATTTTGGTGGCATTTTATAGGCTGCTTTGGATTTTGGCAGATGCTAGTTATGCTTGCATTGCTTCAGTAGTTTCACTGTAGGTCACACTGTATTGTGAATTTTAGAGTCTTCTAAATAAGAACATATCATTTTCATGCATGTATACCTATTGTCTGCATTTGATATCATAGGATTTTTGCAGGAGGTGGTTTTGTTTATTACTATTACTATTACTATTATTATTATTCTTACTAACTAACTAACTAACTAACTAACTAACTAACTAACTAACTAACTATTCTATACTGCCCTTCTTCCAAAGATCACATGGAAATGCAGATATTGTGAAAATCAATGCCAGTTGATTATGTTAAGTGCAACCATGATGAATGCATCCTGTTCTAAGTGTTACAGATTTATCAAAACATAATTCACTACAGTTTTCACCAGAATTCCTGGAAGCAAAAAGTTACATTCAAATATCAGTTTTCACGACATTTAGTGGAAAATCTTTATTTTTGTTGGTGTAAACCTGAAGGGCATCTACAAGACCTATCATGGCCTTTTCTCCCAGCTTTAAACAAAAATTTGAATGTTTTACTTCTCTCACCCAACCCCCAGTCTCCCCCCCCACTGCACAGACATTTATTCATTTAAACATTCACTCAGGTGTGGGGAAGCTGTGACCCTCCAGGTGTTGTTGAACTACAACTCCCACCACCCCTGGCCTTTGGCCATGCTTGCTAGAGCTGATGAGAGTTACAACTGAGGAACATCTGTAGGGTTGCCATATTTCAAAAAGTGAAAATCTGGACAGAAAAGTTGTTGAGCATTTTTTTAAAAAAACAACAACCCCAAAGCTTTTTTTTTTTTTTTGCAACATTGCAAAGAAGTTGGAGGTTTTTGAGCTTTTCCTGAGGAAAATTGGCAAAATCAACACTGCCGACACCGGCTGCCATACATCCAGATTTTCCTGGACATTTTGCCGATTTTTGCCCAGACACTGCTTGCAGCCAAAGGTTCCCCACATCAGCCTTAACTGGATATGCAAGGGATCAAAGCTACTAACCTTTACATAAAACACATGTGTTCTGCCTTGGAGGTGTGGCCAGAATGGAAGAGGTTGGATTTGATATCCCGCTTTTCACTACCCGAAGGAGTCTCAAAGCGGCTAACATTCTCCTTTCCCTTCCTCCCCCACAACAAACACTCTGTGAGGTGAGCGGGGCTGAGAGACTTCAGAGAAGTGTGACTAGCCCAAGGTCACCCAGCAGCTGCATGTGGAGGAGCGGAGACACAAACCCGGTTCCCCAGATCAGTGTTTTTCAACCTTTTTTGGGCAAAGGCACACTTGTTTCATGAAAAAAATCACGAGGCACACCACCATTAGAAAATGTTAAAAAAATTAACTCTGTGCCTATATTGACTATATATAAAGTAATTCTCTTGAATTTTTCAATTTTTCCCACGGCACACCAGGCAACATCTCGCGGCACACTAGTGTGCCACGGAACAGTGGTTGAAAAACACTGCCCCAGATAATGAGTCTACCGCTCTTAACCACTACACCACACTGGGTGTTGAAAAATTATATATTTGCCTTCCAGTTTCTTCTGATTTTTTAAATCTTTGTCAAACTATTACAAAATTATAGGGGCTATATATGAAGTTGTATATAGAAGGTATGGGCATTTAGAAAAGGATTTTGCACAGATTTGGTGCCAGCTGCTCTAGCTGCTTCCCTCACTGCTTGTTTCTGGCTCCTGGCTTTTCTATGTACATGTTTGTTTTCATTGTGGCAGTCATTTTAACATGCTGCACCCTCCATGTGTCCTTATTTTCCAGGGACGTCCCTGATTTAGAGAAGCCATCCCGGTTTCTGATTTGATCCCGGAATGTCCCGTTTTTCCTTAGGACGTCCCTATTTTCAGTGGAGAAATGTTGGGATGGGATGGAGTTATCTGACCCCTGAGCCATATTAAAGGCAATCCTGTATAGGGATGGTTTTTTTTTTTTTTTTAAAAAAATCTTTTATGTCTTATTATGTTTTTATATATGTTGGAAGCTGCCCAGAGTGGCTGGAGCAACCCAGTAAGATTTGTGGGGTATAAATAGTAAAATTATCATTATGGAATGGGACGTCCCTATTTTCATCGGAGGGTATGTGGACATTACATTGCCATTGCTTCTGGTTAAAAAGAAATAAATGTCAGCACAGAGAGGAAAGGGTCACGAATGGATGGCACTGGTTGCTTCTTGGTGGCAAGGGTCCAAACTCTGTGCTTCAAATTGTTTCAGAGCTTCATTTGGGAGTCATCTTAGATATACACAGAGCATGAATCGAAACATACTTTAAAAAACTGAAGCTGGGATTCCCTGGATTATAAGGCACTCCTGTTGAACACACAGAAGTGCCTTGGGCCTGGATTTGGCCCATGGGCTACATCTATTGCCTCTTCCAGCTATGAAAAGTCATGGAAGATGTACATGTTAATAAGAGACACAGATGAAACTGAAGCAGAAAAATATTGAAGATCAGGAAGTTCTATTTACATAACTTGATGCGGTGTTCAGTCTCTGTTCCAGGAAATTATTTTCTCCTGAGACAGCGGAAGAATAGTAGCACTTTGATAGGATTTGAGCTGTGGTTTCAGTCGTATAACACTTTCTTCCACTCCACGCACGTACAACAAAAATTTGAATCATGGAGGTAGCAGCTACTTTATGTTTACATCTCTTGGGACAGTTTCTCACTTGTATGTTTTTTAGATTCATGCCGGATTTTCTTGTGAGAACTGTGTTTGGAAGCTCAGCAGATGTCTTTTGTAGCATTGCTAATCTTGTGTCTGTGTGCGTTTGTTTTTAAATACATTCATTGAATGAAGTGGATAAATGGTACATATGAATGTTAATTAAAAAGGAAGTTATTCTAATTTGGTGGGATCCGCATGGAAGCTTAATGGAAAGAAACTTTCCTTATTTTCAGCAGCTAATAATCATAACAATTTGACATTGCATCCAGAGGGAGCCAAAAATATGGAAGCAATTATTTAGCAGAAAAGGAAGAAAATACATATTTTCTTGTATTTTGAAGATAAACTCAGGTTTTCAGAGTTCAATTGATGGAAATATATAAGCTATTAAAAGAAAACGAGCCAGAAATGGTCTGGAAAGGCAAACAAATGTGTTGAGAACAAGTGGAAAGCTGTAAGGGTCTTTTTCCTATCCTATCACATGATAAATTTCAGCTCCAGTGCTGACATTTGAAGTGTGCCACTGAAATGGTGAGCAATATGTTCGCTGGCACACTCAAAGCAGAAGTTGGTTTTATGAAGATGGCTGCTGGTCTGCTAATGTACCCTCATCACTCTGAATGGATAATCTAGTCTACAGTGGTTGTTGGACTACAACTCCCATTATCCCTGACCACTGGTGCTGCTAGCTAGGGATGATGGGAATTGTAGTCCAACAACTGCTGGAGAAACACTGATTATTAAGTGATATACAGGGATTTCACTTTGAGTGAGATACCCCTTAAATTCTAAACTGTTTGTAAGTTGCCTTGGGTTGTCCTGGGCCAGATAAAGCAACTAACAAATTAAACAATGCCAACAACTGCGGGGATTCGGTGCTGGAGCTTCCCGTGTGTGAGTCTAGGCCACCCACACACGGGATACCAGTTGCTGGGGAAATGCGGCCAGCGTTCCATGTGCGTATTGGCACGGACGCCGGCCAAGCCTCATAACCTGAAGTTGCGTGAGTAAGTCGGAAATGATGATGCCTCGGAAATGAATGGATGCCTCGAAAATGAATGAATGCCTCGAAAATAAATGAATGCCTCAAACTAACTTGAAGTTACTTGCGACCTCCTGTACTGTTACCAACGTAAAAACAATTAAACTAAGGGCAAGGTTAAAGCACTAAGGTGAAACCCCTGACATTTTTCAAAATTAAATAAAAACCTTTTTCCCCAATAAAGACAGACACCGATATTTCTTTTACGGCTTTGGCTGACCCGCATAGGCTTCTTTACGCTTTGCTGTTCCTAGCCCTATGCTAAGCTTTCCCTAAACTCTCAGTCCCTGCGCCTCCAAATCTTCCGCAATGCTAAACTAAATAAAACTATACCGCCAAATCTTCCGCGATCTAAACCTATGCTAGGTCTAAGGGCTATCTAACCTTCACCGCCAAGTCTTCCGCGATCTAGACCCTAACTACCACCTGCACGCGCTTCCAGCCCATCCAACCCTCAGCCCCCAAACCCTTAAACTAAACTTTACTGAACTAAGGATAAAAGAACTAAGATCTAACTGAGATGCCTAAGCGGGGAGCCTCAGCCTTTTATTGATCACCAAGTATGACATCACGATTGATAAATTACCAATAGAAATGCTGTTGCTGCCCTCCAAAAAGGCGGGAAGCAGAATAAACGTCCATTGACAACTTCAAAAACCTCTGGAACTACACTTTTTGGGCGGAGTGATCTTCAGTGGCAAAGTGCTCACTGAGTTTACTTTTACTTTCACTTTAGAACGGAAGGATACTAAAAATAGTACTTAAATAAAGCATTAATATAAACAAATAACCGCAGATCTTAACGGATCCACAAAGTGTATTCCGACAAACAACTGTTTGCATTGTGGTTTTTAGATGAAGGGCAGTATATAAATTCAATCAATCAATCAATCAATCAAGAATATTAATGGGACTTGTCATGTATATGAATTCTTTTTCTTTTTTATGATAGAACAGGGGATTGGGAAGGGATGATGAAGACAAATGACTTTGTTCTTCCTGCTTGCATTTCTAGCACCATGTGTTGACTGACTCAACACATTTACATGCACATGCACACACCATTTCTGTCTGAAACACACGTGGTGGGGGAGGATTGGCCTGTTATTTTGGCACCGTGACTTATGTTCAATGGTAGTAACTTACAAATAAGTGTGCTTGGAATCATAACCTCATTTCCATAATTCTGTGTATTGGTTACTTTGAAGATGTCATACTTGGCAAAGCAACTTCCCAGACCGAGACCAAACATGGAAAGCTTCTGTCTTAAAGAAGAGATTTGCCAAAGATATAGCTGTCAGGAGAGAAAAAAACATTGTGTTGTTTTTTTTTAATAGAATAAAAAGCCTCTTTTGTTAACCTTGACTGTTAATATTTCTAATGAATTTTTTAAAAAGTCTTGTTTGCCTTGACTTGTTTGTAAGTCCATCCACTCAAATGCCATGTGTATTTTGGCAGTAATTTAAAACGATAGCTGATATGTTAACATTAACGCAAATTTAATGTGATATGCTGCAGATGTAAAGTAACTTCATCACTGAAATATTTTAAATGCTACCAACAGGGAATCAAGCACACACCCTTCAAAGCCATGGTGGGAAGGCAGTTGCTATATTTCATTGTTAGTATTGATTGAGTCCCAAGTAATTTTTGACCATGCTTTTCCTGCCTAGCAGATGAATGTTTGTTATTTAAACCACTTTAACTGCGCTGAGTTGAAATTCCCCGTATATTGTCTGTGAGTTGTCTGTTTTTTGGCCAGCGGGGCCTAGGGAGATCAGCACAGAGAGTACTAAGTGAAATACTTCTGAACACCTGAAATGCAGTACATAAATGCTGCCTCAGCAGCTATTCATGGTAGAAAGAGGTAAAATATACAAGGTAGGCATTTTAAAGCTCATGTTGAATGAGATGGGAAGAAGCTTGGAAACAGCTGAATAGAAGCTCAATTTATTTTGTTCTATCATCTATCTATCTATCTATCTATCTATCTATCTATCTATCTATCTATCTAGACCTTGTAGTATGGCATTGGCTTCCAGAGGTGGACCAACCTACCAAGTCATCTGCCCTTGCAGAGGCTGGGAGTCTCTGCAAGACTAAGTCAACAGCTCATCACCTAGTAAAGGAAGCAGCCCTAAAGCCAGCTGGCTACTCATTCTAATCACTAGGACTTGCTTCTTTTACAGACTAGTGCAGCAATCTCCATACACCACACATTGACCTACATATGGGGATGAAAGCACTTCAGTGAGCCCTGCAGGTAAGTAGATAACCTCAGAGGGTGCAAGAAGAAGAAAGCCATGTCTTACAGTCATTGAGCTAAAGCAGGAGTGGGGAATCTGTGGCTCTTCACTGTTGGACTCCAGTTCCCATCAGCTCCAGCTAGCATGGTCAGGGATCAAGGATGATGGAAGCTGTTGTCTAGCAACATTTGGAGGACGGTAGATTCCCCACCTCTGATCTCAAGCAAATGAGCAAGTGGTAGTTAAGAATAGAATACAGTGTGGAAGAAACAAGAAATCTCAGATGTTTGTAGACTGGGGGATCACCAAGTCAGTCTACTTCATTTCAGATTCTTTTATTTTGCGAGAGCTCTCTGTGCTGGCTTTGGGTCAAGACCGTTGCCAGTCTCAGCTACCCCTAATTAGCTTTCAGTTGGCAGTACCACTCCGAACTCCTGCTGGGGTCCAGTTAGCTCAACAAATTATGGGCTGCGCCTCCTAGGAGAACCTCAGAGAGTGGGACACAGCTCGAGCCTTCCAAGACGAGCCCCAAAGGGCTGTATGAGTGGTCACGTTTCAGAAGTAGCCAAAGGAAATAGCCATCTTTCCAGCTGGATTGAAATGATTACAAGGTAGTCGGTGGATAGGTTTCAAAATAGCACTGCCAACTGGCTGTTCTTCTGCAGCGGGCAGTGTATTTATTTGAGAAAAGCTGTAGAGTAGCATGAAAGGACAGAAAAGAAACCAGAGCCTGCAGCAATTCATGTTCCCCCTATTGTTTATAGAAAACAGAGTCAGCAATCCTTCCCACTGGCTCAACTCTATACTTTTCCTGATACTAAGAATGCCTTGCCATCACTGAAGATAGAATAATACTCAGAAATCTCTAGGACAACAGATGCTTTACGTTAACTTGCATTTCAATCATGCACAAATCACAAGGAGATATAACTCTTTATGTGCTGATTTCTTACTTCGACTCGTCCTTTAAACTTGCAGTCCGGCATACTGCACAAAGTTTTTAGTCTACATAGTGTTCTCTTTTGGAAATTGTTATTTATTTAGGGTTTTATATGGAGATTAGTTCTGGATATTGTGCTTGTAGCTTGTTATCAAGACACGGAATCCCTTTACTCCATGAAAATATTTAACATTAGAGGAACAAGTGTAACAAAAGGAAATGGCTTAGCTATTGGCAAAAGCACTACTGAGCTATTTAGAAACATGTTTGCATTTAGTGCCACTTGGGGTATGTCTGTGCTGTAATTTAGCTTTCCTGTAGTTGGTGGGCAGCACTAGTTCACAGCATTTGGTTCTGTGCTGAAAACAACTACCTGATTGTTTGCTCTTGAATACTGTTCCCCTCTTTAAATTTCTACCAATGATTGCACACATCTGGATTATATACACAAAGGAAGCTGCTTTATACTTGGTCAGATTATTTGTCTGTCAATCCCAGTATTGTCTACTCTTACTGGTATCACCCATATCCCAGGCAGAGGTCTCTCCCATCACCTGCTACCTGTTGATGTAACTGGAGATGCCAAGGATTGAACTTGGGACCGTCTGCTCACAAAGCCATTCGGTCTACCACCAATGAGCTATGCCCTCAGTCAGTGGAATTTTCATCACTCCATCTTTAGACTTTCCTTACTTCATTATAAGTAATTACCATGGGGAGAAGTTTGGGGCTGGTTTGTGCAATTACATAGAATTAAGTTATACAATTATACTGCAACCCACAACTGTGGCTGAACCATCCTGGATTATTATAGTTCAGTTGGTTAGAGTATAGAGGATGCAGGTTCAATCCCCATATGACACAACTGCCTATTCCTACATTGCAGGTGGTTGGACTAGAGGATCCTTAGGGTCCCTTCCAGCTCTACAATTCTATGATTCTGTGATTCTATTTACTGCCCCCATTTCTGTATACTCCTATCAGACATTATTTGCAACCCCTCCCAAGTTACTTCCCATAACTATGCTCCTTAAAAAAAAATCAAATGCCTTGCACAACTTTTCATGTTGCAGGCTGAATTCATTTTTTTTCCTGGAAAAGATCTCCAACTTCTGGGTCTTCTTTTGGTTTTGATTTGCTGCTGTTACTTTATTTTATTTTTTCAGGGCAGTTATTCAGGTTGGCACTGGTACCACAACATTTTCCACTTTCAAAGGGTGGCTTGACATTCACGTACAAATGTTTCTTTTGTACATTTCTCCTTGTTATTCTGCCTCTATTTGTATTGTGACCCAAAAGCGAAAGGATGATACCAAGGTTGAAAGAAGATAGAATAGATTATATCCAAATTATCATTCTCCTTATCCTGAAATGGTTCCAAATGGACGACGTGCAGATGGAGAGCTGGGTTTGTTTTTGTCGATGACAACAATGAGTTTAACATTTAAAGGTGTAATGAGTTGAACATTTAAAGTAATGAGTTTAATGTTGAAAGATGCAGTGGAAATATTGGGATCTGCTTTAAAAATAAGCTTCCAATTAAAAAACAACAACAAAACAAAACAAAACAGCATGTGGCATACCAACATTTCACAATAGCATTCCATGTAGGACACAGGGCTCTGATTCAGAATAACAAAAACATATATTTATGCGCCTTACATCTTCATAGTGTTAGGCTTTATTTGCTTTATGTCTTTAAAGCACATTGAAACACAGTTCCCTGATAAAAGAATTCAACTCCTTACAGAGTTACAATTCTCAGCAATCCTTGACAAACTACAACAACTAGAATTCTTTGAGGGAGGGAGGAAATGTGCTTCAAATGTGCTTCAAGTGTATAGTACTGTACACAGCCCCAGTGGAGACAAAGCCTTGAACAAGATACACAAAAATGTATATCTTGTCATACAGAAATGCTTCTACAGGAGGGGCAGGTAACCCGTGGCACTGCAGATGTTGTTGAACTTCCTTGTTGATAGGCTGTCCTTAATAAAAACTCAGAGGGTTTTAGGCCTTTTTAAAAGGCTTTTGATTGCACCCAGAGAAAGACGTCAACTTAACCAGAAGGAGAGCCCATTTCACCTAAAGGAATGTTACTTTCAGGTTTTATTGGCCCACCATGAGTCTTCCTCTTACCTCAGCAACAGAACCTGGGGGTAGTTTGATAGTTTCTTACATTGTGCTGCTTAAAGGCATCATTTAAAATGATTCATTCTTTTCTTACTGATTCAGGGATTGACCACAGCTTTGAAATTAGCCCCATATGTTTTGAAATCTGAGTCCGAAGACTGTTGGAGAGCCCATGCAGGCTGTACGTTGCATTGTTCACCTTTGGCATTTGGGGACCACCAGCTGTGTAAAAAATTTTTTTTTGAGTGTTGCTTTGTGCTGAGACAAGGTGTTGCTGCAATATTCTAAGTTATGAGACTTGACAAAGAGTACTTTTCTGTTTGAAGGGATGTAGGTGGTTTTCACATTTACATCAGCGCTGTCTATAATAGGATTAACGAGCTTGTGGGACACACAGAGCGTGGGAAAGAAAGATGAGCACAGGATGCAGAATGCTTGTATTCTACCTATAACTGGCACTACAGAATTTTCTCGGTTGGAATAAGATGCACACAAAATGCAAATGTGTATGAAAGCAAATGTAGTGTAGTGGTTAGAGTATCAGACTAGGATCTGGAAGATCAGGTCCCAGGTTTAATCCCTAGCATCGCCAGGTAGGACTGGTAAGGTCCCATGCCTAAAACCCTGGAGAGCCACTTCCGGTCAGTGTAGGCAATACTGACAGTATAAGGCAGCTTCCTATGTTCCTAAGTGATTGGGAGCCCTGGCTCCCCAGAGTTCCTGGTCACAAGGAACTTGATAGACTGTTCTGGCAAACATGCCTACAAACCCCTTTAAGACCCTTTGTACTAAACACATGAAGGTGGAGTTGGTGTACTCAGAGACATTGGAGGTGTTTGTGTGGTGGGACACTTCAGGGGTAGAGTGAGGGCATGGGTCAGCCCCTTTGTGTTAAAATCATTGTTTTAATGGGGGGGGTTGTTTAACTTGGGTGGGTGTTGTTTTATTTGGGTGGTGAGGTTGCTTTAAATTGTTTTTAAATGTTATATGGTAATTTGAATTTTTGTATTTGTGGGCTGGGGGATTGTTTAGCAGCTGTTGTTGAGGAGTCTACTTTTTATTAGTTTTTATAATTAGTATTGAGGGCAACCAAAATGGTCCAAGGCCTGGAAACGATGCCTTATGAAGAACGGCTTAGGGAGCTGGGTATGTTTAGCCTGGAGAAGAGAAGGTTAAGGGGTGATATGATAGCCATGTTCAAATATATAAAAGGATGTCATATAGAGGAGGAAGAAAGGTTGTTTTCTGCTGCTCCAGAGAAGCGGACATGGGGCAATGGATTCAAACTACAAGAAAGAAGATTCCACCTAAACATTAGGAAGAACTTCCTGACAGTAAGAGCTGTTCGACAGTGGAATTTGCTGCCAAGGAGTGTGGTGGAGTCTCCTTCTTTGGAGGTCTTTAAGCGGAGGCTTGACAGCCATCTGTCAGGAATGCTTTGATGGTGTTTCCTGCTTGGCAGGGGGTTGGACTGGATGGCCCTTGTGGTCTCTTCCAACTCTATGATTCTATGATTCTATGAATTGTTTTAATTATTTTTATTATGTATTTTGTGTTTTTATATTGTAACTTACTTTGTGAACCGCCCTGAAATCTACAGTTATAGGGGGGTATACTACTACTACTACTAGTAGTAGTAGTAGTAGCAAACCACCTCTTGAAACATGAAAAAATACTGGCAATGAGTGTAATCCTTGTCTGCTGAAAGATCCATATATAATCTCAAGTCCACACATACATGTGGGAGGGGTGCAGTTTAGCAAGAAGTTCTCATTCATTAACCCACAGCTTTAAGCAAATATTAGCTTAATCATCCCAAGTTTTTCTGCATAAAACATTTAAGTCACCCATTTGCAATGCAATAGGCAAGGCTGCTGTTTTAATTAATCTCAATGGGGCAATGGGCTGAATATTTCAAGTTATGTGACAATGTAAAGCAAAACCCATTTATTTGGGTGTTTTTTTTTAAACAAAACATAATTTAAATTAGCAGCCTCCCATCATCTCTGCACTTTGCGAACATTTAGATCCTTGGAATTCTGTACAAGTTTAACCTTACCCTCAGTGCAACCACTTCCTTTTATTAATGTCCCAATCAAGTCCCTTTTTGACATGCTTCCAGATCTGTGTCCCCCTTTTTATTGCTGCAAAGTATTTGCTTTACGGTTGTCCAGCTTGGGAGAAGTCATATCAGGTGACAAGCTTTCATCTGGATATCATTTAATCGATGTATCAGAACTAAGGATCTTGCCATGTTAAAAGCCAAAAGCTCCTTAGAACACTGGGAGCAGCACCACATAACTAGAATCATAAGTCATCATGCAAGTGGGTGTAGTCTCTGGTGAGCCCTTCAAATACCCATGATAGGAATTGTTATTACACTACTGTGATGGTAACAAATTGTTAATCCAGCTGTATGCTCTGCTGCATTGATTCATGGTACACAGAATCTAGCCCCAGCATCTCCTCCGTCTGTAAAACTGGACCCAACTCCATCCCTTGCATAGGGGCAAAGTATCATTAGAGCTACAAAAGTAACCCATACAAATTTCATTATAAAAAAACCTTTTTGGATGATTTCTAATCCCTGTGGCATTATATTGCCACAGGTGCTGACGTGCTGTGATGCATGTTAACTTTTTCATTTGTGTCCCCAGACAGCGGGCCAGACTTGGGACTTGTTCTTCTTTTCTTTTCTTTTAAGTAAGTCTGTAGCCCTCCTAGAAAGTTATGGACAAAATGTGCAGGTGCCCTTGTAAGATATTTCTGTGAAATTAGTCAAGGATAGAGGGTACAGGATCACAGCCTAGGCTTTGGCTTAGGGCTAACACTGGAGAAACACATGGTTATTGTGCCTTTAAGAACTGTGTGGCAGGCAGAAATTCAACAGGCTTAGCCTTTTCTAATATGGAAATACAGTGACGGAGAAAACATGTTCATATTATTTCTATGCAGACATTTAATACCAATTTAATAAATAATCATAATAATCATAATCCACCCCACCAATTTCTTCCCACACACCAGGCATTCACATATCAGTTATTAAAGCAACAGAACAAACCTAACCAGACAAGAAAGTTGTTGGAAGTGGCTGTTGTTTCTGGAAGGAAAAGTAATAGATCTCTACAAGGGACTGAATAATATTATTAATTCAACCATATATCATAATGAATTGCTATGTCCATTTAGATTTTTGAATCTATAGATAAATGTGGTCATTGCTGTATATGTTTTACTAGCTGAGCAGAAATTCCTTGCAGAAGATTTTGAGCACAATGTTGTTATTATTTTCCCCCTTCCCCATGCACATATGTTTAAATGATTATGTAAAAGGATTCCTGCAGTGTGTCTTCAGCTCCTTCAGAAGACGACTCACTTGATTCATTTGCAGAACATACAATTTGGCTTAATCGAACCTTACTGTTATGTATTTAATGTGGACTTTGACCAACTCTTCAGGTACTAAATGGCTGGTTACTAATTGCTAACAGATAGACCCAAAATACAGTCATGGGGAATAGAAAGGTAAGTGGGAAAAAAGATTTGGCAGTCACTAGTTTGGGAAGAATAGGAGTGTCTGTTACTTCACTTGGTTAGGTGTGTACAAAAGACAGATTCGAGCCCAGTTTATGAGATTGCAAACCTCCTCCATGTGTTCCTCAGCTCTACTGCAAAGAAGCTACTTGGGTACAAGTTGCACAGAAGAACCGACAGGTGCCTGGATACTGGGGCAAGGGGCATGGTCTGCCACACCAATCCTAACACCCTACTTTTACTTTTACTCTGCCCTGTTGGCTCACATAAACAGGGCAATGGCAACCAGCCTCCGAAATGCAACCTCCTGTTCAACATTTGTGATTAGGCCTCGTATTCGTAAAAAACAAACAAAGGCAGGGAAGCACCAGGAAAGCTACAGAGGGCACTTCAAGACCTCCATTATTTGGGGTGTAGGATGCATTCACACACTGGCAAATTCAGAAAACACAGCTGTAGTCAACTGGGAAGTCTTGCACAATTATTCCTCTTCCCCCAAAGTTCAGATTTTTGCAATGAGGAAAGTGTTAGGAAAATGCACTGGAGAGTGTGGGATCACATTTGTTTTGTCACAACTCCATCCAACCTCCTCACAAACACATCAGAATGAATGCCTATTAAAAATCCAAGATGGTCTAATCTTCCCCAACCAAATTGGGACGAAGTCTTCTGGAAGCACCCATAGTTTTACAGTTTCACTAAAACTATTTAGAGTGATGCAGTTGCCTTTCTGCCTCTCAGGTGCTCAAGTACTTGGAACAGAAAGGCAGGTTATGGTTAGTTAGACAGCAGGTTGTCTGGATCCAAACACACACACAAACCTTCAGCAACAGCTTGCCCAGAATGAGGGAAGGTGTCTTATCTGTATTGCAAGCAGTGACACAGGATGGGTTGTCTCATATCACCTACTCCTCAAGAGCATAAGAATACTGAGGTGTCCCCATCTGAGCAGCTTGCAGTTCCCCCTGTTCCAGCAAATGGACTCCAGTGGTGCAGGAATCAAAGCTAGAAATTTAAGTTTGGAAATTTGAGAAACTGAGAGAACTGGAAATTGACATGTCCTTCATCCCTGCATTCCAGATTACTCTTTGATATGGTGTGAATGTAATGGGAGAATATTTCAGCATGCCTCCAAATAGTCATGCTATTGCCTTCATGTTCTGCTTCTGGGCTTCCCACAGGCATCTGGTTGTAAAAGAGAGTAGATGGCCCTTTGGCCTGCTTCTCTTGCGTTTTGATGGTCATTTAAATAACAGTGTGAATACTTCATTCTGAGTTGTCATAAGGATAGTATTCAGATGGGCAGCCCCTCCATACACAAAAGCCATGTTGTGGTGACTTCAGTACATTAACCAATACCTTACATGTCATCCTAAAATTTGCACTTATACTAAGAAGGTAACCTTAAAGGACCATGACATCATTTCTCCTCAATATTAGGTTAAGGATGGCATTGCAAGAACCCACTAATTCACTGTTATACTGTTGCAGTTCTCAAAGCTGTATTTCTTGTGAATATAATGGTCATGTGATCCAGGAATATATGTAACGCTGTGGAATTCCCAATAGGATAATCCCGAAATGCTGCTTTAGTGGAGCCAAAAGAACTATTGACTCCTCACTAAAATATCAAAACACTTTGACACAGGAGTCTTTTTCAGAAGCTTTTATTGAGGGAGCTAGACATGATTGCCAAAGGAAATTAAATTTAATAACCACAGGTACCTGAAAATAACTTAAAATTGCCTAAATTATCACTAGTGGGATTCCTGCCTCCCTACAATACACATTTTCTTTCATTTTATGTTGGAAGGTTGTTTCATGTTGGATGTTAACATTTCCCTTGTTTGCTAAGGTTGTCGGATGTGTCCCAGCTGCCCCCCCTCCGCAAAACCCCTCATTATATTCTGAAGAAGCAGGTCTCATTATGGCCAAGTGTAACAGTGGGATCATATTGGGGGCTTGAAATCCTGTCTTTAGCTCTGAATTAAGCAGTGTTCCACCCCAAGACACCAGCAATTACTGGTCTGTAATTTTCTTCCATCACCGCGATCATTGGTATGTCCCTCCTTGTGGAACTTTTCACCAAAGACCGATGGAAAGTCTTTCTTCTTTTCAGCTTGCCCTGCAGGCTACGCGTAAATCACCACTCCTCCCTCTTTTGTAGCAATTTGTCCACAATTGGATTGTTCTGCACTCATTCCTCACAACCAGTGACATTTCCATTTGCAAATGTAATTCTTAACCCCCTCTCTGCTTCACAGGAAGAGAATGGCTTTGCAGCAGCTGATTTAATTACGTTTTATTTATTTTTATTAGCTACTGGATCTTTAGGTAGCCATTTTGAACTAGGATTGCAACCTTCTTAACTTTGCAAGTTACGACTGGGTCAGCCATTCGCTGCATCAGTTCCCATTATTACAAGGTAAGTTAGCCAGATGCCTGCTGGATCAGGTGCAAAATAGCTATCTTTGTTTGCCTATTCTGCAATGTAACATTGGGAGCTGGGTTTGGTTGCATTTTAATCTGGTTGTAAGGTCCTTTAAGTAGCTGACAGCTTGCAGCATCAGAGCAAATTAAGGGCAGTATGAGGGGAGGAATTTCCCCTAAGCCGGCTTCTCAGGGCTATACCAAAACCCTCATTGGGCCATTTCACTTTTCCAAGGCAGAAGCTGGAGAGGTGGATGTGGCTCAGCCTGGCTTCCCTCAGCAAGTTTCTGAAGTGTGGGATGTAGAAAGCTAGGAGGAGAACTGGATGCTGTTCCATGGCAGAATTACCCAGATATGGAAACAAGGAGCGCAAAGGGTCTCCATCCTCAGCTCATCCCACGAGGATTCTATGATTAGATACTGCCAGAAATGGCAGGGAAGGAACTAATACAAATTAAGATGAAAGTTTAGCTTATTTCATGTTCTGTTAATAATTAATAAAGTTGGTGTCCTCATTTAATCGAAAAATGCAGTGTATCATCTCTCCATTCCTGGGTCTTTGCTCAACAGAAACCACTGCCCTTTGAGACAGCCAATTTTTAAATTTTATTTCTTTTGGTAAACGTCAAGAACAGCTCAAAATGGTCATCCATGGCTCGTGAAAATTTACCACAGCTGTTGCAAAAAAAGCCTATTCCAGTTCCACAGGAAACCCACAAGACTGGCAACTTTTGCTTAACAACAAGTTCTTCCAAACAACTTGAAACTCGTGATTTCACGACTTCCGGGACGGCGTGCTTAGTGCCGGGTGGGGATCCGCGCTCCTGCTTTCTCGAGGCGGACCGGTGTTGTAGGAGGCGAAAACGGGCGACGAAGCGTGAGTCAACCGACCCCAGGGGGGGATCCTGGGGGCAGAAGCCCACGGCGGCACGATTTGGGGTCTCCCGCCCAAGAAAACAAACTTTGAACGGGTACGAAAATATCGATTGGGAGGACCTCCGTGCAAACGGGCATAAACCCCTCCGCAACACACACGCCCCAATTCTCGGCAAAGCGACGCCGAACTCCCCCATTTAAATATAGACTGCAAAAGGACAAACCCCCCAGAATATAGAAGAACTAATTTACAATAATACTGCTCCGGAACAAAGGGGCGATAAAGGAGGGGGGAGACGTTGAGATTCTACACGGCAGAAACGGACAGAAATAGCTAGGGGGGCTGTGGTACAACGCGAAATACTTGTCATATAAACAACTCAGATTTAGCGAAAGTATCGTAATCACCCCCTTTGGACTTAATAGTATTGGGACGATATAAACAAAAGTCATCAGAGCACGCACGAGAAAGAGAGAGAAAGAAACCGCTAAGGGGGAGCGGGAGGCGAAGAGCGTGTAAATATACAGATTTAAGCTTTTTTACCCTGAGAAAAGAGGAATAAAAGCAATCTCACCAAACTCCAGAATTTTTCGGGAAAGCTGAGTCAGCGGAAAGACCGCCATTGCAGGACAAGCGGGAAGGCGGAAGGAGAAGATAAAAAGGTGCCGGAACAGACTGTAAGGGAGAGAGGAGGAGAGGCAAGAGAGAGAGGAGTTCGACCTCTAGCGGCCACAAACGGAACTACAGAAGGAAAAAGAAATTATTGGAACTTACACCACCTAGTGGCTGACCTGAGAAACACAGGGGGAGCTAAATTTAGGAAAACGAAGAGTGGCATGGACAGCTGCTAAGTAATATTCCTAAAGGGAACTCCCTATAAAAGGAAGGAAACGGGACTGTGAAGCAAAACAAATTACATAAAGTTAAAATAAAAGAAATTGAAAGAATATAACTTGTGGCAACACTCTAATGGGAACTAAAAAAGGAATAACATCCAGTAGCTACGCAGCAGCTTTGAGCCATCAACGTAGGTCTTCAATTATAGAAAACGAAACCAGTATGGAGATGAAAGAGCTAATGGCAATGATGGAGAGAATGGAAAAAAATATAGGCGACAAATTAACAACGTTAGATGGGAACATCAAAACGTTAGACGGAAAGATGGAACTAATGGGAAGTAAAATTGAGAAAAATTCAAGCCTAATCCTGGAACTATCTGGCCAAGTAAATCAAATGACAGCTAAACAGACGGAATTAGACGCAACAGTGCAAGAGGTTAAAGAGAAGCTGCAAAAACAAGAAGAGAACATCAAAAAGACACAGTCAGAGCAAAAGGAAATTAAAAGATATCAGGAAAAAGATAGAATGGAATTAGAGGAATTAAAGAGGATACAAGAAGAAACTTTGGATGCTTTAGCTGTCCTAGAGATGAGGCAGAAGGAGATGATTCTTCGCCTGAGGGGTATCAAAGAAAATCGAGACGAAGACATCTCAAGTATAATAATAAAAGCAATAGCGGAATGGCTGAAAGTTGCAGAGGAGGAGCTGCTATTGGACATAGAAAAAATATTCAGAATAAGAGTGAATAAGACCAAAATCAGGAAAGGTCCAGGGGACTGCCTCATTTTCTTAAACTCAAGGCTGTTGCGAGATAAGCTTTTGTTAAAAGGAAGAGTAGAACCACTTCAAATATATGGAAATATGATAGAAATTATGAAAGAAATTCCGACCCGTCTGCTTAAAAAGAGGGAGAACTATAAGTTTATAACATCGGCATTGAGGAAAAATGGAATTTTGTTCAGGTGGGAGTTCCCTGAAGGGCTCTCGTTCACATTTAAGGAAAGAAGAAGACTTTTCAAATCCGTGGACGATACTGAAATCTTCTGGAGGAAGTATTGGGAGGAACTGGGTGGCGAGAAACGACCAGAAAAGAACATTCAAAACGACTGAAATAACAAGAGGAAGGTCGGCTAGAACAACAGAGGACCAAATTCACCCTGACCTCCCACGGACTTTGTCGAACTGCAACTGAACCAGGGAAAGTGTATTTTTAAACTGACGTCGCCCTTTTGCACTTAGGGCGTCTGGGACTTTGCATTGTTTTGTGTGCTTTTTTCTTTCTCTTTTTTCTCTTCTTCTCTATTATTATTTCGATTGGTTTTTTTTTTTTTCCTTCTCTTCTTTTTTGGGTTTCCCCTATTAATTTACATTAAAGGAGAATAAAGATAGAATTAAAGTTATGATGCTGAAATGTATCTCATGGAATGTAAACGGTTTAAATAGTAAGCTAAAGAGGAACAGGGTAGAATGCATATTGAAAAAAAGAAAATGGGACATCATCTGTCTACAGGAAACTCATATCTCCCAAATTCATACAAGGGTGCTAAAGAATGTAAGACTGGGAAAGGAATTTATAGCAGCGGGGGAAGAGAAAAAAAGGGGCGTAGTAATGTACATCAACCCAGGGCTACAGCCTCAATTATTATTTAAAGATGAGGAAGGGAGAATATTAATTGTGGAAATACAATCTGAAGTTGGAAAAATTGTTTTGGTTGGTTTCTATGCTCCCAATAATAAGAAAGAGGAGTTCTACAGGAACTTAGAAGAAAAGCTCTGGGATTTTGTAGGGGAAGATATAATATTTATGGGAGATCAGAACGGTGTGATCTCTAACGACCTGGATAGAACGGACAGGGAGAAACCATCCAACTCTGGCAAACTCCCGTTATCTTTCTTTAATTTGGTCACCAACCTAAATTTATACGATACCTGGAGAACTAAAAACCCTAATGCTAAAGATATCACCCACTATTCGGAAGCACATAAATCTGGAGGGAGGATTGATGCCATTTGGGCCTCGAAAAAATTAATGCTAAATGTGGAAAGAACGGAAATTTTAAATAAATCCATCTCCGATCATAATCCAGTGTCGATAGAGATGAAATTTAGGAAAGGCACAAGCGGGAGATGGAGGATGAATGAAGAACTGTGGAGGGAGGAAGCAAGAGTAAAAAAAGCAAAAGAGACATTAAGGGAATTCTTTGTATTAAATGAAAATCAAATAACGGACAATATGATGATTTGGGATACCAGTAAAGCATACATGAGGGGATTTGGGATTCAACAGATGAAGGAAATAAAGAAGGAGAAGAATAACAACTTTATAGAAATGAATAAACAAATAAGAGATAAGGAATTGGAATTGGTCAAAAACCCGAAGTGTGAGGAATTAAGATTAAGCATCAGGAATCTGCAATCACATCTTTCGGATATGATTAATAAAGAGGTAGAAAGGAAGATCCTCTGGACAAAACAAAGATACTTCGAACAGGCAAACAAACCTGGGAGAATGTTATCATGGTTAGCCAAAGAAAGACAGGCAAACAGAGTGATAAACAAAATTATGGATGGAGAGGTGGAGTTAACGGATCCAGAGCAAATTAAGGCAAGATTTTGGAGATATTATAAAAATCTATACCAAGATAAAGGGGAGGAGGAAAGGGAAATGCAAAATTACTTAAGTGGGAAAGAACTGCCAGAAATTAAAGATGAGGAAAACAGTATGTTAAATGCGGAAATTAAAACAGAAGAGATTGAGGAGGTAATAAATAAAATGAAAATAGGAAAATCCCCTGGTCCGGATGGAATCCCGGCAATATATTATAAAAGATTTAAAGAGATAGTAACACCAAAGTTAAAGGTTATAATGGATGAGATCTTGGAAAAAAAGAAAATTCCCAATTCCTGGCAGGAAGCCCTGATAACATTAATCCCTAAACAAAGTGCAGATTTGAAATTAGCAAAAAATTTTAGACCGATATCGTTGCTAAATATAGACTACAAAATATTTACTGGGGTGTTGGCAAACAGACTTAAAAGGGTACTAACAAGAGTGATAGGTAAAGATCAAGTGGGCTTCCTCCCTGAGAGACAAATCAAAGACAACACCAGAACAATAATCAATCTATGGGGATATGCAGAATTAAACCCTAGCAAAAAAATCGCAATGCTGCTGGTGGACGCTGAGAAAGCCTTTGATAGTATTTCTTGGAATTTTATGTTGAAAAATTTGGAGAAGTGGAAAGTCGGTGGAAAATTTCTGAATGGAATCAAGAGTATATACAGCAAACAAAATGCAAGACTAATTATAAATAATGAGCTATCAGAAGGTTTTGAAATTGAGAGAGGCGTCAGGCAAGGTTGCCCTCTCTCCCCATTGCTTTTTATTACAACTCTAGAAATTCTCCTAAATACATTAAGAGAGGATAGGGAAATTGAAGGGATAAAAGTGGGAAACCAAAATTACAAGGTGAAAGCATATGCGGATGATATAATTATTACAGTGGAATCTCCTATAGAAAGCTTACAAGAAGTACTGGAGAAAATTAATGAATTTGGGAAGAATTCGGGTTTCAAGCTAAATAAAGAAAAATCCAAATTATTAACAAAAAACATGGGGGAGGCGGAGAAGAAAAGATTGGAGGAAGCCACGGGACTAAAAATTGAAGCCAAAGCTAAATATCTAGGCTTGTGGATTTCCAATAAAAACACAAATTTATTTAAGGATAATTATATCAAACTCTGGAAAGATGTTAAAGAAACACTCAAAAAATGGCAGAAATTAAATTTATCCTTGCTAGGGCGGGTATCAATGATAAAAATGATGATACTCCCAAAAATCCTTTTCCTCTTTCAAACAGCACCGGTGATTATTGGGACGAAGTATTTAAAGAATTGCCAAAAAGATCTGGCGGACTTTATTTGGCAGGGAAAAAAAGCGAGAATAAAACAAGAAATTATGTTGAGCGAGAAGGAAGTAGGCGGCTTCGGGGTTCCGGATCTAACAACCTACTATGATGCAGCAGGGTGGATCTGGATCAAGGATTGGATCACACTAGAAAATAAAGAAATATTAGAATTGGAAGGGTGGGACAAGCTCTACGGTTGGCATGGGTACCTTTTCTATGAGAAATTAAAACTGCACAGGAGGTTTAATAATCATTTGGTAAGAAAAGCCCTGCTTGAAATTTGGGAAAGGATTAAACCAAAAATGATGCAAAAAACACCTTGGTGCATCTCACCGGTAGAGGCGACCTCAAGCTTTAAAAATACGATTAAAAGAAGTTGGCCCACATATAAAGAATTAGTGGAAGAATTGAAAGAAAACCCGAAATTAAGGAACTATGCAGATTTAAGACCTTTAGGAATAAGCTGGCTGGAATATCTCCAGCTGAGAGCGGTATTCCAAACGGACTTAAAAAACAGAGGTTTTGAAAATAAAGTAACAAAAATAGATGAAATAATTATTTGTAAACAAAAAGTGTTATCCAAAGTATACAAAATAATAAAAGGTGAACAGTCGATTTCACATATAAAAAATAGTAATATGATAAAATGGGAAAAAGATATTGGGCACGAAATTGAATATGATAATTGGAAGCAACTTTGGATGAAAAACATTAACTTCACGGCCTCTTACCAAATAAAAGAAAATCTCATGAAGGTACACCACAGATGGTATTTAACACCAGAAAGAGCAGCCAAGATCAGTAAATCCAGGAACAACAAGTGTTGGAGATGTAGAGATCAGATCGGGACGCTGTTCCATATGTGGTGGACTTGCCCCAAAATTAAAGAATTTTGGAAAATGATTCATGAAGAGGTGCAAAAGCTGATTAAAATATCGTATAGTAAAAAACCAGAGCTATACTTATTGGGAATTCTAACCAAGGAAATACCAAGGGATAGAATAAACATCTTTCTTTATGTGACAACTGCTGCAAGAACGCTTGTGGCCAAATATTGGAAAGGTGATCAGTTACCATCAAAGGACGAATGGCTCAGTAAAGTAGTAGAATATCTGGAACTGGCGAAGCTGACGAACTATATCAGAGGTACTTCTAAAGAAACAATTAAAAATCAATGGAAATATATTAATGAATATTTGGGGAAACAAGATACGAGTAGAAGATATTGGTTGTGTTTAGAACAATGAAAGGAATTAAAGTCAGTAAAGTGATGATCGGAAGATTTGTAAAACTTGAGGAATAATATGAATGACAGATATAATAAGGCTACTTATTTGGAAAATGAAGCGTTGTTAAAACAGTGGAAGTATTGTTGAAGTTTAATTTATGTATGATAATTGGATATCTTTTGATTTCGTTCTCCTCCTTCCTTTTTCTTATTCTTTCTTTTTTCTTTTTCTTTTTTCTCTTATTTTCTCTGTCTTTGTTCTTTACTTTTTTGACTTTGAATGCAGATATGTATGAATGTAGATATATGTTAGTTTTGTTTTTGTTCTGTTTTGTTTTTCTGTATTTATCCATTCATACATGTAAGAATATTTTTAATAAGCAATAAAGTTTATTTAAAAAAAAAATTAAAAAAAAAAAAAAAGAAACTTGTGATTTCAGAAGAAGTGTAGAACAAAGCAGATGTGGTGTAAAAAAAAAAAACCATACAGCAGCCTTCACTGACCATGTTGGCTGGGGTTGATAAGAGCTGTAGTCCACATTGTGGTTCTTTATTGCACTGGTTTCATCAGTAACAGGTCCATTGGGCATACAATAGCTACGCAATGAAACATAACTTTTTAAAAGACTCTAGAAAAATACATATATATTTGCTTCTTGCAAATATATATGTATGTATACACACATACACATATGTGTTTGTGTCATAGCTGTCAACTTTTTCCTTTTTTAAAGGGAAATTCCCTTATTCCGAATAGGATTCCTCGCAAGAAAAGGGAAAAGTTGACAGCTATGGTTTGTGTATATATGTATTTGTGTGCACACCTAGGTGGGGCACACGTAGCTGGAGCAGCAGGTGTTTTCAATGCTGACTGATCGCCCAAGGTACTTGCTGACAGTCAAGCAAGAAAAATGTTTGCTTAACCCCCTCTCCTGTGTCCCTCCTGCACTCTCTGGGCCCCTCTATACTGATGTTTTATTGTGGGTGTATTCCACAACATGCTGTTGACAAGATACCAGGGCATTGGAGCTGGATTTATTCTGCTTTAGTTTCTTCTGTGATGCTTCCCCAATGCTATGGCAGTATTGCTGTCTAGAGGGACTGTAGCGAAACAAAAGCATCAGAAAAACAAATCAGAACATTTACAGGATACAAAGTTACAAAATTTCAGCAGGAAATTACAGGATATGTACTGGTTGGAAATGAGGCAGCATACAGTATATAGTATATAAAGCAGGATTGTGTATGACAGCCCCAATAGCATCATGAGCACAAATCATCACACTTGTGCAATAAAAAGGATATCTGGAAGCCCTGCCCCCGCCTCATTTTTTTTTCCTGTTGTGCTGAGTCACTTCCTATGTGTTGCTATCTAAGGACGCTTCCAAATTGTTGCTATTTTTAGGTGGCATTCACTCATACTGGCAAATTCAGGTTGGACAATTAATTAAAGCTGATTTGGGGTTCTTGCACAACAAACTTGCTTCCACCCCTCCCAATCAGACTTTTGCAATAAGGGAAGATGAACTAGAAAGTGTGGGACAACATTTGTTTGCTGCAACTTCCGCACAAGCAAATAATGATAAATGTTCAATGAACAAGCTGTCTGGAAGCAACATCAATTTTAGTCTTTCCTCTGTGTCTCTGTAGGCCAATCTATGCAGTATGTTAAATGTGTCTTGCTTTTTACTTAAAAAACCGAAACCCAGGAGGATCCCATTCAATATGATGCCTGTGGCATGCAAATATGATTTTTTTCTTCCACCCTCTCCTGTTGAACTGGTGCAGATCACACATCACAACTATTATTTCCCCCAAAATGAAAGTGCCCATTGGAATCAATGGTAGCTTCTGTCCCAGGACACTTACTTTGAAAGTGAAGGGGGGGGGGAATTAAATGCACACACACATTTTTAATACTCTCTATAGTTTAACCCTTTGTTCACAGCAGTGCCCAGCAGACCTCCCTTTTCTGTGACTATTCACAGTTGATGAAACCAGGCATCAGTGTGCACCCATTGGTGCATAAACAGCTGCTGTATATACAAAATAACTTCTATCAATGGATTAGTATAGTTCAGGTCACACAAATGAAGGAGGGCTACAGCAACCAGGGAAACAGGTGAGAAAGTTCTGGTAGGCTGAAGAGCTTCATGTATATTTTGGCATGTCTGCTTCTGCAGCAATGTCTGGATGGGGACAATTGCTTTCTCCACTAAAACCCCTGTTCATCCCTTTGCCCTCAAAACTGCTTCTCAGTCATAGTCATACACACACACACACACACACACACACACACACACACACACACTGTAATTTGAATAATTAACAGACAGACTGTATGCTGACATGCCTGATATTCCTAGGATTTGACAGAGAAATTTGGTGGCTGTGGTCTTATTACATCATTACTTTCTTTTGCATACATGTTGATGCTTGGTTGTAATCCCCACTTCCTACCTCAGCAGGCCTTGGTTGAGAAAGTGCAGCAGACTCAGTGTGAGTTCTTGAAGTGATATATCCGGACTGCACACTTTGTGAGGTGGTTCAGATATGCCTAAAACACTTATTGTAAGCAGGGAATCGTTTTCCTTAATGCCAAGGCTGTTTCAAGGAAGGTGATGAGGCTGAACAAAGGAGGTGTGAGATGAGAAATCTTGCTTGAGCTGCAAATTCTGCACAGGGCCAATGGCACTGGGAGTGTCTCAGCCCTTTCACACCTAATGGTAGATATTTGATTTTATATTTGCCACTTAAGCCACACTGTGGCTAAACTCCTTTTGAAAAAAGAGGACCACCCATAGCTTCTGAAAAGAAAAGGAAAGAACTTACGATCAACAGAGCTTTGTCAGCATTACATTTCCCATATATTTCCACCCGGCACTCAATTTTTGGCATCTTTTCCCATATATTTCATAAGGCTTCTCTGCTCTTGTTGGCTCTTAGGGGAATACCAAGTATTATGAATGAAAAACAAATGAATATGTTTTGAATTGCCCATGGAGAATGTGAAAGTTAGAACATATATAACCAGATGGTTAGAACTATGTTTATATTATTTCTTTATTCTAAAGCCTGGTCTTTGAGCTGATTTACATGTTACTCTTGCCATGGGGCCACGGTGAGTTTTCCCTTTTCCCAGTCAAACATTTACAACCTCTTGCTATATGGCTTGCAGGCACAATGTAATGTATATCCCTGTCCCCATTCCACATCTCTGGCCGCTAATGATGGGAATCAGCATATTCACTGTGTGATTTCTGTTCTCACACACACACACAAAAATCTTATTCAGTGTATAATATTGGCCTCCACATTCAGACCAGGAGAGGGAGGCCTTGACACAGGGATAATATTTTTTGTGCTATTACTTGTGACAAGAGTAACATGTAGAGTGGATTTAAGCACACACGAGTTTAAGAACTGCATGTCTATTGCAAACACAATATATGATCTGTCTCCTTTGAAATCATTGGCTTCTGGGGAGCCAGAATATTTCATCAACATATAGTGAATCAAAATTTCAGGCAAATAACTGTATTGGGGACATATGACAAAGTGAGAACTCAGACTCTTGATTCACTGTGGAATAATGCTTGTGAGCTACTTTGGGACTGGCATAGAAGATAATATACTTAAGCAGCACTGAACCTGGAACACTGCGTCCTCCAATCTGCCACTTTTACTTTAGTGTAGATAAGAGGCCCTGGACTAAGATTTCATCAAAATTTCATGGTGAGATATACAGTGGTACCTTGGTACTCAAACGCCTTGGTTCTCAAACGCTGAAAACCTGGAAGTAAGTGTTCTGGTTTTTGAACGTTTTTTGGAAGCTGAACGTCCGATGTGGTTGTTGGCTATTGTTTCCAGTGCACCTGCACCAATCAGAAGCTGCGCCTTGTATTTCGGAAGTCAAACGGACTTCCAGAACTGATTAAGTTTGGCGCTTTTGTTTTTGCTATTTATTTTGCATTTTTGTTTTTGAGACTTTTTTGGTTAATTTGTTTTTGTGACTGTGTGGAACCCACTTCAGCTACTGATTGATTGATTGTGTGACTGTGGAAATGGATAAAAGCCCCCCATCCAAACAATGACTATCATCACTGCAGATAAGAATTTTTTTTTAATCATCTACAATACTGTCTTATTTATTTTATAGTACAGCACATTGATTATTGCTTTCATTTTATGGATCAATGGTCTCGTTAGATAGTAAAATTCATGTTAAATTACTGTTTTAGGGGTTGTTTTTAAAAGTCTGGAATGGATTAATCCGATTTGCATTACTTTCTATGGGAAAGTGCACCTTGGTTTTGGAATGCTTTGGTTTTGGTACGGACTTTCGGAAAGGATTAGGTTTGAGAACCAAGGTACCACTGTACATGCTTTGCTGGATGCAGCAGGAGACCATGGTGCAACTAGTTAGATATGATAGCATCTAGAAGCTTTTGTTCCACAATGATGGAGAGACTATTGGATGCACTACAATGATCTAGGCGTTGGCAAAAATTATTCACCACTTGCAATAAGTATTAACCTGGAGCCAACAAAGCAGGGGGAGGCAACATAGCACCATCCAGATGTTTTGGACTGCAATGGCCAGGGCTGATGGGAGTTGCTCACCACATTGGCTACTTCTGCAGTTCAGATGCATTAGTATGCAGCCCAGATGTATTTGTTTGAGAACTAGCACTGAGTTTTCACTCCTCCTACTTTCTGAAGTATTGGGTTACAATCAAGCCGCTTACATGTTGGTACTGAAAAATGAAACACTCTTCTGTTTATGTGAGTTATTATAGAAGAGGCTACTGCAATCAACTTTCAAAAGGAGGAAGGGACTTTGCCCCGCCACACATTGGTCAAATCACTTGTTCCTCTTTTTAGTTTGTTATTTAGTGCGTAATATTGGACTCTTGCCTCTGCATCCAATAGAAAAAGTATGTGTGTCCAATAATCTGCACCAGGAGGACTGTGATAGCAACCACATGCCACGACGGATTGGTTCCGTCTCGTTCAGTTTATCAGTGATATGTAATGTAAGCTGGGAATGATGTTTGCATTACTAATATGATTCAGTCCTAGCTCCTTCACATTTTGCTTTGTTTTTGCTTTTATAGCTTAAAAAAAAAAGATACGCAAAACTTCAAAGACCAAAAGGTTTGCTTTGAAGAGGAAAATTGAATTATAAAATGTAAACAAAATGTAATTGGGTAAATTTCTTTTAAAATGTCACACTAAAAGTACCCCCACCAGGGGAGAGGGACTGTATGGAAAATGCTTTATACAGGGGACTTCGTCACAATTCAGGTATAGTGCTTTAAAAATGATACCAATAGCTAGTATATAGAAGTATTATGTGTGGTGAGAGATGAGGAAATTGTGAATGCTGCAAAGAGTCCACCTGGTTTACTAGAAAAAATGCCTAAGTAGGAGGTCACTATATCACTACTCAACTCATTCTATAAAGTTTACAGGGCTATAGGTAAGCCATGACTTAAGTGCATGAGAAAGCAAACAGACCATTACTTTGATGTGGATTCACTGCTCACCATTTGCTAAGAAACCAATCTCACTATGCTAAAATGCATATGAATCAGTTGTCACGCTTGCAAAAGCAGATCCCGGACTGTATTCAAGATAACATCATGAGATCCTTTAAAAATTCATCCATTGCCATTGAAGGGCCACTTTAAATAAAGCTAAAAATCTAAGATTCTTATTCTTGATCTTCCATTTGTAACATGTGTTCTGTGGAACTTTGCTGTACCATTTTTATGGCATGACCTTTGTGGTACAAATAAAAGTCATGGGTGCGGCTTGGGTAGGTCTGGCTGTTGTGGTAGTGTGATGGCACCAGATGGAACAAATGAGATGCTGTGTTTTTCAGAAGAGACCAACATGATATCTTTACATGAGTTTGGGGTTGTAGTCCCCCCCCCCGTTACCATTTAGTTAATTGGCTTGTTCGTTAACATGATTTTTCATTGCCCTCATGTTTTATGTGGTTTTGCATAACATTTATACAAAGATTTATTTCAGAGCATAGTGAACATAATTGTACCCCAAACCTTCATTTTGCAATAGTGTTATAATTAGAGGCAGCAACAACAACGGAAGGATAGAGAAGAGTACCCAGAAATATTTATTTCATAAGGAGTAATCTCTTTTTCAAAATAACTGATTATATTATGAATACATTGTACTTGTCACAATTTTGCCAAAATTAGAAAATGGCAACTATCAGTAGATAAGCATATTTAGAAGAATAATTCATCTGGGTTATATATCAGCATTTTGAACTCAAATTACTATTGTCAATTAGAGCAGAGTTATTTAGCATGAATAAAAAAGTGTTGCCCTTTAAGTGTGCTATATGGAAACCTTAGAATGGGTTTTGTCCAATGAAAACTTGAGTCATGTCAACAGTCAGTAACATTCTTCCAGTCTGGTGAAGTACCGTACTTTTCTGTGTATTAGACAAGGGTTTTTTTTTTTTAACTCTAAAATAAAGTTTAAAATGGGGTGGGTGGGGTTTTCTCTTGTACATGGATAGTGCAGAGACGACGACGACGACAGGTGATTGGTTGCAACTGCGAGCAGGATTTAGTGATTGGGTGGGTGAATGGTGTCTGCATCAAGGGCTGCTTTGGATTGGCTGTTGCTTTGTCAAGTGGGTGGGTTATTTGCGGGTGTGTCAAGAGCTGCTTTGGATTGGCTGCCACTTTGGCAATTTGGTATGCGTTGCTTGCGATTGTTAGTGTTTGTCAGTTGGATGAGTGATTTTCTGCATCCCCCCCCCAAAAAAATAGCTCAACAACTCTGGTCAATCCTCTGGGCCATCTCCCCCCATTTTCTTTAATTTTAGTCACCCAAAATAGGAGGTGTCTTATACATTGGGGCGTCTTATAGATGGTAAAGTATAGTAATTTCTGATAATCACCAAGCAGTATAGTATTGCTGTGACATTTCGTGAGTAGAGCGTGAGATGCTACTCGTCCTCTTGTGACAGGCAATTAACTCCAGTGTCAGATAATTAACAAGTCTGCATGCAAATAATAGAGTAAAGTACAACTTATTTCCTGAGGGAGAATTGTAGAATGCACAGTCACTTAGACATTTGTTTTTGTTTTTTTATAATGACTATATGCTTGAAGGCCTGTAGGATTCTAGACTTTTTTCTTCCTTCTCTTACTCTTTTCCATTTTCTCTTCTATAGAGAACACTGTGTACGCCGAAGTTTTTCTAGACATCAAAGGATCTAAAGCTGTTTCAGTAATCATTAAGATTATTACCACCATAGCACAGTGAGCACATGCCAGACACTTGACCTCTAAAGGGGAGTCGTAGGCCATGCCATACTCAAACACAGCAAATATTGTAGTTAGAAGCCAGCGTGCAGTCGAACAAATGTGCATTGTTGTTACAATTGAAACCAGATGCTGAGAAATGTAACAAAGGTGAGACTTTCTTGAGAATGTGTGGACAGTTGGAAATGTTAATGTATTTCTTTTTTAAAGTATGTTATGTCTGTGTGTCTCGAGGCTCCTTTACTTCGTCTTCTTAGTGAAACTCAGCTACAACAGCCACACTGAATTGATGGGCTTGGACATTGACTGATCAGATATGGCCCAGCTGCACAGATTGTGGAAGAATTGAATCTGAATCTAGCTATGTTCTCTCCAAGTGTTCAAATGCCATGATGGGTCTCTAAGGAGTGCTATATTGTAACCTAGTCAAATGTTTGTATACCTTAAGGAAGGGGTGGGATGGGGGGTCTTAACAACAGTTTGCTGAGCCAAACTGTGTTTGAACACAACCCCATTTTAGTGGTTGTTTATGACTTTGTGGAAAATTCAGTCACATACAATTGCCTTGAGAGGTTCCCCATCAAATGAAACTTCATTTTAACATGAAATAACACATGTTGCTTGTAGCAAGTTCCAACTGTTCGAAACCGGTGCATTGATTTCTTGTTTATTGGCAAATGGAATGAGCACAGGATAAATATAAAGCTAAATTTTCTTCTCAGGAGAAAGCAGGATGGAAACTAGGCCTGAATGATTTATTTGATTACCCTCTGTAAACATGAATGAGCCAGGAGCTCTCTCACAGATATTTTTTACAAAACACACACAAATCCTTACATTACTATAGAGAAGTCATATGGTTTTTTTTTATACCTGTTATAGATTATAAACTCTGTGGGGGCACGGAGTGTTTCTTTTGAAATGGCTCCGAACTGCTGCACACATCATGGTGCCAAGTAAATAAACAGAATTAATAATACTTAAACAGAGGTGAGAGTGATTTCAGAACTGCTGAGTCTCCTATAGTGAAGTTTGCCATTTTTAAAAGTCTGTTCACATATGGTAAAGACAAAGGGATAATGTAAAAAGTTTTCCAAGGCAGGAAGAGAGAAGTGATGGGGGAAGGGAAGAGAGAGGTTCTATTCTACTTGACCGTTTATTGCACTATTTGGAAAACTCCCTTCAGAATGGCCAGGCGAAAGGCAAATTAATAGTCCCCTTAGATCCTTCTCCTAGTAGAGACCACCAATGCTCTTGGGTTTCTGTCAACCTTATAAATAAACTTTTGGCATCAGAAAATGTTTTCTTTGTCACACGGCTGCAAACAAGGTTGTACAATCCAGTGACTGAATGCTGGCCATTCATGCACAGAGGAAGCATGTAATTTTCCTCTATTTCAAATAATACTTGGGGAAAAAAACTCAAACTTGAGTTAACACCACACTTTTCTGCCACTGACCTTTCATTCCCGTTAACAACTCTATTATCCTCTTAATAAATCTGCTAGCTGTTTCCTTCTTTGGCTCCTTCCTTCGTCCCATTTGCATGATTTTTGACTGTTCTTTATCATCAAAGGGCTTGAGTGAAATGTGGTTGAAAGTACAAGGCTTGGATCCTGAAGCTGAAGTTAAGGAAGCATTGATCAAAACCTAAAGTGAAAACCTATAATGTGGTCTATAGAGCAACAAAATGTGAGAGCTAAACAAAAATACCTAGCAATGGGCTACATACAATAAATATTGACAATAAGTTAGACAAACTAACAATAAAATATGTGTATGATAGTAAATTTATGAGAAGTCTTGAAACTGTAATAAAGTTTGCTAGGAAAAAAGTTTGCCATGTTGTTGCATCAGGAGCTTTAATGTTTCAGTATTTGAGGTTGTTGAGTAAAGATGAACCAAACTAGTCACTTCAGAAAAAAAAGACCATGGTGGTGATAATTAGTAACGGGCAATTTAGCATCAGGAAGGGTGGCCATATTGACTTCTGAAATGGATGAGAGAGAAAGTTCACAAACTGAATTTAGAAGGGATTTGTTTAGGGAGGAGATTTTGCCTCTTGCTCTTGAATTTTGGGCAACATTCCCTCCTGTAACTGAGACTAGAATGTTAAAACTTTGGTGTTGGCAAAGTGCATGAGATACTAAGCTTTGCTGGGCACACATCAAAATCTGACATCACTCGTGGATTTACTTTTTATTTTACATGCTGGGAAGGAACATTAGAGGGAGATTATTGTGACACCAACATGTAAAACCATCATAAAACGGGGAAGAATGGATACACAGAATTTGTTAGTCACAGTTGGAGCTGTATTGCCAGGATGTTAATTATTCTTCATTTCCTGACAGACTTATCTTTTCTCATTAAAGTTGCTACTTTATAATTTGAGCAGCCCCCCCATTTTAATTCTGTCAATGTTTTATATTTTAACTTTTTTCTAGCTGTTCTTATTTCTATCTGTAAGCTGCATTTAGTCACTGTCAGGGAAAAAGGCAGGGTATAACCAACCAACCAACCAACCAACCAACCAACCACAAGGTACCATTATTTGCTGCTTGCTAAGGGTTTCTTCAAAACACACATTTCTATATAGAAGACACATGTATCTTGTGATCATACACAACTAATGTTTGGACTTATTATGTTTCTCTTTATGTTCACATGGTAAGAAGGAGCCACCAGGCACGGGGTGGGGTGGGGGAGTGGATTGTCCTCACAAAAGCATGCAAGGAGGAGCTTTCCTTCTTTACCAACAAACTCAATCAATTTAGGAATAAATATAATGACAACTCCCAATGGCACTGATCTCCTCTTCATTCTTTCAGAAAACATGGGGCTGGTGTGCTAGAGGAACTGTGCACTATTTGGGGGGCCCTCCCCTACCCCATCCACCCCATTACAATTTGAATCCAAGTTCTATAGTTTTCCCCACAACAGGAGTTGCAGGTAGGCAAATTAAGATTACAGTTACTCACAAATAAAGCAGACTAAAAGCTTCTTCTTCTTTCTTTGGTGACTACTCATAGCTGAGTAAGTGTCAGAGACATGGCGAGCAGAGAGGAATCTGCAGAGGGGGAGGAAGAGGCAGAGGATAACAGGAACTTGATTCGTTCACACCACGAAAGTGAGATAAGCTCCTCTAGCTCTGGATTGCTGCCTGTAAATTTTTGCAGCAGCACAGAGATGAAGGAGCAGGCTGCACCTGAGTCTCCAAGAAGTAGGAGCAAGTGATTAGAACAAAGGAAGATCAGCAGGAAGCAGGGATGGGCTTGGCATATATTTGGCCTTGGAAGGGGCCGGAATCCAGTTGAGTCAACTGACTCTGACAGTGAGGAATGAGTTGTGGGAAGCTCAGAGTGCTGTATGCCTGTTGTTGATAAATAAACCTCAACTAATTGAACTGCCAGCATGTCATGTCTTACCTGACAGTAAGATTGTCTTCCATGAACACGGTCTTAATGGTGTTTCTGTAGGTGGCTGTGGAGGCCAATTCTGGATCCACATGTCCTTCCATAGTAGGGACATAGGTTTCAGGGCGGGAGTGGATTATGGTGAGGATTTTCTTCTTAGCACAAATGTCACCACACTGATATGCTGCCAGCTGTAGGTATTACTTCCCAGGAGTTATTCATCTTCCCAGCTCTTTTAACACTTGCTCAAGGAAATAGTAGAAGAGGCGAAGTCAAGGATGGATCCTTCCAAAGAATGATAATTGCAATCCTGAATCCCTTGTGTAAGGGTAGCCAACTTTGATCTTCTGATTCAAGATCTGTAGTAAAAGTTAAGGGTTTTTTCAGTGGTAAAAGGAGCTTAGCTTGGTGTGTTTAGAATCTTGGTCTTTTTTCAAGAGAGAAAAAGAGAGGCAAATACAATATTGTTTGGGTTCAAACGGGGATTCCTGACATTTTATTTTTGGCTGACATTCCATACAGAGTCTGAGGCTTTTTAAAATTAAAACATACACCCTCCTACTCATCCTAGGCAATTATTATTACTATGATGTTTTCACAGCAAGGCCACTAATGCTCTGAAAGTAGCCACAATTATTCCGTGTAGATGGATTTGTCCGGGTTCCCCTTCAGATAAGTTGGTATTATAAAGTAACTAATATTTCAGTAAAGCTTTTTATACAAAACTATAGTCACAGCAGTCTCACCATATCAGTATAGCAAATTGAAGAGTATCATTAAGAGAAAGTAGACCAAACATGTATCAGAGCTGTAAAATTTGAAACCTCTGGTAGAAAGTTAAAAAAGAGAGCATCATAATGCATGTGTCCGTGAAAGAAACATACTGGAAAGAATATGGGTGTTCTCCATCTTCACTGTCTAGGTTGGGATTTAGGAAGTCCTAATGGTTCTTTAATCGAGTGAGAATTAAGTGTTAGATTTAGCGGAGGGCACAGAGGCTGCTATAAATGACTCCAGTAGAACTACTCTGTAGGTAAAGCATGCAGTTAATTGCTTTCTAAAGTACATTTAAATTTAGTGGACTAGAAAAGGGTTTTGTGAGTGCCGGTAGCATACAATAAATCTCTGAATTCTTGCTGCACCATGTTGAGGTAGCTCAGTTACAGACTCAGCCACCCTGAATGCTAAGTAAGGACATTTGGATTTAGAGCTAAGCCATAATCTTAGCCCTTAGGTGTGCGTCTCTTTTTAAAAGTCTGTTTTTGTTTGTGCAACTGCAGGATGAGTGCCCCCCCCCACCCCTGTGCTTTGGGAAGTGAATAGATGAAAGTGGGACAGAGGCAGCTATGGCTGCGAGTTGAAGTGAAGCTGAAATGAAACTCAGGTTGGCTTGGGAGTAAGGACCTCTTTGTCAGCCATAGCTCTTAACCAGCCATGCTTTAAAAGGCCTGTTCTCTTTTTATATCCAAACCAAAGTACTGTACATGAAATGTACAAAGACATGTTGTGCAATGAATTCTGGTTCCTACATTACTGTGATAGGGAAATGAAAATTCCATACAGCTCGTCAGAAAGCAGATCAATTCAACATGCATACATTGAAACTAAGTTGGTATTTCTCCTAAACTCTCATTTGAAAACAAACTCCCCAGAGGGTTATGTAAACCAGCTCATAGATAAAAACTTCACATTTACAATGATGTTCCACATGGATACAGATTTTCTACTGTGGTTATATTTCATAGCATTTTTCCTAGTATTTCCACCAGTTGAGGAGGCAGCAACAAGAGGAAGGGCTTCATGGTGGTGGCATCTTGGTTTTACGGAAATATCTCCCTAGGTTGATGTGCCTGGCAGCAACACTGTTATCTTTCTGGTGTTTTTAATCTCCATTTTTATTTTTTTTATTCTTTAACATCAATTTCGCCACTAGGTTTATCCTGTTGTTATCTGTAATTTTAATTTGGCTTTGATTTAAAAATAAAATAAAAATTACTTATACTTTTATTGATCACATTTTGTTTTCCTGTGTTTAGCTCTGCTAAAATTATTCTGGAGGGCTGGATAAAAATCTCTGAAGTAAGTAAGTAAGTAGGCTAAATGATTTCTCTCTAGAGATTTGTGTTTGGTGAAGCCAGATGTCAGTTCCAGTTCCTGACATGAAAAGGAAATCATTTTTAGTTTCATGAGATCTGTTGTTCAAACACTCACTGCTGGTAGCTGTGTAAATTTCCCATAGGTCTCGTGCAACCTGATGGTGTATCAGTTAAGGAATCAAAGTGTGTATAAGTGGCAGCAACTTTGATTTAATAGAAGAAATGGATTGGAGCCCTTAGCATCCAGTATCATAGACCTTGGTTAAGACCAAACTTCTGAGCACATCTTTCTTATCTGTGACACTATTGCAAGCAACACTTAAATTGAAAATTAACGTGGTCAGAACAATCCTAGTGGCCCAGTTCATGTGTACTGCTAAGTAAAATGAGGGCCTAACATGAACAAGAAAGTATGTAGGTTCCCGCATAGAAAATTACACTTGCTTTGCCCCTGCTCCAGTCTTGCTGCTGACATGATTCTGCAGCCCAATGGATTCTCAACCACACAGATGTGATTCAGTAGAAGCCAGACTGCTAAGAGAACATTTCACTAGAGCCTTAGACAAGCCTGAGCGAAAGCACAAGAAATGTTTCAAAACGTAGACCTTAAGCCTGAGTGAGAAAGTGGGAAATCTGAGTGGGAGAGACGGATTCTGACAGGTTTATTGCATTTGGAATTTGAAAGTGTTTTTTAAATTGTCTGAAGGATCAGGAAGGCTGCAATTCCTCTTTTTTATGTTTGAATTTAAAGTTGCTGGCAAGAGCACTCCCACTACAAAGAATGGAAGAAAGAAGGGCTTTGTCAGCCACAGATGGTAGAATGCAAGGCTACTAGAATAACTAGCACTGCTTGCAATGTATGCCCCAGTCCCGTTAGTGATGATGAGATTAAAGGTCTCTCAATTAGTTTCAGAAGAAAGACTTGTCACACCATGGCTGTGAATTAGAGACCGCTTGTGACATTGGGTGAGGTAAAACGAACTGTTATGTGTTGGATATTCAATTATTTCTCCCTTTTAATTTGCACATTGCCAAAGCAATTAATCTGCTCTCATTAGTGATACCTTTGCTTGATTTGGAAATAGGCTCCACAAAGCCATCTTTGAAAATAGGGAACTTGTGCTCTGGTCTGATGCTGGATCCCATGAAGAAGGCAGCAGATAGCTCTGAGGGAGCAACGTGCTTCAACAAAAGTGGAGCCTTTATAGGCATCTGCTGGACTCTGCCCTTTTGTGGATAACTTAAGATTCTTAAAGGGCCAGACCTCCATCATGAGGATGGGCATTCCTCCTGCATTCCATAGTCTCCCCCTTCCGGTATGCTCCCTGTGCTATCAACTTGTCCTCTCCTTCCTGAACTCTAGCTTAAAAGGAGGGAACAGCTATAATCACTACCTGATTGGTTTCAATGACTACAAACACTTCTCTCTCAGTGTATCACTTGATACACTGGAAGAAAAAGGTAAAATTAAGGGAAAACTTGATCAGGGATCTTTGTTTTGACTTTACAGTTGAATTTGTTAGAATTACTGGGAGAAATTGGAAACAAAAGCATGAGATGTTAACATTATCCTTTCTAGGTGAAGTCAAATGATGATGTTTCAATAAATAACAGGTAAAGGGGATGAAATTATTTGATGATAAGGTTTTTTTGTGCGGGGGGGGGACTAAGTAAAATGAAACTTACTTTGTCTTGTAATAAATGAGGACAGCTGAAAAGTAGAAATTATATTTTTGGCTTTGACTCAACACATAGCAGAATTTTTGAAAGTCCTCTTACTTTAAATCCGAGGTAGGCAGTGTAGTGCCATCCCAATGTGGGACTTGAACTCTCATTATCCCTTACAATTGGCCATGCTGGCTGGGAATGATGAGAGACGAAGTCCAACAACATCTGGAGAGCACCTTGTTGGCTATCACTGCTTTAAATACTTTATATATTGCTGGGTTTTTGACAGAAGAAAGAATGAGACAGTCTAACAGCTCTGTAATTTAGTTAGACACATATGGAGAATCACATTTCTAGAAAGCTTGTTATCTAGTCTGGTTTTCATGGGATGGCAGATTGGAGAAGTAGGAATCTAACCCTTTTAGCTTCTTGAAGTTCACAGACATAAAGATATACAACTGTAAACAAGGTCAAAAAGGGATGATAAGCTTTTGAGATCACATGTCTCAAAAAATAATATGGAACCTGGCATCCATTCTCCTTTGATACGCTACAAAAGGTAATCTATACCCTGTTAGCTCAGAATGCAATAATATTTATGCTGGCTTATCAACATTGCCCTTTAGTACTAATGAAAATCTCCCTGGAACTGCTCCCAAGACACTTAAAAGCTACCGTGGTTACAGTCCTTGGCAGTATTTTATCAGTGAGCATCAAGATGCAGTCTGTGCTACAAAAGGGCCTGTTTTGCTGAGGTGTGGGGTTTGCAAGAGGTCACCGAATTTCAGTGGACCTCCGTGCTCCAGTGTGTATTTATTTTAAACTGACCTTTGGTTTGTTTCAGGTCATGGAAGAGGTCAATGGTCTACTCTACTTGAAAACTGCAACCCTCATAGAACAAGATGGGGCATGTTTGGCTAAAGACCCCCCAAATAGCATCGTTCTAGGGCCAAGTGCCTACAACTTATTTTTGGAAGCTGAATGGTCTTGCTACAAAGCTCTGTTCAAGGATAAAGGCGTAGTTACCTATTGCCCGCAGGGTGAAATATTTAATGCCCCTAAATTTGGACATAAATCATGCTGACAAATTAATCTGTGCCTTTTGCCAAGAAGACCATTTGATTCAATGAGCCGACAACAAAATAATCCCTTTTCATGGCATGCTGCATAAATGTGCTAGATAGGTTTACTGTGGCGCTAATGGGCAAATTGTGTCTCTCATTACAGGAAATGATGGCTTTTGGCACCAGGGTTTCAAATGATGATTCCATTTGTTTCTGAGCTAGCAAATTGATTCCGATAAACATTGTGGAGCAGTGTAAGGAACAGCTATGAGCAAGGAGCCAAGCAGCAACATCTGAAACATAAATGAGAGCAGAATAAACAGTTATTCAACACATGTGGTACATCAATTATTAAGAAATAAAAGCCAACACCATCGTAACCTCTCTTGTTTTTAATGTACCAAGTATATATTGGCTCTTAGATTTAGTACATTAAATGATCAAGTTTTTGGTATTGTACCTTTCCATTGATTGCATTTTAAACTATTAGACCAACTATTAGATTGCTTTACTGTGAGCATTTAATATTTTTATTCCTTGTGTGGGAACATTTGCACGCAGGCTTTTTTTTGAGGCACATGAATAGTCCCATTGATTTCAAGGTAATTTCTGTCAATTTTCCAGAATATATAGCAGGACGGATTTCAATCCCACTTATTAAACGGTACACTCCCTGATTTATAGACTGTGGACTATAATGAGATATTTAATGTCTGGCTTGTGTTTTCTTGATGCAGGCATTTATTTTATTGCTTGAACACAATGGTTGAAAGCAGCCATTCAAGTAAGAGTACAATTGTAACCAGACCAATTAAATAAGGAGTTAATAATTGATTTATTACATTTATACATCTTCCTCCCAAGTGCTCAATTTATTCGCACAACAGTCTTGTTGATGGGGGATTAACAGAAGTGGTGAACAGGTAGATGGGTGGGACTCTGCAGTCTAGGAATCAGGAAGGGAGGAGTTTAGCAGGGGCGGCAACAAGTATGAAGAGGGTCCTAGGTGAGTGGCATGCTGGTGGGCTCCTCCTCCGGCAGGAGGTGGAGAAACAAAGCAGCACTGGTGACTGACAGACAGGTTGATGCTGGGTGAAGGAGCTTCTGCATACTACGTCAGGGCAGAGAGGCATTATTGGGAAATGAAGATGGCTGCTGCCACCACCTCACCTCATGCTTCTCTTTAAAATATTTGGGCTCCAAAAAGTGTGCCTTACTTCCCCTTAAATTATTGACTTGAACAAAACACGTAGACTTTAATCATTAAGCTTTGCTAACCTTCCTTGCCAATAACCAGAAATCTTTTGTTATAAACTGGTTTAGTTTATGTCTCTATAAAATTACTAATCTGAAACCTAAGCTATATTTTCCCACCCTATACCCTTCAGGTATATGATTTCCTATGGTACAAGAAAGCAGTACAAAAACTTTTTAAGCTTACTCAATTAACTAATGGACAGAGTAGGGAATAAGTGATCGTGTCAAGTCTAGTTTTTCTTATTTTATTTTCTCAACCCCCCCCAGCCAATATTGTATCTTCAGGATTGAAAACCCTAATTTTCGTGACCTCACTCAGAAAGAGAAAACTATCCACCCTGGTATTGGTGTTATGGGTCCAAGGCAGTTTCTGCAAGTGCTTTAAAAGGAAGTGATGGGTAGATGGGCTCGTCAACTTGCACAGGTAGCTGATCTACGAGAAAAAAAGTCTCATCCTAAATCTCTGATGTCATGCAGAATATCGTCCTCCTTCTGACAACTCCTGCAGCCAAGCTGGTGCCAATGTATTGCTCTGCTTTCCTTTGCACCACACCAGCAAAATCAAGAGAAGGGTCTTATGTGGGCAGCCCAGGACCTCCATATACACTGCCTAGGCTTGCACCCAGGGGAGGTCACTTTGGTGCTGCAAATGCAGCAGTTTGACTTCACCCTGGAGGTGCACTCTATTGCCTTTCAAGGCCAAATGATGCCAACAACAGCAATGCCAGTGGGAGGGGAGAAACAAAATGAAGGGGGGCGGGGAGGTAGCAGGAAAAAGCTAGGCTGTAGCAAGTTGGCCTTCTTTCCATAAAGAAGGCTGATCGCTGAAGAATTGATGCTTTTGAATTATGGTGCTGGAGGAGACTGTTGAGAGTCCCATGGACTGCAAGAAGATCAAACCTATCCATTCTCAAGGAAATCGGCCCTGAGTGCTCACTAGAAGGACAGATCCTGAAGTTGAGGCTCCAGTACTTTGGCCACCTCATGAGAAGAGAAGAGTCCCTGGAAAAGACCCTGATGTTGGGAAAGATGGAGGAACAAGGAGAAGGGGACAACAGAGGACGAGATGGTTGGACAGTGTTCTCAAAGCTACCAACATGAGTCTGACCAAACTGCAAGAGGCAGTGAAGGATAGGTGTGCCTGGCGTGCTCTGGTCCATGGGGTCACAAAGAGTCGGACATGACTGAACGACTGAACAACAACAACAGCAAGTTGGCAGAGCTTTGGATAGAGCAAAGCAAACACTGTGGAGCATCTTTCCGTTCCACCATAGCCTTGCAGGCAAAGAGCCTTTCTGTGCATGATGTAAACAGCTTCTGAACTTGGTTACATGTTTCAGATAAGGATGCTTGCAGAAAATAAATAATACCCAGATCTAAGAACAGAATGTTCCTGAACTTTCCCAGTGAACTCCTCACAAAGAAAGATAAATAAATTAATGTAAGACAATGCCTGAAATAAAAAGGTCTGCTCGTTTACCCAGAGTTTAATTACTTTGCTGGTTTACCTTAGTGTAACTGAGAGCAAAAAACAAGAAGCCAAAACCATCAAAGCCTTAGTTAGGTGTTGCACCATAGAGCCTGGGTCTGTCTAGTCATGTGTCTGCTGTTGAGGTGGTGGGGAGGAGCCTTAAGTGGTGTCTGGCAAGCTGCCTCCCCATGCAAACATAGTGCAGTGGGACATTTGTTCCACCCATCAGCAGTGTTTGAGCAAAGCACATTCTCAGCCAGTTTTAAAATTTAATAAAGATGGAGGTGGGTGTTTTATTGGTATTAGGTTACATGAGCAATTACAATGGCAAACTGCTTCAATTTGCTGGGAGGGGGGGGAATCATGAAAGATGAGACTGAACTTCTTCCAGAATTAAATAATCCCTAATATTTCATTTACTCCTCAGACCTTTCTCCTCCCCGTACCGTACCAACCCCTAGTGAGTGACAAATACATTTTTAAAAGGTAAAATACTCTGCATTTAATGAGGAAAATAAATGATTCAATGTTCATGGAATACATTTGTGTCTAGGAAGTAAATGTTAGAAGAGGAAGACTGGAACCTTGAAGGGGAGGGGGGCAGGGAGAGGAGGAGAGCTGGCCTAGAAAAATGAAGCCCTCATGGGTAGAACCTATTCAAAGGGTAACTGATAAATATTTTCCATTTTCCAGTAATACATTATAGGCTGTGGCTTGGAAAGCTTTGAGGCACTGTTGGCCCATCTAGTCTATGGGCTTCCAAGCTGAAGTCATGAACTCTGCCCATTTTTAATGGCTAAATAGTAGAGTGGTACCGCTGGATTGTACTAATGTAACTATAGCATAGGATAAGACAGACTCATTCCAGAAAGGAGCAACCTGTCTTAGGTTTCTTTTCAGCTTCCCTTTCATCAATTCCCACTTCACAGTGTACCCTATTACCTGCCCCACCTCACAATCACTTAACAGGTGCAGTACCTGTTCTTCTTTCTCCCGCTGTGATTTCATGTTTTTAAAGCAAAAAAAGGCACTTCTAATTAAACCTTCATTAGCTTCTCTTGACAGAGAACAAACTCGTTTCTCTTCTTCTAGAGATATATAGCAATTAATTGCTTCAAGGAATGTTGTAAAAATAAATGCTAAAATGATTACAAAGTTAAGCTTAACCAAAAAGCTTCCTCCCTCCCCCCTATACATGGAAAGAATGACTCTCACATTAAGTGTCTTTCAGAGTCTTCCCTTGCCAATTTATATTGATTTAGATTGGAGCTGTCAAACTTGCATTCCTTAGGTTTGGGGCTACAAATACAAGGGACTTATCAAGCACCTGGCAAGCTGCAATACAATTCTAGAGTGCCATGTTTTGCCCTTGGACTGAGCATTTGATTGGCACAAATTGCTATCATTGTATTTGTGTGACCCAAGGAAATTTTGTGTGTGTGTTTTAAATTGCCCTCTCTCTGCAAACTAGAACTTTTTGGTGTCTTAATGATACTGAGAAATCAACAATCAAAACATTTGTGACCTCATAGGCATAACTCTTTGTTTCTTTTGCTTTTGCCTTATTCTGTTCTTTGTAGAAACCTGTAATTTTCTTTGTGGCATCTGTGGTTTCCTAAATATGCAAAATATACTATATCCATACATCCTGGAGAAGCAGTTTTAAAACTCCTTGTACCACAAGTGTCAGTTTAATGGTCTCCAGCCTACAGTTATACAAATGTGTCAAGCACACTCAAGTTTGGGTGCACTTTCCTTCACAAAAAGGTTTATATTGGCATAAACAAAATGCACCTTTTGGGATGGAAAATAGTTACACTGCTCATTATGTAGCCATCTGGCCTTGGGCCGTGGTTTTTGAATGATGGGATTTTCATACTCTAAAGGGTGTGGCTACGCATGCCATCTTTATATTGGAGAATCAAATTGTAAGCATATGTTACTCAAGGTGTGAGATGAGATCCTCTAGGAAGCTACTGGATATTGCCTGGAAAGGTACAAGTAGAAAAAATAGTGTTGGGGAAAGGGAAGAGAGAAAAAGAGGAAAGAAATGCAGAAAGACACCAGCAATAAAAGTGAAAATAAAGTCACGACAAAGAAGAGCTCTGCTGGAGCAGTCCAAAGGCATATATCATTCAATGTCCTGCGGCTAGCCAGGTGACAACATCTGGAGGACACTTTCACTAGTACTTCTACATGTTAACTATGTATCTAAATCAAGGATTGGGAATTTATGGCCCTCCCGATGTTGGACTACAGCTATCCTCATCCCTGACTATTGGCCATGCTGGCTAGGCCTGATAGAAGCTGAAGTCCAGCATTTGGAGGTTGCCCACTGGTTCTTTGTCACACAAACAAAATTAAAGTTCATTTTTTATTACAGTGGTACCTCGGGTTACAGACGCTTCAGGTTACAAACTCCACTAACCAGGAAGTGGTTGCTCCAGGTTAAGAACTTTGCCCCAGGATAAGAACAAAAATTGTGCGTCCACGGTGCAGCGGCAGCAGAAGGCCCCATTAGTGAAAGCATGCCTCAGGTTAAGAACCGTTTCAGGTTAATAATGGACCTCTGGAACAAATTAAGTTCTTAACCCGGGTACCAGTGTATACAAGAATTTTCTTATGTATCCTGCCTATCAAATTATATTTGCATTCACAAATCCAGTGTGGGAATGAAATCTTGGAGATGCATGCAGTATTGCCCTCCTCACTAAGACTCTCCCATGCACGTCAAAAGGAGGAACTCCCAGAACTGGTCTATCTAGCATGAATGGATAAACCTGCTTATGCTCAGGGTTCCAAACTGGATGAAATTCCACTTCATATGCAGAATGAGCCTACTGGATGCCACTTTAAATTGTCACTTTTTCAGGATCCTAGAACTTAGAATGAAATTGGAATGGGCCAGGGAGATGTCATGCAATAATATCTGAATATGGCTGTTATGTGAGACTAAATAACACAACAAAGATATATCCAACATAGTTTTTGGGCTTTTAATTTGCTCTGTAAACTGAACATATGTGAAGCAAACTTGAGATTCTATTCCATTTTCTTAATAAGAATTTGTTTTTAAGAGCTACACAGAAAGAGGTCTGGGGGAATGTAGAAATAAGAATTTTAAGGGCTGAAGACTTAAACACACACACACACAAATTGTCATGTGAACTTGATATCTGGTCCCTAATCAGTTAATTCTTGTCATTTTTGATATTGTTTGATCTCAATGCTTGGAAAGTTATTTTTAAATGAACTAGTTATAGCTCCAGTTCATAATTTTACAAAATAGTTCAGTACAAGCTCATCCGGCTGAAGTTTTTAATGCATGAAAAGTTTGTCCTTGTGATCAAGTGAAAAAGGGACTAAGCATTCTGAGCAACAGCAGGGCCTCCATATCTGCCTAATAAGCCTTAGAAAGTTGCTCCCACACTTTGCTTTCTAACTTTCCATCTAGATTGATCCATTGACTTACTTTTGTTTTTAAAGTGAAAGGGTCTGGGCCTTCTGCTGGGGGAAGGCAGGAGGGAGGGAGAGGGAATGTATGTGAAAATGAATGAGAAATTGTTCAAAATTGTATACATTTGCTCATAATTTGGATATTATCAGTACCCCAAGAATCTTGATTATGAAGAGGGGTTTGTTGGTTAGCTAAATATATTCTTCTAAGTAAGTACAAATCCAAGCATGCCACAACCTCTCTGCAGGCATTATAAAATTGAAGGTGTGTTTCATGGGACCATACATACCACCCCATCCCCTCCCCTCTACCCCTGACCTTGCTACATTCAGCAGCAAGGCCTGAAGGGGTCTTACAAGTGTATTCACTAGAACATACTTACAAGCATGCAGGGTCCCTGACTATGAGGTGGAGTGTAAGTGTGTTCATGTAACTATGTTTAGAAGTACCTTCAGACTTTACAATTGAGGCCTGGTTGAGTGTGGAGAGGGCAGACTCAGTTTGCATGATCCTGTGCCTTGCACATACTTTCAGGTTTATAATGCCTGAAGAAGGCTTAAGTCTGGATCCAACTCTAAATTTAGATTGTGTTATGTTAGCTACTATGGATTCTTTTTCGCATAACGGCTTGTAAAAGGAAACTAGCAAAATTCTTTCTTCAGAGGAGAAATAAATCATACAGTTGCTGATCCAGAATCTAACTTTAAGGGTCTGATGAGATTTCCATTACTTTCGAAAATGTCCTCCCCTTGTTACTGCTATGTCTAGCCTGAATAGAAAAGTGATATTTTATTCTATTGCTGTCATAACAGTCATTTCTCATGTAATAGAAGTTCTCAAAGTAGCAGTAGGGGCTTTGGCTTTTGCTATTGGTAGGATTGCTGCATATGTTTCTCTTTTGAGGTCTTTAGAGTTGGTGCATTGTGTATACACATTAACAACTTGCAACTAATTTACTGATGCATGTATCCCAACCATCTAAGGCAAAACCACCCGAGCAATAGCAGTGTTAAATTACTTCTGTATGATCCAAGCAACACTACAAAAAGCAGAAAAGAAATAGTCCTTCTAAACTGAAAAATATAATGTTCCCCCCAAAGAGCAGGCCTACCCAAATGAGCCACCATTTTGGACAAAGTAAAATAAATGGTTCATCTTCCAAGCCTGAGGTCTGCCCACCCTTGCCCTAGCATAACAGTACATACGTAATGGCTGATCAAAGATAATAATAGTAAACTATTGTTTGAAAAGCTAAGAATGAAAAGTACAACCATGGGTTGATTGTAAGACTAACGATTGACTAGGGGACATCTCTTTAACTGTCAGTTAGCATGTGATGATCAACTTTTAGCTTGGGTTCAGGTTTCATAAACTTGGCCAATTCCATGAAAAACTGAAAATAAATTTAAAGCCTGGTTACAGTGTCTTTACATTTACATGCTGGATATTATTAAGAGAAGATGAGCCATGCAAATTGTGCCCTTGCCCTAACAGTGAACCAATGAAAATTATAGGAGAAGCAATTCCCTTCCCACCTCATCTTCAGCCTAAAAAGTCATAAAGATAATTTCACTAAATGAATTTGTTTATAGAACATTTGCATTGATTCAGACTTTAAGCTGTTTAACAGACTGTTTTGCTTTTAAGGTGCCAAACTCATTTTTTTTTTAGCTGACATGCAGGATTTTATGATATGATTGACCACATCTGCCAGTTGTCAAGGTCCAAGAGATGTTCCAAGTTGGCAGTCCCCAAAGGACATGAATAGATCAATCTGAACAGAAGGAGATGATCAGGCAATGGGAAGAGCCAGAATCCACTCAATTAATAGGCTTGATCTATTTTTTTAAAACAAAAACAAAAACAAAAAACCTTGACTAGAGAAATGCTTATTCTGTTTAAACAGAATCAAATGTGGATTTGTGGATTGATCATACTTCATTTCCTTTAGCATTTTGCTTTTTATTTAATTTTCTAAGATAAATGTATATTTGTGGAAAAATAAATAAAAATTCAAGTGCTTGGGTTTATTCCCACCACTGCTCCTAATCCATATAAGGAGTATATTTAATGTTTGAATATAAACAGTGTGCACAGTTAAGGCATAATTCAATCCTATTGCAAATATAGCACTTCCCTAAAGTCTCAGTTGATCACTATATTCACATTTTCCCTTTGACATGTGTGCACATCAGGGTAATCATGTCTGTCTGGGAAGTGGACTGGCTCTGGAAGACGTTTCTTTACGCAGAGTGTCCACCCCCATTTCACCACAACACCGGGGAGTGCACTGACAACCTTTTAGCGTATGGCCAGTGACTTCCCTCCGACTCAGTCCCTTTAACGGGGAACCCTGGGATCACCGCCACAGGGGACACGCATATCACTGCTTCACGCACCCCACCATTTAGGGAAGATAGACTAAAGGATTCCGCCCAAGGCCTTAAACCGCCAAAGTTGTGACATCTGCTACGGGGAAGGCGAAACCTGCCAATGCAGGGGAATTCCTTCCCGGTCCCTTAACAGCAACCTTCCTAAGACTGTAGCAGCACCTGCATACTTGTAAAAGAAGTTAACCTGTAATAAAAGAGCATAACAAAGGGAGGGCAGGAGGATAACCTCTGATCTGACTGCACACTCTCAGGTAGGCTCCCCCCCTTTTATCTATGTGAAGAGCTCTGCCTCCCCCTGCCACATATAGGTTCATCAAGAACTGAGGTTTGGCGGAACCTCAAAGGGTTGTGACGTGGGGAGGAGGACCAGAACTTCTGCCGTGTCTCAGGGATCAGGGTGCTGCGTGCGGCCACGCAAAGGTTGATGGGAGGATGGTCATTCTGCATCCGTCGCACTAAATAGCTTGGTATAGTACTTGTTTTTATAGTGTTTGCCTTGTTGCTGCTGACTCTATTGTTACATAGCAGTTAATGGATCTCAAAGCTAAAGAACACCGCCTAACCACAATTTGCAAGCTTAGGACACAAAGCCATTTGGAAACGGCTTCAAAACCCATATGCTTGATGCATCCAGATGACTGTAACTGGAGAATGCAGTACACAGGCACTTCATGTGAAGGCAAAGTCAGGCCAGATATGCATATTCAGAGTCCAACTAAAGCTCAAAGAAACAGGCCTGTAAGAGCTTAAGACACATGTTGTGCTTTGGCCTGGGAAGCGGACAAGCAGTTCAAAGGAGTATGAGACCCCTAAATAATGAATACAGGTATGAGGTCTCCATAAGTCAGTCAAAGACAAATATTTCCCAGATATGTTCTCAATGAAAAAAATGCTTCTTGCTGTGTGATCATATTCAAAAGCAAAGTGCAAAGTGAGGCCTCTTCCCCAAAGAGTCAATTATGTCCAGGAAGAAATGAACAGATGTTGTGTGTGCACTGTACAGTTCATAAGTGCGCCTTGCTTTATTCCCTTATAGGCTGATGTGGATATAATATTGGGGTTTAATAGTATTATTGCAAATGCCCTTTTATAGATAGTACCTCTAATAAAACATAAGCCTGTGGGGCTTCCAAGCATACCCAATTATCTTGACCCACATTTCTTTATTAGTTTCAGAGACTGAGTTCTCTAAAGGCGGTTGTTGTGAACTGCAGGGATACCTGACGCTTAGGATTTTACATTTACAATGTAAAACTTACTGTAATCACTACACCACCCAGCCTTCACTATCCTGAAATATTGTCCAGAAATTTGTGCTTTTTTGTTTTTTACATTTTTGTAACAAACTGCATCATGAAATTTAGAGAAGTGCATTTTATTGCAGGTTTTCATGCTTCATTCCGCATATTAGATACGGTAAATTTGGTTCACTTTGAAATGAAAATGAAATGAGATCCTCTAGCCTTTTTACAATGACACCACATAATTTACAGGATAGGTGGTTTCATCATTGCCAACAGCTTCAACCCCATGTCCACAATCGCCTGACTGATGCTGATACTGCACCAGTTGCACAGCTAGAATCACCTGGAACATAAAACAGATTTTTTTTTTTAAAAAAGGCAAGTGCATGGTGCAAGTGAGTTCAACACAGCTGCTGATGTGGAAGTGGGTCAGATGCTGGGGTTAGCAGCATCAGGCTCCAATCAGAAAGAGAACAAATTGAAAATAAAGTTGGCTTTTTACCCTTTATTTTTCACCTGGCCCTTGACACATGTGTCCATGTATGTATCTATATATCTGTCGCCCCTCTGCATTATACATTTAAAGCAGTGCCAATTGAACTGTCATGGATTTCCCCAAAGTATCCTGGGAACTGAGAGTTTTTAGGACACTCCTATTCCTATCAGAGTTTCCTGAGGAGTTAAGCTGCTCTTCTCTGGTTCCAGAAACATGTATCTCCCTCCTTCTCCCCATCTATCTGAAAGTATATCTCAGTAAATGCACTCAAAATGCATTGGAATCCCAGGAACAGTTTTAGAACTCACTCCAAATATAGGCTCTATTCTGTTTGATGTGAAGAGGAAAATTCACTTGAGCACTAAGCTGTTGCCGCATCTACAAATGGAGATGATCTAGGTAATTTGTTTAGGAATATGTTGGCAGAAACCGGATGTCAGACTGAACAGAGCCATTAGCTCTGTAGGAAAAAAACCGTTATCTATGTTCCAGTTATGTACAACACCATTCATCAAGTCCACACAAATGGAAAATTGAGCTCTTTTAAATGAATTGCTAAGCTAATGAGAAAGATTGTGCTTTCTGATGGGTTTGTTTGTTTGTTTTTTATAAAAAAAAAAACCATAGGGGTAAAAACAGCTTTAGAGCCCCCTCCCTTTTGCACAATAATGTTCTAAGAAAATCATTCTTTTGATGCCTTGATTTGAAACTCATGCTTCTCATTATCACAAGCTGCAGGGTGCTTGAAGATCTGTCACTGAGAAAGATCTGCTGTAACTGGAAGAACAGTGTGAATCCACCGCATGGTTGTGTATGCAGGCCAAAAGTAAATGAGTGAGTGAGAGAAGCAAACAACTGATACCCTGCATCTGTTCATGACTGAGTATAAAATAGAGTAGCTTAAAAACAGAGTAGCGGTGTGCTCATTTTCAGGAAGCTGGCAATCCTAAAAGATTGTCCAGTGTTATAGGATCTTGTCTTTCCATTTGAAAATGTTAACATATTTATTTCTTCTCTACATCAGGAATGGGGACCCTTTTGCCCTCTAGATGGTGCTGAGCTACAACTCCCCATCCCTAGCAAGCATGGCCAATGGCAAGGGATGTTGTAGTTCAGCAAATTTTGGTGGGCCAAATGTTCCCCACACCCATTTTGAATAACAGGAGGTAACTCTGCCCACCTCTCATCCAGATGTTCTCCAGATTGTTGGGGGGTTATAGAGTCTTAAGTAACCTTGTTTAAGATGTATGTGCCCCAGAACAGATGTTTAGCATTTTGCATGGCCCTTGAAGAATTACTAGAGTTTTGTTTATATCAGAACCCATCTTGTTTAATCTGATGGTCATGATGCTCACTTGAGATGGACGTAGATGGTACATGTGTATATGGAGGAGATTCCAGTCACTCTATAGTCACTCATTGACAGGGTCTATCCTGAGTTACAATGTGGTGTTAGAGCTCAACGATCAACAGTCAACATGATTTTCTCACTGCACCAGCTGCAGGAAAAATGCTGAGAGCAAAAATGCCCCCTGTACATCACCTTCATAGACCTGACTAAGGTCTTTGATCTTGTCAGCTGAAAAGGACTCTTTACACTGCTCAACAAGATAGGATGCCCGTATAAGCTTCACAAGATTGTGTCTTTCCATGAGAAAATGCGTGACACTGTCTAGTATGGTGGATATTCCTCTGGTGCCTTCCCTATAAAGACTGGCGTGAAACAGGGCCATGTTCTCTCCCCAACTCTCTTTGGCATATTCTTCTCCCTGTTAGTCTCATATGCCTTCAGCTTAACTGAAGACGGTGTGTTCTTCCATTCAGGAGCAATGGGTGTCTTGTTCAAACCTGTTCAACATCTCCACGCCAAGACAAAAGTGTGGAGGGTCCTTATCCAAGAGATTGTTGTTTGCAGATGATGCAGCCTTGGTAGCACACCCAGAGAAAGCTCTACAGAGACTCATCAACCATTTGGTCCAGCTTGCAGGGAGCTCGGCCTTACCAACAGCCTGACAAAGACCAACATCCTTGGTTCAGGATGTTGCCAGCACTCCACGCATCAGCACTGGTGGCCACATGCTTGTGGTGGTAGATACTGTGTAGACCTGTGTTCCACAATAACTAGCAACCTCTCCATCTAATCTGTGGTGGAAAAGTGTATTGGCAAGGCAGCTATAGCAATGGCTCAATGGTATGAAGAACATGCATTGCATGAGGAAGATTTTGGGCATCACACAGCAGGACAGCATCTCAACAAAGATGTACTTTCTAAGCCCAAATTCCCAGCATATGCACACTCCTGTCTCAGTGAAGTCTATGCTGGCTTGGTCATGTTCATGGAATGGAGGATGGCAGTATCCCCAAGGACATGGTCTATGGGGAGCTGGCTTCAGACACAAAGGCCATTGGCAGACCACTCTGCATTTCAAAGATGTCCTGAAATGTGACATGAAGGCTGGCAAACATAAACCCTGCCATGTGGGAATCTCTTGCAGATGACTGCAGTGCCTGGAGACAGGCAGTCAGGTCATGATGCATCCATAGCAGTGACAAGAGGATAGATGACCACTGGGAGGAGAGCAGAGAGAAGGAATGTCATGGTGCATCTTCAGCAGTAGACATCTTCATCTGCCCCAGCTGCAGACATTGGTCCTTACTGTAACCTTTCAACAGCTTGGCTTCACCCCCCAAAGGTGCACTCTTCCATTGACTCCTGAGAGCAACAATCTGGAGGAGAGAAAGAATAGATTTGATGGCAAGGCTTTTGGTTACCTCAGCTCCCAAAATTCACCTGTTTCCAACATGTATGTTGTTTGTAGTTACTTTGCATGAGATGCAACTGTACTTTGTTTTCTTTTAATAGCAGATGACAGATTTTAGACAACCATGAGATTATGTGCTATAAATTCCGATGACATTTAAAGCTACGTTAACAAAAAAATTGTTATATACCACATCCCTGAGCCGCTGAAGACTGATTGTGGCATGATAGTAAAAATTTGGGTATAGCTTCCAGTACCAAAAATGATGATTTCCATCTTTGCAATAGTGTTCAGCTGAGACAATAGGCTGATGATAGAACAGTGATCTAACTTGGTTTAAGCCAGCTTCCATGATTTTCCTATATGTGAAAACACCCTGTTTATAAGAGTCTTTAAAAGAACAGAACAGTCTTCAGGAACAACAATGGAGCATAAATCATAATGCTCACTTCTTTCCTTTGCCAAATCTGTTTTGGGTACTGCATTGCCATTCCTTTCTGGTTGTAAGTCATCATTAATTTAGCCCTGCATGACTGCCAGCTGGGGCCACTGAAACAAGAAGTATGTTACACAGCTAATGAGGGTTTTATTTATGAGTTTCTGCAGCTTGTTCCTTTCTTTGCCACTCTAATTGCCTTCAATTTTCTTAAGGCTAATCACTGGCATAATTATATTTTCTTTCTAATTTACACTCCTTTGATCTCTTGTATGATCAGACTGCAACCTCAAGAGGACTTTAACCGATTCATTTAAAATATCTGAAATTATGAAGAAGCTTAAACCAATATATACTCAATTCACTGCATGTTATTTCTTGTGTTTCCTGTGTTTTACAATTCAAAAAGATACCTTAAATATTTGTAAGACCGCTTATATACTGTTTAAAGTGGTAAGAGTATGGCTTGCTCTTTTCTGAATTTTAGATGTATTTCTTGTTTAAGCACAAACATACATTTGTTTTCATTATACAAGCAAATTAGGGTACTCTGAGTTCACCCTTAGGGAAACCATTCACCATGGTTTGATGGAGAAAATATCATTTGAATAAAATAAAAACCAAGTAATAGCATAGGGGTTTGGTGTGGCTGATGGCTTGATCTTAAACAATGTATTTTTGCAGCCATTCCTGTACTTTCTTTGCAGAACTGCATGCAGAATTGATAGTGATCTGCTGGAAAAATAAAAATTCAAATGATGAGACAGGGACTTTGAACAGAATGAGGCAAAAGCTGTGATAGTGGCCCAGGCACACATATGTGGGTGACGCTGTGGTCTAAACCACTGAGCCTCTTGGGTTTGCCGATCAGAAGGTCAGTGGTTTGAATCCCCACAACGATGGAGAGCTCCCGTTGTTCTGTCCCAGCTCCTGCCAACCTAGCAGTTTGAAAGCATGCCAGTGCAAGTAGATAAATTGGTACCCGCTGTGGTGGGAAGGTAAATGGCATTTCCGTGAGCTCTGGTTTCTGTCATGGTGGTTCCATTGTGCTAGAAGCGGTTTAGGGTCATGCTGGCTACATTACCCGGAAAGCTGTCTGTGGACAAACGCTGGCTCCCTTGTCCTGAAAAGCAAGATGAGCGCCACAAATGCATAGTCGCCTTTGACTGGACTTAACCGTCCAGGGGTCTTTACCTTTAAAAAAAAAAAAAACACCTTTTATATTTATATATGTCAACACAATGAACACAGAAACAATAGATCAAGCCAAGGCAACAATCTTGTGGTGATATCCACAGAACTGAGATACAATTCTGTGACCATGCTGGTAGCATGTACATGGCCAACAATAGGCTAGGAAGTGGAATTAATGAAGGAAAGGTAGCCAGAGTACATTTCTCTGGTGGCATGTTTCAGAAGTAACTTCAGTCAGCAAGTAGCTGATAGACCCAAGGCTAGAAGCGAAGCCAGTCATGAAATGCCTTCTGAAACCATTTGCTGAATATCTTGGAAATACTACAATCTTTCTATAGCATTTTTTGTCTCACATAATATTGCAGAGTTGCTCATTCTGTGTTTGTACCCAGTATTTCAGAGGATCCTAAGTAGATACAAGCTGGTCCATTCAAGGCTTTATCCTAAAACAGAAATACAAGGGCCAATTGGTTGAAGACTAGTGATGTATAGTTTATCTGTATGGTGACCTGAGACAGTACTACACCCACCAATGGTTGAACCTCTTAGATCAGCCTTCCCTAATCTGATGCCCCCCAGCAGCTTTGGACATTATATCTTCATCAACCTCACATGGCCAATAGTCAACACTGGGGAAGACTGCCTTACAGCATGAAGTATCAGCACATGCTATGCTTAAGGTTCCGAGTACATCTGTCTCTCAGCAGACATATAGGTGATACAGTTGGATCAGGAGAAGAGCCAAGCAGTAGTGAACAAGTACACAGACTAGGCAAGCTTCAGCGAGTAATAGGGTGAGTCAAAGAGATAAGAAGGCTTATCAAGTCTGCTCAGGACATAGTATGCAAACACTTGACAAGCTTTTAGTTAGCCTTGTCCCTCTTTCTAGGAAGAATATCATAGCAGCAATTTTTGAGCATCCCTTGAAGTGAAAAATAACATCGTTACTTGCTTCCCACTTGTCCTAGCAATCAGGAGTCTAGAGGTTACACTAAATGGTTTAGTTTTCTTTGGATGAAACAGCAGTTGAAAGATATGGTATCTTTTAAATATTTATTTTATTAGAAACATATAAGCAAGCACAAGCAGACTCCAGTTAGCCGGCAGCAGATTCTATCTCATTTTCCCAAAGAAAGCTTCTGCACATCAAGGCATATTAACTTCAGCCAAACCATATCTTTCCAGCTCTCCTACCCTCCACTAGATTAAGGGTGCCACATTGTAGTAGCAGACCAAGTGATGCCTCCCCACCACTTACTTTGGAGGCTGAGAGAGGAATGACTATCCCTTTATTTAGTTATTTAGTCATCATCATGTTCTTTCAAACCTTTCCTTCTATTTCACCAAGGCAATGTAAACATGCTATGGTCTAAGGAGCTGAAGAGTTCAGCCTCCTCCAACCTGGTGAATTGAATTGTTTTGGACTGCAACTCCCACCAGCTCCAGTCAGAATTGGCCATTAGTCCAAAACATCTGGAGGGCACCAGGTTGGGGGAGGCTGGAATAGTCCATAACTGTGAGACTTTGATTTTATATGTCTTATTGTTCATGGAATCATCCAACATTGGTGAACTTAACCCCATGTTAATTTCAATTATCAGGCTTTGTCAATTGTTCAAAACAAACAAACCCCAATATACGTCAATCTATGGGTAGAGGCACCTCAGAACATTGAGTCCCTGCCTAAGTCTTCAGATGAGTTTCTCTTCTGTTTTCTGTTATTGAGCAATTGTTGGTTTTTGGCCAGCCTTGTTATAGAAGAAATCTACACTGGGAGAGAGCAGTGTCTTGGCTCATCTGAGATTCTCTCTGGGCTACCAACCAACACATCAGATGTTCCAAAGATAAGGTAGAATAATTATCCAACAGTCTGATTTGCTAGCAGGTTAAATGAGGCAAACAATCCCTTGTTGCTTCTGAAACCACTGAGATTAAAAGTGAATTAAGAGCAAAATCACTGAGAGCAGTGAGAATATTACTGTTGAGAAAAGAACAGAAGTGGAGGACCCACAAGCAACCTCTTTTTTATTTTTATTTTTTGGGGGGCTCTTCTTGTTCCATTGTTTGTTTGGTCAACATGGCTGGTGATTATTAAAAGCAATTTGTTGTGATATGTGATCAGGGGAGGGCCATAGTTCAACAGCAGAACATGTGCTTTGCATGCAACAGGTTCCAGGGTCAATCCCCAGCATATCCAGGACTCAGAGAGATTTTTGCCTAAAACCCAGTGCCAGTCAGTGTAGATGATACTGTTCTTCTGTTCCTATGATTACACCAGCCTTTACGCTTGCTAATGAAAAGTATTGGTGAAAGAGTACTGCAAATACTTGCGTGTAGTTATTCTGTTATTTCTTTTCCTTGTTAGGCTGCTTGTCGGATTGGTGCTCCTCATGTATGCCAGCATCCACATGACATCATTGGTATCAAAATGTGAGCCCATATCCCCTTCCTTTATGTGATTATTTCTGATAGATATAGTAAAGATGCCAATATTAATAAGCTAATAAAGTACCCATTTTATAAGATTTACATTTTTTTAAAGTTAACTGATAAAGTTTTCTGTGTAAATGCATTAAAATGCTCATACTTTGAGGAAGTGCTACCATATTCTCTACCATATTCAAAGTTTTATTGGGCAAGAAGGCGGGCGAGGAGGGCAAAAAGGGACATTCTTCCTCTGCAACTGATATTTATGCTTCCTCTGCACAGGAAATGGTCACATAGCCATGATAACTAGTTGTTGGTAAACTTATGTTCTGCAAATTTGTCTAATCTCCTTCCAAAGTCATATAAACTGAAAGCCATCACCACATCTTGTGGCAACAAATCCTCTATATTAATGGTGTGTTGCACAAAGAAGCGTTCTGTTTTGTGTTTCCTAGATCTATTGCCAATTGGATAATCCCAATTTATAGCGTTTTGAGAGAGGAAGAAAAACTTATCTCTGTCTGCTTTCTCCATATCATGCATCATTTTATAAACCAAGATTTTGTTTCTTGCCTTACCACTTTAAGTCCCTTCCCCTAAATTAAAAATCCCCCCAATGTTTCATTTGAAGGTTGTTGGGAAGAGGCATGTGAACAGCTTCCCCAGAATTTTCAAATATACCCTGGCTCACTTTGAAACACCTCACTGACTTCACAAGAGAAAACTTTCACAAATCAGTTCATCTTTAAATTGCTACAGGACCTTTATGCTGAAATCCCATGAAAACTTACATGGAATGCCTCCCATTGAACTCCCATTGTGATTTCTGCATAGATATGTGAGGATTGCTTGTGTTAGTTGCTTTTGCTAGAGCAAGCTAAGCAAGGAGACAGCTTAATCACGAGCCCAGGTTCAGACAACATGGTAAGTCAAACTCTAGCTTAGCTCAGGGCAGCAATTAAGTGAAGAAGACAGGGGAGGGGCAATGTGGCTGTAAGCTCTCCTCTAGGACCATAGGTGATTTGTGTGGTTCCTGTAAGCCATAGTTTGGCTTAGTATGTTGTGCAACCCAGCTCACTGTAGTAATGCAAAAATAACACCTCACAATAACATGAATTCAGGATGAAGTCATGAAGGATTTCATTTTCCTTCATTGCCAGTGAAAACAAGAGCCACAAAATTGCTTTCCCTGACCTACACTGTTTCACAGGGAACATAGCACTCATTTGCCAATACTTTTCCAAAATAAAGCAATTATGGTTAGCTAATCACATTGGTTGAGGCCCCTCAATATCCCCATTCCTTGTTCATTTTGGTCCAACACTTCGCCTCTTTAATTCTCCTCTGCCACTTCTTTTCCAACATGTAAAAAGCAACACCGCAAGCCTGCCACAGCTGGTTATAATAATAAAAATTAATTTTAAAAACCATACCATAATAGTACAAAGAATCATCTAATGATTTGTTGGATAAAATGTTGGAGCTGAATGTCTTTCATGAGGAGACCAAAGCATCAATATGGCAATGCCAAGTTATTTGCTAACAGTGGCAACTTTGGCTGTTTTTGGACTCACATATAGCAACAACAATACCACAATTATTAAAAGTAAGATCTTTTAAGTTAAACCTTTACCTCATAGTTATGAAGGAATGTGCTTTTTGCAATGTACTGTTGAGTATCTGGGGTGTTAAACTGGGTGCCAGAGCCCTGTAATCCCTGAATCCAGCAAGTGTTAGAATTTAATCAAGGCTTCTAATTATTGGAATAGCCAAGCTAGCCTCCTAGGGAGGCGATAGCATGGGTGATGTGCCATTAAGGGACATGAAGGGGTTCAGAGTGAGATAAATAAGTGGAGCCCCCTCCCTCAACAGATAAAGCCAGAGTTTAGAGTAGAGAAGGTTTTTGTTTTTGCAGTGATGTGAACTAGAATCAAAGCAGCAAGCAGGAGACAGAGCAATGTTTGATGTCTGTTTGAATCCAGACAAACAAGACCCTTTGGGGGTGTTAATGATATGGACCCCACCATCGTAGGTTCAGGTTGTATATATGTGTAAATAGACCATATCTGTCTCTGTGCTGTGCCTCATTCAAACCCAGCCAGATGGGCGGGGTATAAATTATTATTATTATTATTATTATTATTATTATTAGCAAACATAAACCCTGGCTAAGTGCCTGGACCCCTGAAATCTCGCACTGCCCAGAGACTGAGGTGGTTTGCAACAGTATGAAGCTTTTCTTTGACAAGTTTAAGACAAAGTAATGAAACAGTTGCATGTGTGAAGTTGATAAAGCAATCCATTAAAATAAATCAGATTATTGCCTACCAATTCTTAGGTTTAAAAGCTAGAACTATGAAAATTTAACTTAAAATCTCACAGGTTTGGTGCTCCTTCTTTCCCCCTGGGTATATTGCATGCAGCTTGCATTCCTGTCTGCCATTATGTTCTGTAGCAGGGATAGGAAATCTGTGGCTCTTCAATGTTGTTGGAGTACAACTTCCATCATCCATGTGCATTGACCATGCTGACTGGGGTTCATGGGAGTTATAGCCCAACAATGTTTGGAAAGGCACAGGTTCTCCATCTCTGATCCATAGCATAACCACAGCGGGAAGTCCCCCCCCCCCCCAGTGTAACAGACACCCATCATTCTGTACACCAATAGCAGCCTTTTGAGAAAATCTTGTTAATCACTCTCATAAGCTGTAATTATAGTGTATTTCCTTGGGTTCATGATGGTCTTTTTATAGTTTCATTAGCATGCATTATTCTTGGTTATCATATTCTCGCTCCCAAATATCAAGATGAAAATAAGCATGATAAAATCTATCATGAGCAGGTCATAGAAATGTGTTTATATATTCATTGGAATTGTCATTATGACAGACTAGAGAAAGAAAATCAATCCACTTGCTAATTAAAAAATCCCGACAATATTCAATTTCTGAGAAAACCGTATCCCTACACATATCTAAGGGAAGCTCTTTTTCTAAGAAAATAAACTGCAGGTTCCTTATGTTATCTTTGTATAATTTGGACATCCTTGGAGACATTAGTTTTATACCTAGCATACATATACTTTTCTTATTAGGACAATGAAAAAAAATATATGGAAGAGCACAGCAACGGACAATCTATATATTTTTGCAATATCCGTATCACAGTATTTTTCACTCTTTTATGCCAAAAAGCACAGGCATACTGTTACAATCTTATTGTGTAATTTGTTGCAAAAACAAGGTCTTTTTATTTGACTCCCCCCTTTTAAGTGTGCCTTTCAAAGCCACCCAAGGCAGTTTACAAAAAGTATAAAATTATAGAACACAATTTAAATAACATAGTACTTAGCCTAGCATGACCAATATCTTGTGACCAGTCTCATAACAGCATCTTATGCATCACTATTAATTGAACAGAGAAAATCCATTTTGAACAGTGACTCCTCAAGTACATGTCTTTTACATCCCAAGTCAAAAGAACAAAAGCTGAAGGTCTACAGAACCCAAAACTGTTGTGCAGCCTTGCTATATACACTTGGGGATGATGAAATGTTTATGTAATATTTCAGAAATAGTACTTAAAAAAATTTACCCCACAACAGTTCCAAAAGAAAGCATGTTTTCATTATGTTGTTGTTGTTGTTGTTTAGTTGTTTAGTCGTGTCCGACTCTTTGTGACCCCATGGACCAGAGCACACCAGGCATTCCTGTCTTCTACTGCCTCCTGCAGTTTGGTCAAACTCATGTTAGTAGCTTCGAGAACACTGTCCAACCATCTCGTCCTCTGTCGTCCCCTTCTCCTAGTGCCCTCAATCTTTCCCAGCATCAGGGTATTTTCCAGGGAGTCTTCTCTTTTCATGAGGTGGCCAAAGTATTGGAGCCTCAGCTTCAGGATCTGCCCTTCCAGTGAGCATTCAGGGCTGATTTCCTTCAGAATGGGTAGGTTTGATCTTCTTGCAGTCCATGGGACTCTCAAGAGTCTCTTCCAGCACCATAATTCATTATGTTAGATTCACTCTACTTCAATAGCCAGTGTGTTGAGGTAGAAAGAGGCAAAGGTGTAGCTATGGAACAGGTGTCGCAGTAACTCGGAAATTAAAAGGGTGTAGACAGGCCTCATGAGGAGGTAGATTTGGCAGAAAAGTTATATAGCTCTTCCACTACCTTTTCCGAATCCTGGGAACAGACAAAGACAAGACTTTATGGGGGAAGTGGAACCTCATAATAGTTGGGCAATGATCAACTTTAGCCATTCATTGTTATTAACAGGAACTCTTTTGCCAAGGTTTTGCTGCCCACCCAGATTGTAGGAACAACTGAAATCCCCCCATCTGTATATTTCCCCCCCTTTTCTCCCCACATCCCTTACTCAGTAAAGGGGCCACTATCCTGGAATCTGTGCCAGGGGCGTAGCAAGGTAAATTGGTACCCGGGGGCAAAAAATTTTTTTGTCAACCCCCCCAGGCATGGAAAGGTCAGGTGGTACCTGGTGTGAAAAATTTCTTGTCAACCCCCCAATTGACCCCCCCCCGCAAAAAATGGTTTTACATTATTTCATATTTTCTTACAAAGGAATAATAACAAGTAATAATAATAAAAAACTTTTATTTATATCCCACCCTCCCCGGCCAAAGTCGGGCTCAGGGTGGCTAACATCAGATACATAACATTGGTATAAAATCAAATAATAATTAAATTACCTCCTAAAAACATCTCAAAATCAAATTAAAGTCTAATTAGATGGCTTTCCACAGGGTTAGGGTTGGGAACAGTAAAGTGTTCTCTGAACTGAAATTTCAGCCTTTATGACATAGGAAAACAGCCAAGTGAACAGCTATTTTGGTGGAGGAGGGTCAAGATATTAACCGATATGCATAAAATTTCATATATAGCTATATAATCCCTAGTATAGTAAGATAAGACCTTCGGAGCAGCCATTAAAAAATAATAATTCATAATTTGTCACCCCCTCCATTATGGAACCCAGGGCGGCCCGCCCCCCTCGCCCCCCTTGCTACACCCCTGATCTGTGCATTTTCCAGGAAGACTCCACATCTGAAATCAGTAGTTGCTGACTGAATTAAACAGTCATTTACAGTTGATTTAGGTGCATTCTCAACCATGGTACTAGTCAGACAACTTTGCAATATTTAATTCAGCTAGCAATAAGGGGCTCTGCTTGTCTAAGCGCAGATATAGCAGAGGGCATTAACTTCTATAAATGTGCAGTGCTTTTTTCTAAAAAGAAAATGTTTAGGGGTACTCTCATTTTGACTCAAGAAAATTGCCATTTTATAGTTCAGGAAAAATTAATGCAGTAAATGGGCAAAAGTACAAAGATTCACAAAATGTTTAGGGGTATGCGTACCCCTGCACCCCCCCAGAAAAAAAGCACTGCAAATGCACATTAGTCAGCCAAGAGAATGTCAGCCAAGCTGTGTCCTTTAAAAAAAGGAAGTCGCAATGTTCTTAGGCTACTTCCCAGGAATTGCTCGAACTGATCTCCTGTTCCACTGATGAAATTTTCTCTTTGACAGGATATTGCCTTGGCAACTTGGTACTGTACTAAGAGCAGTAGCCTTCGAAATTGACATAGTTCCCTGCTGTGTGTTATTGCTTATACAAGAAATTGTAGCAGCTGCTGAATCTGCTTTGCCTGTTCTGTATATTTACTGTATCTGTGGCAGGGGAACTGGCTCCTTCTGCAAGGGTGGCCATTCACTGCTGGAATCACCTGGCTTTGAAAATGAGAAGTTAGATGATACAGGTATAGCAGACTGAACTGTGTGGGGGAATCTTGGCTTGTGAATTCAGCTTAATTACACACTTCCAACAGAGCAATTTCTGGAAATCTAACATACGAAACTTATACCCTGTTAGTTATATAGATGTCTCTCATTAACCTCTATTATCATTTTATATATTCAGATTTATTCTATTAATTATTTACAAATATGAGCTCACAGGGTGCATGCTGCCTCTATCTAAATTTGAACCCTTTTTTTCCACCTTGAGGCCCAGGTCAAACTGGCTACCTAGGCCCAGAAATATCCAACATTAATTATATTCAGAATATGCCCATTTATATCAATGGACACCACACATAGCATTGGTAGCCATTTTAGAATGCTTATGGGTAATAAACTTAAAGCTGGCTTGTAAAATGAGAGGTTGGTTTGATTCCACAATGGAATGTGCCTTAAACTCTGCGAACAGCTTTGAAATGGTATACCATCCTGAGTGGTAGATAATGAACTTGGCAGTAGAATTCTCTTCATTTCCTGGTTTATGTTTTATATCTCCATTCTCATACTTCTTGTGAGATGAAGCTGCACATATATTTAAATGAAGCCTGCCTTATGAACAGATACAAATGAAACCATCCACATTTGCTTGAATGGATTTTCAACTGCCTCAATGGGTTTCTTTTCTTGCAGCTTTCAAAAGTGTTCTTTGCTTGAAGCCATTTTAATTGGAGAATTATATAATCCAAGATGGTGGTTTCATTGTGTAGAGTCTAATTATGCTGGTAAAAAGCCCATGAAAACATACTCAGATACTAAAAGTTCTATTCTCTTTTTTCTCCTGAGATGCAAGGATGTGGGGAATAGCAATAAATCACTATGTGTTAACTAGACTATTTTATTGTCAACATCTCCATTAGACGTTCATGTCACCAGTAGGATTGGCAAATTAGGGACTGTGTAAACTGGAAAAAAGGATGCAATCTAAAGCCAATTTGGCATTAGTAGCACATAACACCTCATGCAGCATCAATTATTACACTCTTGGCTCTGAGGTTTTTATTTTATTTTAAAGGCATTCAGTCAGAGTTGTCAGTGCTTAGCAATTCCTGCTTGATATCCATTATTTCACAAAGAATAATGCTGGAACACAAAATGAACATGATGGACGATCAAAGAATTCATTACTTTTCTTTATGTTCATCTGTTACAAGAATGTCCAGCTCTATAATTGTGTAAATATAACAGGCTAAAATAATTGCCTGTTTTTGGTCTGCATGTCTGTGAATCCCTTCTTGAATTTAACCAGGTTCCCTACAGATGCTGAATCAGGACAGTTAATGCTAAGATGCTTTGGCAAAGCTACAAGTACTGAGGGTTGACCAGGCCCAACAGGGCATCCAGATAGCGATCTCAAGTTCATGAGGGCTGCAATCCTATACTCGCATACCTAGACTCAATAGGACCTTCTTCTAAGCAGATATTTATAAGACTGCACTGCACATTAGTAGTCAAAGAGCGTATGTGCACCTAAATCACATATAGATGATCCCACAAGGGTGAGTTTGAAAGGGTGTCAGCCAAAGGAGAATGTAATTACAGGCAACTTCAATTGGCTGGGCTTGAATTTACATTTGAATTGTACAAAATTTCTACATAAGATAAATCACTATGCCTTACAATTTGCTTTTTATGGGCAGACTCAAGGTGGATGGCATTTCCTTGGGCTCCCTACAGCTGTGTGTCCTCCACACCCAGTTCCAGGTAAGGCAGGTTTGTTGAGTTTCCCAGGTAGTCTAAAGAATGGGAGGAGCCCCCCTCCACTCACAGCTCTTTCTTCACCCTCTGTCCTCTCCTGCTGCTGCTGCTAGCAAACATATGGTGGTGCTTTCAGAGCATCCTTAAAGCTATTTGAAATGTGGCAGCTATAAATTTATCTACAGATGTTTAAGCTACTGTGTATGGAGAAAACTGGTTACTTCTGGCAGCTTTAATTGTGGATCACAAACACCTAGTGTTGCCCTTTCATACGGCTGCTGGTGACATTGCATCCAGGTAGTGATTAAAGAACTACAGATGTGTGTGCATTTGATATAATTCTCCAAACCTCCTGCAGCCAATGTTCCAAAGGATTCTAATCCTCACCACAGGCACCAGGAAATGATATCTACTTACAAGGACTCAGTTCAGGAAGTGCCTGAGTGTATATTATACTGAGTTCTGGCTTGAGTTGCATTCAGTCTTTGACGAGTCTGTCACCTACCAAGAAGAAGAAGAAGTAGTAGGAGAAGAAGAGTTTGGATTTGATATCCCGTTTTATCACTACCCGAAGGGGTCTCAAAGCGGCTAACATTCTCCTTTCCCTTCCTCCTCCACAACAAACACTCTGTGAAGTGAGTGGGGCTGAGAGACTTCACAGTAGTGTGACTAGCCCAAGGTCACCCAGCAGCTGCATGTGGAGGAGCGGAGGACTGCATGTGGAGGAGAGGAGACATGAACCCAGTTCCCCAGATTATGAGACTACTACTCTTAACCACTACACCACTGTCGGAATACACTTCGTGGATCCGTTAAAGATCCGTGGTTATTTGTTTATTTTAATGGTTATTAAGAACTACTTTTCGTATCCTTCCACTTAAAAGTGAAAGTGGAAGTAAGAATGAAGAGGCACTTTGCCATTAGGATTATTCCGCCCTTAACTTGTAGTTCCAGTAATGTTTCAAAATTATCAATGGACGTTTATCCTGCTTCCCGCCTTTTTGGAGGGCAGCAACAGTGGTTTTATTGGTTGAATTATTTGTCGTGATGTCATACCTGTTCCTAAATAAAAGGCTGAGGCTCCCCGCTTAGGCACGTTTTTCTTTAGTTTGTTCAGTTGAAGCTTAGTTCAGTCAAGTTTAGTTTAAGGGTTTTGGGAGCGGGCTGGACGGGCTGGATGGGTTTCTTTTAGTTAGGTTTAGTTTGCGGAAGATCTTTCTGTGAGGTTTTAGTTAGGCTTTTAGGTTTAGCCTAGGGCTTGATTTGCGGAAGATTTATCGGTTTAGTTTTATTTAGTTAGCATCGCGGAAGAATTGGCGCGCAGGGACTGAGAGCTCAGGGAAACTTAGCTTAGGGCTAGAAGACGAGCCTATGCGGGTTTTGCCAAAGCCACTAAAGATAGATTCGGTGTCTGTCGTCAATTGGGGAAAAGGGTAAAGGTTTCAGGATTTTTTAATTTCTGTCAGCGAAATCTCATGCTTAGACAATATCCTTGGTTTGGTTTTCTTTATTGCTAAATGATAGTGCAGGAGGTTACAAGTAGTTCCAATTCAGATTCGAGGCATCCATTAGTTTTCGAGGCACCTATTTGATTTTGAGGCATTCATTCACTCACGCACCTTCGGAGTCATTTTCCGTCTTACTCAGCTACCTTCAGATTGTGAGACTTGGCCGGCGCCCGTGCCCATACGCACGCGGAACGCTGGCCGCTTTTCCCCTGCAACTGGTACCTCGTGCGTGAGCAGCTTATGCTCACGCATGGGGAGCTCCAGCACCGAACCCCGGCACACCACACTGGCTCTCTACCAAGGAGGATGAAGGCCAGTTGCTAAATGATGAAACTTTGTAATCAATGAGATTAAATTGATTTGCAATTTGAATATAAGAAAAAGCATACACGGGCAACTGAATGGAATACAGGGAGTTTTTAAGTGTTTTAAAAAAGTGAATGGTTTTGGATATGGAAGTTGCCTATACTGAGACTTTAGGAAAAGTGAAAGCTAATTCTGAGTTAATTTTAAGATGTCTCAAAATCACTTGCTCCCAGAAAAAGGTCAGGATATTGACTCTATCTGCTGTAGACAGACAGCCTGTGTTTTTCCTAGAGCAACCCTGTGTTTAGCTAAGGGAGTTGCAAAAAAATGTGCAAGGTCTAAATGCATCCTTTGGTTAACATGTGGGGAATCCTCATGTCCATACTTTCAAGGGAAAACTGAAGCCCCCCAGTTCATAAGGGAAGAATGAACTTTTTAAGAAAAACAAATCTCTCTCCATTTCCCCCGCAAAAGAATGAAAATTAGAATAGTTGTCTGAAACTTTACCAAAGCTTCTCACATGTCTGTTTATTTGAGATTCTCCAAACTTGTGTGGTTTTAGTTGAACAAAAAAGAACCCCATTTTTAAAAGTTTAATTTGGCAATGGAATACATAGGGGCAGGGGAGAAAACTCTCAAGAAAAAAAGGCATCTGGGAGGCTTGAAATTTTATCCAAACTTTTAGGGTATGGGCTTTCCATTTCTGGCCGTAAAGTGCCTTTTTGTGCAATGAACGGACATTGCTGACTATACATGAGGCTGTTACTATTCAGCTCAGAATAACCATACCTTTCAGAACCAGAACTTTGTGCATTATTAGCCTTTCCCAAACATTCTAAATCAGGGATTGGGAACTTGTGGGAGCTGTTGGATTACAGCTCCCATTACATACGTTGCAAGAGACCTGGAAAAACTGGGACATACTGTTTCCCCACTTCTGTTGGAAACTCTGGAGACTGACCCCAGGACCTTCTGATTGCAAAATCTGTGCTCAACCACTGAACTCTTCCTAGGTAAGAGTCTCCCTGCAGATCAAGGGGGTTGGTGAACCTGTCATTTATTCTGTTTACCGCTTCATCTTATGGCTAAGCTTTCTTTCTTGAGTCAACTGCAGTTCCATGCACTGCTGACGCTATTACGCAGTGCATCTGCATTCAGTTCTTGATACTGTAATTTGGTTTGTGTATGCTGATCTGCATGCGACTGGTCTTGCCTTGGAACAGGAGGTTAGACTAGATTGTCTTTCGGTCCCTTCCAACTCTATTAATTTTTCAGAGGAGGCAATCTTACTTCTTCTTCTTCTTCTTCTTCTTCTTTATTAAATTTATATACCGCCCTATACCCACAGGTCTCAGGGTGGTTCACAGGATAAAATCACAATATAAAAACACAAAATACATAATCAAAATAAAAACAAGAACAACCCTATAACACCCCCCCCCCAAATAATCGAAGAGGAAAAATAAAAATTAAATGCACAATATTTGTAATAAAACATACAAATAAGAACCCATCAGGTATGATCAAGGAGTAGATTAAAATATCAATTTAGCTGTCTTTCAAATCAAAAGATTTTAGCATTTGGTACCCCCCATTTGTAACCATTCATAGAAGCTCTTTGATCCAGTGGAGGTATCGATGGTTGCTGGGAGGCAATTGTCTACTTCCCCCCCTTCCTTCTGTAGCCCTTGCCCCCATCCCCAAATCTGATCCAAGGGTTGGGGAAACTCTTGGAACAGCATTTGGTGAGAGCAGGAGGAGGTGGCATTGAGGGCTGCAAGAGAAAATTGGAATGTGCAAAAAACTGCCTTCTTCCACCTTCACTGGATCTGAGAGCCTTGAATGAGATGAGGGCAGAATTAGGTTATTGTTACAAACAACACTGCTGGGCACCTTTGATTGGGCACCTTAGATTAGGCCTCCACTACTTGATCATAAATACCCATATCCTACAACACAATATGTTGGGGATAATTTCTCATGTAAAAACACTGTGCTTCTGTTTCACAGAAAAAAGAACGTAATGCACAGTGTTCTTTGTTTATTTGTAATGGCCTCAGTTCATTCTCCAGAGGTGTGAAAGACTAAACGGTATAACATATTAAGGAGGAATGCCATGTCCAATCCTTCAGCTGCATCTTCGTGGTAGTTAAAACTCTTGTATGGAGTTCTTGACTGGTATTTTTTTGCTAGCATGAATTCAGCATTTATCTATAGTCACTTCTTGTATTAGTAGATAAATGGCATAAGGCGACAGGGTGAAGAAGTCTCCCCCACATCACCTTGTTGGCTTTCTGCTGTAGACTGCAGCCTCCATGGCTTCACCTTGTAAAAAGAAATGAACAAAACATTGGGAATAAGCACTAAATGTCATTTGTCACCTGCCCTGAAGACAACTATGAGACAGCTGAAACACTTGCGTGCCATTGATCCAAACTGTATGGTGGAGAAGCAGGTGTCGTATATATCGAGTTCACTATATATCCAGGGACCCATAGGGATGTGGGTGGTGCTGTGCTCTAAACCACTGAGCCTCTTGGGCTTGCTGATTGGAAGGTTGGCGGTTCAAATCCCTGCGACGGGGTGAGCTCCTGTTGCTCTGTCTCAGCTCCTGCCAACCTAGCAGTTCAAAAGCATGCCAGTGCAAGTAGATAAATAGATACTGCTGTGGTGGAAAGGTAAATGGCATTTCTGTGTGCTCTGGCACTTGTCCCACACTGTGTGCTGGCCACATGATCCAGTGACCCAATATAGTTTGGGTCCTGAATGTCTCAGCCAGTGTGGTGTAGTGGTTAAGAGCGGTAGACTCATAATCTGGGGAACTGGGTTCGTGTCTCCACTCCTCCACATGCAGCTTCTGGGTGACCTTGGGCTAGTCACACTTCTTTGAAGTCTCTCAGCCCCACTCACCTCACAGAGTGTTTGTTGTGGGAGAGGAAGGGAAAGGAGAATGTTAGCCACTTTGAGACTCCTTTGGGTAGTGAAAAGCGGGATATCAAATCCAAATCCAAACTCTTCTCAGGAAGCATCTCTTCCCATCTGACCCCTCCATCACTTAAGAACTTTTGATGAGATCCTACTCAGACTTCTGTCTGATTTGGAGGCTAGAGAAGAGCCTTCTTGGCACTGTCTCCAGAGTTCCACATATCCTGCCTGCTTTTGAATTGCTACAGGAGCTTAAAACATTTTTTTTAAAAATCACCGTAATATCTTTGAAAACTGTTTAAGTTCTGTTGAATGACTCCCACTATCTTTTACCCTACAGCTGATTTTAAAAATGGTACTTGCTTTTTTTATTTAGTGCCATTTAATTGGATTTTGAAATTCTGCTTGTTTCTTGTAAATATTTTGATGGCTGTGGTGGTTATTTTTTATTGCTGCAAAATCTCTTTTTAAAATAAAATGAGTAAGATCAAGTGTAACATAGAAACACAGAGCTGGAAAGAACCTCACTCAGATGTCTTCTTGGCCAACTAACTCTTTGCCATTGCAAGAAATCCCACACTGCATCATCCCTAATAGCTGGCTTGTCCAGCCACACATCTGTAGGTTGGTCTGAAATGCCCCATGGCAGCATTATTGCATGTGCCCTATATTATTTCACAAGCAAATATATGCTTAACAGGCCTGGGTAGGACTTTAAACTTAAGAAAGAGACTCGTTTGTTCACTTCACCAGTTCCTTCCCACTTACCAAATCCCAATTTACAGATCTAAAACCACAGGCTTGGATGAGCCCCACAGATAACATACAGACTAACACCCCAGTCCCACAGTAGGCTTTTTCTTTGTTCTCCAGCCTCTTTCTATTAAGATGTATGGATTGGGTTTACAATTTTGTGAGCATCATACTGTATGTGACTTGTTTCCAATAGTATCCATTTATTCTCTCATGCTGCCCCACCACAACCATGCTTCACATATTTCAGTGTGAAGTGTAAAGCTTTTACAAATTTGACTGTTTAAGTGTTGTTTGGCTCTCTTGTTTCTCTCTTGAGTGGTTTTTCTTTTTCTTTTTTAAAGGTTTCCTTGTCTAGCCTAACTGTTTAGGAGGCGGTGGGATTAGCCAATGAGATTTATAAAAATTCAGTAGCAATTTGGAACCGCTAGATGGCACCAGACAGGTGAAAATGAAAAGATACATGGCTTAAACCTCGAAAGACTTCTGTGTATGTGTCTTTAAGCTATTTGAGACTACAAATAAGCAAATTTAGAAGATTGCTATCTAGTCTCTAGAGTGACTATTTCTGATTAGCTCGACCTTTTCTCGTCACAATCTGAATCCTTCCAGGGCCAAGTGCAATACCTTCAAATTATTTGCACAAGCAGAAAATCAAATGATTTCCCCCTTTACTCCATGCTTATATTATACCTTTTGTGGTATAAATAAAATTGTTGAATATATATGAATATAATAAAATTAACTGCTGGTACAATACCCAGCTGTCTTGGCCATCTTGTCCTGAGCAGGGATATGGAAGACTTGGATTGTTCCATAGATAGATCATAGGACTGTTCAATTTTATACTGTTTCTGAGCCTGTAGTTCTAAAGATAATGATCAAAAGCATTTCTCAGATCATGTTCAAAAAATTGTTTCATGTATTTGCCAAACAAATATGCCATTTTATTACTGTTCATTGTATAGTGAAAAGAGAGCCATGCAGCATAAATAAGATAATAAGAGTTCTTTTTTTAAAGTCAGCTGTTTTTTAATTCATCTTTCTGTTTGTCTGCCTGCCTGCCTATCCATTCCAATCCAAATCAGACACTTTGAGATTTTATGAGATATATTAGAAAACAGGTGTCTAGAAAATGAGGCGATGGAGAGATAGAAAATTTCATGATAGAAGGGTAGGGTAGAAACCAGAGTTTTACAGTGACATCATGTGAAAATATATATGGGTCAGTAAACAAGCATGCATTCCCATGATGTGCTCTGGAAATAAAACCAGAATTAGAAAGGCGTTAGGTTTTTTTTTTTAACCAGTGCTTTATGTAGTAGACTGATCTGTTTTCCATTAATTGGCCCTCTTTTGCCATTTCTGCCTCCTACTAGGGAATTCCATTTAAGCATGATGTTGTTGGCTAAACAAAGTTCTCTGGGAAACAAAGTAAACAGGGTGGAGTTCTGTTATTGAGAAAAAATGTAAACAGTATAGAAAGCAACCGCTGAAAGTAAAGGATGAGGAGAAGCTTTTCACCAAGCCCAACAAAATGGGTTCTGGCTTTGTGCAGTTGTCCATGTGCCATGGAACTTTGAATCTAAGGTGGTGAAATTCAATGTTGAACTTAAAAGGAGGAAATAGGCAAACAGGTTGCCTTGAGGGCTAGCACAGGCAAAAGTGACCAAAGTAGTAGCTGATGATCTCAAACCAATCTTCACCAAACTGGTGCTTTCCAGATGTGATGGACCACAGCTCCCTTCATCCCTAGCGGCTGATGCGATTTATGTTCCAGAACAACTGGAGGACATCAGATTGGCTAAGGTTGAATTACCGGTACACCATTGTTAATTAGGAGCTTAAGAAATACATGGACCATTATTGCAGTGGCACACTGATGTTTCCTGCTGTTTGAAAATGTGCAAGTATTTTACATAGTCAGAACAATTCCACCCCCCCCCAAAGGTCTGATGAAATAACAGGACTTTTTTTTTTTTTACCCAGGTTGCTATCCAAACAACATGATCAATTGATTCCCCACTTCCCTCTGATGAAATCATATAATAAGGAACAGTGTTGAATCCAAGTGGTCTACATTTGCATAGGCTAGGACTCTAAAGAAAGGGACTTTTATTGTAGAGAAGTGCCAAAATTGGTTTAAATGCTTTTTGGAAAAACATAAGAGAATGAATATTTTGAGTCATTCTTCATCTATCAAACACATTCTAAATCTAATGGTGCATATTTATGTTAGAAGTGTTTGCTTCTTGCAACTAACACAAAAACATGAATATAACACAAATAACATGAATATCTATGATGGACCAAGATAGTAGATAGTACCTCCAGTATTACTCCTATGATTTGCTGCTAAAAGCAAATGCGAGAATGCAAATACAGGAAAAGTCCAAGATAAGTCTAGGACTGCATCACTTCAAAAGGCAGGTGGGAGGTGGCATGATTAAATGCTCACCCATGGAAAAATGCCATTTACATGTGACCAAACCCCCTGTCCAGTCATTCTTTTCCATTTATTTGCTAACATATGAAGGGGGGAGTAGGGACATACCTACTGCTGCTGCCCAAATGCCACATACCTGGCTGCCCTGCCCCAGCATCCAGTGCAATGTCTGTAAAGGGAAGTCTACACATAAGAACATGGCTAGATCAGGACAATGGTCCATGTAGTCCAGCATCCTGTTTGGACAGTGGCCAACCAAATGTCTATGGAAAGCCCCATAGCAGGACCTGAGTCCAACGATCAGTACCTGCATGGGCTTCCATGTGAGCAGGAACCTTTGTTGGACAGGATTCCTGAACCTGTGGAGGCTTATGTGCATATACTATATACCAGGCATCCCCAGCCTGCAGCTGTTTTGGCCTACAACTCCCATGATCCCTAGCTAACAGGACCAGTGGTCAGGGATGATGAGAATTGTAGTCCAAAACATCTGGAGGGCTGAAGGTTGGGGATGCCTGCTATATACCTTGTCTGCTTTGCAGGCATTGTACTGAACATGTATGGGCAGGACTGGCACAGTGTCAGTGTCAGGGCAGAGCCAGAAAGTGTGTTTTTCCTCCCTCCCTCCCATGGAGGAGAGCTGTGCCACGTTCTTTTTCATGCACACCATTCATAGGCACTTTTAGAGGCTTAGGTTTCACGGAACTCAACGAGGTTTGCTTTCTCCATTGTTTAGGAGCCTAAATTTGTTTCTCGGTTTTTATTAGCTGCACATGGCAATGAGCCTCCCCTTCAATTTGTATTATGAACTTGTAGATGGGCCTAATAATGATGTTTTTGGATCACACCATACCTTACTGCTGTTGTCTTAACTACAGATCTTCACAAGGACATTCAGACAAGCTTAGGTGAAAGTCACTGATAGCCTGAACAAGAAAATAGTACATGAAGAAATGGAAGTGTCCTAGCGGCTTCAGTCAGATCTGTTGTCATAAGTGCACTTTGTACTTTCTGTGTACAAAAAAAACAAAAACCCACACCATTGTTGCTTACATGAATTGAGTTTGGTTGTTGCTACTTAAATATAGCAAGGCAGTTTTCAGGACCTTGAAAAAGCTCACAACTTGAATCATTTGGTGCCGATTGAGGAGATAAGACACATGTAGGCATGCCAAATGGCCTGAAAGGTTTTAGGGCTTGTGGTTTATGGGAAATGGAATTTGGAGAGAGCTTTTCTCCTCCATCTCTGCTTCTTATGGCCTGAGACGTTCAAGGCGACTATGTGTGAAATAGCTCTGTTTTCCATGGCTGGCTTGGAGGCTATTTTTAGAAATGGCTAGACTTATTTAGTTACTTATTTTCATTTAGTCAATGTGCCTATCCCATGCTCTTGGGCTTTTGTACAAAAATAACAAATTGATGGCTTCTGCCCATAACTGGGCACACATACTATTTTAATTTGAACTCCTTGTAAAAGCTGAACACAGTATATAATCAAGTCAAGATAGGTCCCTATCCTCAACACTTGACTTGGAAGAAAGGGTGGAAGTCTCTCCCCACCCCTTGTTCTTTTGAAAGCATAATCCCATCCATTTGGATTTAAGGTTGTGTCTGTTTTCTTCTCTTCTATACAAGCTTTACTTAAAAGTGACTTTCTCCATTCCATTGATTGCAGAGCCCCAACATAGATATATTACATCAACTAGTATCAGAGATGAATTTGGACACATTATAGGCTGGTATCCTAATCACACTCTTGATAGAAGAGCCTTTGTGGAAATGGAGAGTTTGGGACCATGGCCATGCAATAAATGACTGGTTATGGGATAGCTCTGTAACATTATTATACTGCATGTAGCACATTTAATGTACAAAGTGATGTATGGCCTTTACCTCATTTATCCCCACAACACTCATATAGGTGACTCCTATTTACATTTTATAGAAAGTGAATGGAGGCCAAGAGAACAACTTGCTCAAGGCAAGTTTGGATTTGATTCTAAGTCTCCCAGGTTCTAACCCAACACATTAAATCATGCTAGTCTTAAAAAAAACCTGCTATTCTAGTCTGTGAAAATAACATTTATGTTGACTGGGTCTTTTTGAACATTCAGTAACTTTGACCTTTGACGGAGAAGTAGTAAATAAGAAAAAATACCAAGTTGGCTGGCATATAAGGTATATAAGGATAAGCTAAAAGCAATAGTAATGCAGCATTGTGTTAAAGTTACAGAGCAAGAATAAGGAAGACAGCAGCTTGAACAGAGACTTGTGGAACTAAGCCAGGACGGTATATGGCTTGTGACCTACCAAGCTGAATGTAGCCCACCAGCCACGTAGTGCAGCTTGCCAGTGTTTGACAGCCCCTCCCAAGTTTGGAAGTCCCAGTTGCATAGCAAAAACGGGTCTGCTGAGCCCTTTGCAGACTGTGACACATGACTAGTGGTGAGTCACAAGTCGTTCAGCCCATTAGTGAGACATTTTATTTATTTATTTTATTCATTTCTATACCGTCGGTTCATATATTAAAAAAAATACACCGGTGTGGTGTACAAAATCCCAATAAAAATCAAAGCAGCTCAATGAATAAAATCAAAGCGAAATAGATGAAAGAAACAGAAGTTGTTTTTTTTTTTTAAAAAAAGAGTGTATCGGTGACAGGGGCTGCAGTGATTCCAATGACACATTGGCATAATTTATATTAGGCCTCTCTAGGTTTATACTAAGCCAACTTTGATGTGCTTGCATATAAAAAGTGAGGATGTGTATCTTTGCTCATGAAAGGATTTTGATAATGTATGGATATTTTCTGGTTGGTCCTTCATGATGGGAAGTCAGCAAAACTCATCTAACTGACTGTTTCCTGTTCTGTTATTATGGGGGTAGAGATGGCAGACTCATGCACTGTTAAGATTGTATGTATGGTTACTCTGCTTCTTGCTAGGCCTTGCCTTCCATAACCAGGAAAATTCAACTAGAGGGCTAAAGTAATAATAATAATAATAATAATAATAATAATAATAATAATAATAATAAAGAAACCACCACCAAGTAGTATATAACTTTTGTTAAATGAATGAATGAATGAATAAGTAGAATAAATAAGTAGAATAAAATTAGAAGCAATTTGACCCGTTTTCTTATGGTAAGGAAGAAATTTCAGATTCTGGCTATCAGCTTGCCTATCTTGTAACAACAACAACAACAACAACAACAACAACAACAACAACAACAACAACAACTTATTTATACCCCTTCCATCTGGCTGGGTTTGCCCAGCCACTCTGGATGGCTTCCAACAAAAGATTAAAAATACATTGAAACATCAGTCGTTAAAACTTCCCTAAACAGGGCTGCCTTCAGATGTCTTCTAAATATCAGATGGTTGTTTATTTTTTTGACATCTGATGGAAGGGCGTTCCACAGGATGGGTGCCACTACCAAGAAGGCCTTCTGCCTGGTTCCCTGTAACCTCACTTCTTGCAGTGAGGGAACCGCCAGAAGACCCTCAGCGCTGAACATCAGTGTCCGGGTTGAACGATGGGGGCGGAGACGCTCCTTCAGGTATACTGGGCCAAGGCTGTTTAGGGCTTTAAAGGTCAGCACCAACACTTTGAATTGTGCTCTAGAGAAAGAGGAATGCTTCTACTTTTCAACGAGACCATGATATTTGTTGACAACCCCTTAATTTCCAATGGCAATGGATGCTAGGCTGGTTAATCTTTTAATCATTTAAGAGACAGAATGACTGCCAGTCATGCAAACAGACATATTGCGTCATGTAGAATTTGAAGGGTTTTGCCTGGCTGAGGCAGGGTGAGATTTTCTTGATGGGGCTCTTACACAAATACATAATTTTTAAGCCCACTTTATCTTGAAAACTCATACCAGACCACCAAAGCTCAGCTTAATAAAATCAATATGCAGAACAGTGGTCAAGTCTCATTTCTGATAGGACCTGGAGCAAAAAGCTTATTGTCTTATTAGTCTTTATTTAGAGAGCCAATGTGGTGTAGTAGTTAAAATGTTGGACCTAGGAGAGCAAGATTTTATTTTAGGGTTGCCATACACCTGGAATTTCCCAGACATAGCTGTTATTTGGCCCTTGTTAGCAGCATCTGGGAGGAAATCACTGAAATGTCCAGGAAAATCCGGATGTATGGCAGCCCATGTCGGAAGTGTAGATTTTCGCAAATTTCATTTAAAATAGCTCAACACCCCCCCCCTTTGGGTGGTGATTCTGCAAAAAAAGTTCAACAACTTATGTGTTCGGATTTTCACTTTTTGAAATATGACAACCCTATTCTAATTCCTATTTGGCCGTGAAGCTTACTGGTGGCCCTTGGGCCAGTCACCAGCTCTCAGCCTAATCCATCTCTCAGGGTTGTTGTGAGGATAAAATGGGGGAGGGGATTCTCTGGTTTCTATTCAGATCGTATAAAATGGGGGAGGGGAGAGAAATATTTGCCATCTTGAGCTCTCTGGAGGAAATGTGAGAAATAAATGCAATAATATCCTTCCTCAGATGACCTAGATGATCCTAAATAAGATTAGCTCAGCAGTTATAATTGTTACATAGCAGGTTTATGTTTCTGTTTAAATCTTGTTTATTCATTTAAAAATTTCAACCATGCCTAGAAGGGCCCCCAATGCAACTTCAAAATAAAAACACAGGAATGCTAGAAAAATAACAGCAATGCATTGGGTAGAACAGACTGAAACCAAGAGCATTAAATTGCCTTGATTAGCATATACAGCAAACAGGATATATAAATGTCAAATGGATCCATTATTTATAATTTTGGAGTGCTTTCTGGCACGTGCAAAGGTTTTAATTAAATAAACTTCTCTGCCTCAGATTAAGTGGAAAACTGACCATCTTGTTGAATATTTTCATATGGAGCCATGAAACACACTTGCATTTGTGGGAAACGTGAGAATGTTTGCTTGTTGGCATGTTCTGTGATCCTGATCTTGAAATACGCAGAGCTTCTCTTCACTCATATAGCTATACCACCCCCCACCCTCTGGCTGACATGGGATTTAGGTATAGCAGACACATATTCCCAGCATTTCCTTGGCAACTGTAGTCTTCAGCTCCACAGCCCCTTGCCCAGCAGACGGTCCAAGCAGATGGTAATACCTTCTTCTGCCGGCATTATAAGGAATCGCCAAGAATTCTTACTAGCTCATTAATTATGTTTCTCAAGCCATGTTTTGGCATCTCAAGTACAGCTAATTACATGCAGATTCTAATCTTATTCTATTTTTTCCCTTGTAATTAATTATTTCTTCATTATCTACAAGCAGCTTTCTTCACTTCCCCAACAGATGTCTTTTTAGAAAACAGATGTTGTCACTTTCCTGAAAGGCGTCGCATCTGACTCACAGAATGGAGAAGGCCTCACAGTTAGATTTGAGCATTGGAAAAAAATAAATAAACCGAAAATCCAGTGCCCTGCATGCTCCTTTGCATTAAGCAAATGTCCCAGTATTACAGATGAGACCATTTTCGTCATCTTTGCTATTCAAATGATGCAGGGCAGCAATACATGAGAATTGCACAAGGGATGTGAATAAAAGCTGTTGAGTGTGTGTCACACACTGATATGCTGATAAGCTTGTCTCCACTACCATTGTGTGTACACTCCTGGAAGTTTCCCCCCTCAAAACTGAGATATGAAACTTGAAGTTCTCCTCCATCCCTATTCCTTTTAATTCAATTCACATTTAAAGCTGAATCTACCAGATCTACACTTTCAGAAACAATGCACGAATGAGAACACAACCATTTTTCAAAATTCACACTTTCCCAAATTTTGCAATGCAGTTTTTCTAGGCAAGTAACATGCAGAAAGATCCACCTGTTAGTGAAAATAGCAGGCAGTAATATCTTATCTTGGGGAAAATATGCTTTTCAAAAAAGTGTAGATTGGGCAAAATTGTATACAAAAAATGTGAATTTTAGCAGAAAGTCACACTAAAATGCTGGATTTTTGTGAGGGCTTTTAAAAAATTGCAAACTGGTGTGGACATGTGGGGAACTGAATTTAAGATAGAAAACTGAGAGAAACTGAAAATGACAGATTTTCCCATCCCTAGTTACAACCAGGTAGCGTTTCTGAATGCTTTTAAAATACAGCCCCAAATAGAGTGTGCAATAAAAGTTGTGCCTCGATGTAACCAAGGCATGCGTAAGAGAGGTGATATCTGCTTTCTTCAGGAAATGGTACACTTGCTGCAAAGATGTTCCTGGCCACAGTAAACAATGCAGTTCTCCATCTAAGCAATGTGTACAAAGATGTATCTATTTGGGTACAGTGTGCACAAAAGTGAAGATATTAGTGAAAAGAAAATACAGCAGTGCAGTGTATTAGGCAAAATTAACTATATTAGGAAAAAAGCATATTAAAATGCTGTTGACTTTTCATGAGGATTTATTTTTTAAATGCACAACCTGATATAGGAACATGGAGAACTGAATTTAAGATTAGAAAAATGAGAAACTAAGAGAAACTGAAATTGACAGAATAGTAAGAACATAAGAATTGCCCTATTGGATAAAGCCAGTGGCCCATTTAGTGCAGCATCCTGCTCTCACAGTGACCAGTTAGGTGCCCACAGGAGGCTTGCAAACAGGGACTTTGGAAGGGGTGTTTGTGGTGCGGTTTGCCCTGGTTGTCATCCCTGAGGGGGTGACAAAATGGCACACCACAGGGGGAGGCACTTACTGTGGGGCCTGGCCTGCAGCGTGCCTGATCCATGCGTCTCTCCTGGGAGTGACACGGTGGCTCGGGGCTGCAGTGTGCCTGAGCCATGTGTCTCTCCTGGGAGTGACATGGTGGCTCGGGGCCCTGCGCTGCCCAAAATGGCAGCGTGGAGCTTGCGCCTGCCAGGCGGACTCCATGGGCAGCTCGCCCTGCCCCTGTGGGCGGCTCACCCTGCCCCTGCCGCTCCGGGTGCCAGAGCAGCTAGCTATGCCTCTCTTGCAAGAAAGACCTGAGCACAAGAGTACTCTTCATTCCCACAGTTTCCAGTAGCTGTTATTCAGAAGCATATTTCCTACAACCTCGGATGCAGGGCATAAGTTTCATGGAGAATAGCCATTGACTGCTCAGTCTTATGAAGCCATTACTTTAAGTGACAGCGAGAGCTCCCTTATCTCCATGGCAGAACACATACTTCACTTAGATGAAGAAATGGGTTCATTTCCTGAAATCTCTCCTTAAATTGTTTTGGGTAGTAGAGATGGGGCATCTGGTATGCCTGTAAAATGTCATGTTGGGCTTGGTAGTTTTCCAGAAAGGTAGTTCCATAGGTTCATATGTATCACCTATAGCAGGGATGGGAAACGGTGGCCCTCCAGATATATTGCTGGTCTACAGCTCTGATTATCCCTGACCTCTGATGGTGCTGGCTGAGGCTGATGGTATAGGGAATCCAGCAACATCTGGAGGGCCAGAGGTTCCCTGTTGCATAGGTTTCGCTGTCCTTTTAGGTCGCCTTGTGCATTCTGGGTAGCCGTGCATTGAAGAAAACATTTCAAAGCAGGTTAATTTCTTACAGCAAGAACTTGAAAACCTCTTGCCTGTAAATAAATTTAGATCTCATTATTTAAAGACTGACGGATTACCTTCAGGAGCCAAATGAAAACAAAGATTAGACTTTAGTAGATATAAGTATTTAATCTGATTCAATTAGGATTTATTAATCCTTCATTTAGATCTTATTATTGTAGTTATTAGTGATAGACATAATTACATTTAATCGAGTTAATTGTTGTGTAAGCCTTTTTAACTGATTAGCGGTCCCAGAAAGAGACGATGGCAGTTTAAGCTGATTAAGGAACAAAGTACTGTCTCTATCTGTACATGTCCACATATTTGGGTGATAGCTTTTCTGAATTAAATCCGTTTCTTGCTTGCTTTCCCATTGAACTGTAAAGTTGGAACAAACTAGGCTAAATTGTGTATTTTATGGGGCTGGACTGTGCATTAGCAATACTGTGAACACATAAGGCCTCAGTTTAAATCATTGGCATATCTTGATATAACTAGATGGGTCTTCTGTTTGAAACCCCAAAGAGCCACTGGCTGCATTGGGTCAAAGCTCCACTGAGTCCAGCATCCTGATTGGCTTGTGAGATCAGCTGACAGTATGCCGGCCAGTACTGAAGCCTGTAGGTTGTCATTACCCCGCAGATCTTACAGAAATGAAAGGACCGCTGGTGGTGTAGCAGGCAAGGCTATGGAGAATGGTGGCCGGAGATCGTGGTTTGAGAACCACCCTAATGCCTTATACTATTGAAGATCACCTGTTATGGATTTTCTCTGCTTATTATCAGAAAAAAAACTGGGGTTGGGCTTGAATACAACCAGCCATTAACAACAACAATGAACAAAATAGGAATAATCTGCTTTATTATAAATGGGCAGTTAATGCCTTGCAAAGACAACATGTGTCTTGGCTTTTATATAGATTAGATTTTTCTTCTGAACCCTTGCCCTCAGTAATAGCATTCATATGTGAGTGAAACTGAAATGCACTGTTTACCATCCATCACATATTAGATTGAAAGGATGTGGTGTGGGGAGCAGGACAGCAGGTGCCAAAGGCCCACAAGCACTGACACCTGCGCAGAATTGGGTCCACCGTTTTTCACCTGGCAGCAGGCAACTACCCTAAACTGAGGCATTGTAGGAAATAAAAAATGGTGCAGCTGCTGTTCACAGCCAGTAAGTCCACTGGAGACAGCCACATTCATGGCAGTTTGCTGGAGGCTTCCATCGACCTTGAAGCCAGCCCTACACTGGGTGTAAACATCGTCTTTTGTAGCAGGAATGGGACACCTTTTTCAGATAGGGGGCCACATTTCCATCTGGGCAATCTTCTTGTGGTCACATACCAGTGGTGGACAGGGCCAGAGGCAAAAGTGGACAGTGCAACAAATGCAAATTTTGTTCCTCACCCCACAGGGCCATCTTGGGGCATCCAAGGAGCAAAATCACTGTTGGTTTTTATCTCATCTAATCAGGTAAAGGTAAAGGGACCCCTGACCATTAGGTCCAGTCGCAGACGACTCTGGGGTTGTGGCGCTCATCTTGCTTTATTGGCCAGGGGAGCCGGCGTACACCTTCCGGGTCATGTGGCCAGCATGACAAAGCTGCGTCTGGCGAACCAGAGCAGTGCACAGAAATGCTGTTTACCTTCCCGCCAGAGCGGTACCTATTTATCTACTTGCACTTTGATGTGCTTTCGAACTGCTAGGTTGGCAGGAGCAGGGACTGAGCAATGGGAGCTCACCCCGTCACGGGGATTCGAACCGCCAACCTTCTGATTGGCAATCGGTTTAGATCCCAGCGCCACCCGCGTCCCCTTTAAGTAGCCTTTAAGAAATATAGTTTATTCTGCACATATTTACACATGTATTCTTCAATAGAGGGGGTACAGAACATTATATCCAAAGAGTATCTCTCCTTGCCCATCTCATAGTTTCAGCAAGCAGCAGCCAGTCATGGTACCTGGTCTCTCAGGGCAGCCTCCTCCATCCAGCACCAAGATGGTTCTGCCTACTTCCTCCTCATTCTTTCCAGAACATCTTCGATTTCAAAAGAGAAAAATTTCCCTGTGACATCATGCCTCCCCAGCACCTTGGCAACCTCTCAACCCCCAGTCTCTGTCCACTCCTTGGACGGGGGGAGAGGATAGGAGGATAGCTTTTTGCATTGCCAATTGCTTTAAATGGTTTCTTATCGTTCCTTTATGCCTCTGCACTTAGCTAGTCTGGCCAGGCTGGTTTGAATAAACTAACCCAGGAATTTTCTGTCTGGCACAGTTTTGCAGCTTGTATTTCCCTTTTCCCAATTAATATCTAAATGCTACTGTTTATCGATTTCTACCGTTTGCTAACATATATAGTACAATAGATCTATGACAGTAGATTAGGTTGGGAGACTGGTATAAGGTAATACAGTGATCTTCATGGCATAATGGGGATTTGAACCCCCGACTCCCCAGTCCTAATCCAAAACTCTGCATAGCAACATAGGAAGCTGCCTTATGGTGAGCCAGATCAATGGTGCCAGCTCAGCACTAACTGGCAATGACTCTCCAGGAGTTTAGGCAAGATTTTCTCCTAGTCTTATCTAGAGATGAACTATGCACCTTCCGCTGCACCACACTGGTGCTTCTAAGCATACAAATAGTCTGCTTAGTATAGGGCAGAGGGATGTAATGGCATAAAATTGGAAATCTGGTGATGCTTGACTGTGTTTGTGAAACATTTATGGCTGTGGATGAAGCTGAAACCAAATGCCACTGAAGTGACTGGAACTAGTCCTATGACTAAAGTGCTTTGCTGGACGAGAGCTGACAGTTGGAAGGTTCCAGTGAGAATCTGGAACTACAGCAATAAGGTTCATGGTGGAGCATTTTAAATTTTTTTTTGGACAAGAACAAAAGCCAGGTTACACCATGTGTTCTCCAAATAAAGCATGAGAGTGAACACTGCAGTTGAACAGAGAGGGTTCCTACGAAGGAATGTGCAAATACAGATGTTTGGCTCTACAGAAACTTGATTTGGCCTTGTATTGAAATATGGTGTTAATCAAGAGTGTCTTATAAATTGAGATGAGTGCTGCAGCTGCCTTGTGGGTCTGCCAAATGGTGGCCAGACATTAAAGAGTTCTTAACCAATTAGCAGAGTCCCCTGTCTGATGGGTGTGGCTGGACTTTGGCCCTCAACAGCCTTAGCCAAGATTCAAGAGGAAACCCTTGTGGTTCAAAGGCATAATTCCTATCAAGGGAGCCAGGAAAGATTCTCCCTTTGGCTGAACCTGTAGGAAATGTGCTAAGCTTGTCTCAGCTGCAAACTGTTTCCTGCATATCTGTGGCATTTGTTAGTGTTCTCCATAAGGATCAGTGCAGAAATTTGCACGTAAATGTGTGCAGTGTATGGAAATGTACTTAGCGGAACCTTCTTCTGGAGGGATGCGTGTTTGTTTCTAGTAAACTACTGTTGCTAAAGTGTTTAAGAGATACTCTCCCCATATTCCCAGTTCAAAAGACATAGAGACAGCAAAGTTCCCCCCTGGGAAGGTTGGTTTTTGTAGTCATCTGCTAATGGGAGGTAGGGGGGAAAACCCTCTAGGCTATGTGATATACACAGGGAGTTCCAATACATGCAAGAGAGCTTCCCCACTGTTTTCATAGACTAAAGAACTGTTTGTATTATGCTGACATTTATTCAGCTCTAGTCAGTAGAGAAGCCCAAACACACAGGAATCCGTGAGCCACTGCATGCCATATTAGGTTCTTTCCTAGCAGTACGTCATTATTCCTTATCAAACCAAATGAGGGATGAGATAAAATGACTGTTGAGTTGGGATTTAAGCTATACTTTCGAGGTTCAAATTTAGCTCCATTGCCTAGACTGAGTGGCTCTGAGCTGTATCACCATAATTTATATTGTAATGGCTGAAGGAACTTGGTGGTGATGGTGAAGCTTTGGCAATGAATGGTTGAGCTGTCCTGATGTCATAGAAGGGTCTCTGGCTGCCACTGGCTAAACTGCTCAAACCTTGCAGGCCAGGATCCGGAAAGGAATTGGGAGATGTTCAAGCAGTTTTAGCATGGATGGGGAAAGTCTGGGGACTCAAAGTCATCTCACATATTGTGGTCATTAATATTGCACATTTGGAAGCAATAGGATGAATAACAATGATTATTCTTGAAATAAAAATGGTCCAGTCCAAAAATATGGTTCAAAAGCTTTACTAACAGAAATTGCTCCAAAACAAACATTAAACCTTCCTAGAATATGTCCTTGAACTCTGATAATACTTCTTGGTTCATATAGAGTATGTTTGGAAACAATTTTCCTGTGCTAGGGTAAAAGTCACTTTCACTACTGTGCCCACTTTTGCCTTTCACTTTGTCCGGTACTGGTGCATGGATATTGAAGAGAATGTGGCCCTCAGATTGAAATCCCCCCCCCCAATTCCTGCTTAAACTTTTGTATTCACACAAGCTTTTCTGTAGTGTGACCCAACCACAGTGTCTGTACTATTGAAGATGTTTTGCCATTCTTCTGGTGTGTTTTGTATATGCTGTTGAGCCTTAAAATGTACACTGGTATTTTATTTGTTGAGCAGGATAGAAATTCCAGTAAAAAAAACCCCAACAGACAAATGGAGAAGGCCAGAGGGAAGAGCCCCAAAGCATGAAAAGAATGAGGAGAGGAGAGATGTGGATTTAGCCAAGAACTGCACAGGCAAGGAAGACTGGTGTTCACATATTGGTTTGAATATTTGGATACAATCACCTAGTCTAACACAATGTCATGTACCGATTGGGATAACATTTATTTTCTGCAAAGTCATGGAAGTGAGTATGCTTTGGATCTTAATTTGTGCCAGAGATCACAGTCCTGACCAGGGTCCCTTTTCCACAGAGGTGCTGATTCTGATGCTGGAATCCATAATAGAAAATGAACACATCACTATGCTAAGTTCCTCTGAGTACACACAAATGGTTGGATCCAATATGCCTTGCCTGAGCATTTATGTATACAGAAGGTGACCTCTCACAGCAGGTCTCTCCACCCGCTGCAGTAGGCCTATTCTCACATTTTTCTGGGAGCGTCTCCTGTCCCTCAGCAGCAGATTTCCAGAAGGCACAGGGGTCCCTGTGGGGAAAATGGAACATGAATGCCCTTTGCTGTTCATGCTCCTCAAGATCTAAGCCAAAGCACATTATCCCAACCACCAAATAACCATTTGTATGTAATCATACACTAGGAATTGAGCTATAACAGTCGAGCACCAGGCTGCTTTCTTTAGAAACTGAGCACTGCGTATGCTCCATTTTTGAAGTACTTATTTACTGATGCTGCAAATCTTTCCAAAGGGCTGTAAATCTATGTTGGCAGATGTTTTGACAGAGAACAACTTGAAGAAAAACGTTCCAATAGTTGATCCCAAGTCAGATTTTACTAATGAGATAGAGCTGTTTTATCTTTTATAACAACTTCATATTTTTGGTTGTTGTTGTTTTAAACCTATTTAAAGATTTGAGGATTTGCAAAAGTTTATACATTGCCCAAAGACTCCCCCCCTTAAACCAACAACCCCAAACCTTTCCTCTTGCTTACCTCCTTCCTGTTCAACCTCTGCTTGTCATATGCATTAAAAATTGAATATGGTACATGCATTACTTGGTGATTCCCCACAACATATGCTTTGCTAATTATACTAATTTGGCTTAGGAAGTCATTAATAGTTTATTAGCGAGAACATTCTGGTTGACCCAGTTGTTTTTGAAAAAGTAGCTTGAACAGAATAGTCAGCTACAGACAAGCCTCTTGGGGAAATTAGCACACAATCCTATTATATATGTTTAACTTTTACTACTCTTTTTTATATAAAAAAAATATTAACTGGGCCTGTATTTCATTCAAAAGCATTTCAACGATATGGGGATAATGAAGAAAGATGAGCTTTGTCTGGTAGACATGTACTATTATAATGAGCACTTCATATGTTTTGCAATATCAGTGATCAATCAAGATCTTTCATCTGTTGAGATGACAATAGACTGAGTAGAGGAGACCTGATTCTCTACTGAATATTTTGCCAGTTCCATATTGTTGGTTTGATGTTATAGATTATCACAGAATGACCTTGAACATAATAGCTAAGGGTTAAGAAGATCGGCCCTAGACTGTTACAGAACAGCATAGGTGGTGTGATAGAAAACTGAAAAAATTAGTTTAGCTGAAAAAGGGGGGGGAACTATCATGTGATGGAACAGTTTTTACCAACTTGGTGCCCTCCAGATGTTTGGACTAGAACTCTCATAAATCCCAGCCAGCACATGATTGCAGTTGTCACTGAAAACATCTGGGGGTCACCAGGTTGGCAAAGCCTGCGCTGGAGGAATCATATTGATGGTGAGAGCAGGAAGATCTGGTCTCAAATTGGGCATTCTTCAGAGAAGAAGGTTGGTCTGAGGAGCCTTACTGAGGAGATGAGGCAAATTTATCAATTATAAGGTAATTTCCCAAAAGGCATTCCAGACAAGGGTGTGTGAGCATGATGACCAGGTTGCAGTTCAGTGAAAAAAGATGAGGAACCAGGGAAAGCCTAGCAAGATGAAACAGGGTGGCGGCAGCGGCAGCAGCAGGGGAAGCAAGGAATGGAGTCATGAGCTAAGACAGAACCAAGTAAATAGCCCCAAGGGAGGACTTTTAAAATCCCAGGTTGCTGTGAACAAGGTCAAAAAAGCTCTGCAACCTTGGGGACAAAGGATCTGGGCATCCTTGAACTTGCCTAACCAAGCACTGGGAAGCTTCCCAACACAAACAGCCTAAAGCTTTTGCAAAGCTTTTTATAGATTTTCTGTCTGCTGTCTCCCAGACCTTTTCATCTTATGACCATCCCCCAAAGCCTTTCTTCCAGAAGGCTCACTGTTGTTAAATATCGATGCTCCCTTTTTGTCCCAAAGCTCTGGAGTTTCCGAGGGCTTCCCTACAACCCGGGGTCTTAAAAATCCGTTCTTTGTGGCTGCTTGGATAATTCTGTCTGAGCTGCAATTAGTGTCCAATTTGAATTTAAACAAAACCCACAAAATTCTTTTATAGAAGTTTTCTTGTTTCTTTAGCTAAGACTATATGACTTTTAATGGTGGCATGCTGTGATTGTAAGCCACCTTGAGTTACCCATTGATCAGGCAGGATATAATGGATTAGGCAGACGTTCTATCATCTATTTACCTTATAACTAAAAACTAAGCACGGAGACTTCAACCTTGTAGGATATACTTTATTTTTTACAATAACCCTAAGATTCACCAACTGAGCTAGGTGAAAAGCTTGCACATGCACACCCACACACTCACACACATTTATAATAAGCCCAGGAATCTGAGAGCTCAGACTCCTTCCACACAACAATCCATTGATGGATTCTCTACACCTAACTTACTTCATTTCAGTAACTTACTGCAGGTTGTTTTGGAGGGGTGTATCATTTTCTTGTTGCCATTGTTAAATAGTTAGGAGCCAGAAACCCTTGCTGATCTACTTCAGATTACCCAGAGATCTACCAGTAGAACCCTGATCTGCATTCTGCTCAGCTTTGGTTTAGTCTACTCCAACTTACAATTCAATATGCTGCCCAAAACAGCTTAGCAAACGTCTTTGCGTTTGCACTTTCCAGGAGCAGGAACAAAGCGCCAATAGGATTTATGTGTCTTTTCCCAGTTTCCCATCAGCTGCAAACGCTCTAGATACCATGTCATATATTCTGGCTGAATATGAATTTAAACAAACAGAGTCCACATGCTAAGGAAACAGACTTCCACAGATGATTGTGACTTCAGGGGCTGCCTTTTGTGTTCAAAAAAAGCTGCTGCACTTCAAACGCTGTTTAGCTTCACATGTGCACAGTGCAAGGCAGTAAAGGCCTGTCATGCGTTCCGCCCCACCTTAACATTAAGCAGAGATATTATGCAGTTCATAGGGTAATAAAAATTAAAGGTGGAAATGACCTATTAGATCATCTAGTTCTTCAGGCTGCCAATGCAAGGCCATTCCCTGTGGAGTATTCTTAATGACCATGCCCATTGGGCATTTTCAATCACTGAGTCATGGAGGCTATGTATAACATCTGCAAGGCACAACCTCTGGCTTTATTACCTGGCTTTATGCTCACAGGCTTACCTTCACAAGGATTATAGGAGAGAGACATTTCAGGATCAAGGTAGTTGTTCCATCCTCTCCTGGGAGCACCTTCTCTGTCTGCTTCTCTGCAGTCCCAACAAACAGAGATGGTCAGGGATCTGTATATCTGAGAGCCAAATATATGAAACCTCAGTTTACATCCTTTGCAGGTCCTGTCCACTGTACCTGTCTCTCTATTTCTGCATATGATCAGGATACCTTAAAGCACATGCAAAAGGATATGGTGTGACAGATCCCACTGCAAAGAATTAGAAATAGACTTACCATTGTCACAAATAACAAAGTATTAGAGATGGATCTTTAAATTTCCTTGTCATTTCCCATAGAAATTATATTAAATGTAATGCCTAGGTTTTCTAACTTTTGATTGACAACACAGCATGAGCCACAAAGGAGCTTGAAAAGATATACCGGTATCTTGGGTTCCTACTCTAGGTAAAGGAGGAGCTTCCTTGGGTTGGTTACTGATTGACTTCAGAAGAAGCAGTGTTGATAATGAGCTCATATTTTTTGTTGTAAATCATCATCATCATCATTTTAATCCTACACTTCATCCTTATGGTGTCTAGAGGCAGTCATACAAGTTAATAAACAACACAACATAATTAGAAACATTAAAAACAATTAAAAACCCATACAGAAATTTGCAGTGTGCTGAACATACCCTCTCCCCACTTCAAATGTCTAAATGCCTGGATGATCAGGAATGTTTTCAGACTATGTCTAAATGAAGGTTATGTAGGGGACAAAAGCATCTCATATATCTATGCTAGGAAGAGCTTATTCATACATTACTTCATTTGTCCAAGGTTGTTTTAATGATGTGTCCAAACATGGATATGAATTTGTCCCATATTTGTAATTTTTTATTTGCCCTATTCTGTTTCAGTTGTTTCTCATCATCAGCATGATCACAACCGATGGGAATATGCCCCATATTTGAGCGGTTTTCAAGTTGGTAAGGCTGGTCTGTGTGCTTTGGGTGCACTCTGCTTCTTATGGATGATATCATACTTCATGTATAATACTTCTACAACTTAAATATATATCCAACTGATAAGCAGCTGGTTTACAGAGAACATATTAACAATGGAATAGAACACTCTTTTGCCTCTTTCTTCTAATTAATGAACTTTCTGCAGCTGATGTATTTCATGAATGGAAAAAAGGGACCAAATTATCCCATTGAGGGTAATGTTTTGTCTCAAAAGTCTGTCCTGTAGATTCTGGCTGATGTTGTATTAGTATCTATGCTCAAAGATTATGACATCTTCAAGCTGCCAAATATGTATTTGTTGGATTTCCCCCATGTTAGTCATTTTATCTGTCATTCACACACTTTAGATTTCCAGAATACCACAAGAGAAGATAATGATGTAATTGTGAAATACTTGCTGAAATTTTTACTTTTGCTTCATCTCCCATTAAATTAAATAAAAGATAACAAAAAATAAAAGGGCTTGGTAATAAGATATGGATGCTTTCTTACTCCACCTCACCTAATAGCTATGCAGAGGCCTACTGAAAATAAAGTAAGCAGCCCAACCCACCTTCTAGTTAAGCTAAAGAATATCTAGGATTCAAGTTGACTAGAAGACAACCTCAAATGTTTCAGTTTATTGGTCTTCAGATCAAACTAACAACCAGTCAGTCTTCTAACACACCACATACATTGGCTTGATAGTGTCCTGCTATAATATGTACCAACCAATTTGGCTTATGAGGCTGTTTGCTCAAAATCACATCCATCTGCCCCACACCTGACATCATATGTGACAATTGGAAACCTTAAAGTGCACTCCCAATATTTCCTTGGCAAAGGAAGTTTTCTCCATAGTGCAGCTGACCCCAGGCACTGACTACAAGCCAGTTGGGACTGGCTGTGTTACAGCAATTCCCCACAGTGTGTAGTGCAGACTATGGAACAATTCCTATTTCCATCCCTCCACCATCTCATATTTGCTTTGTTTTGCGCCCCGCATTACACTTCATAACATTAATATTAGTTCTCAGTGGAAAAGAATAGGGCATTTCTGCCTGCTTACAGGGAAATGTGTCTGTTTTTAAATAAGTACAGTGCAGTGTACAACTTGTGCAAACCTCATGTCAATTATGCCTATTTCTGTTTGCAATATGTGGGTTATAGAGAAACCCTACAGGACAGCTGCATGTGACAATTCTTTGGAGTGAGAATCTATCTATTTTCAAGAGCCTTCAAATCGTACAATGTTAGAAACCCCAAACCCATTGAAATCAATTGGATTTAAGCATTTAGTCATGCATGTAATCATGCTAATTTAAATGAAACATGGACATAGCTACTTACCATTTCCTAGGTTGTATCCATGGCTTTAGCAGACAAACCTCTTTGGGTAGGAAGTCCCATTAGGTGTTAATAAAATTCCAGAGTAGCCCATGGCAATAAAATATACTGGATTTGTTAAAGGCACAGCAATCTCAGAATTGCACATATGCATCCTTGTAAACACTGCCTGGATCTTCTAAGGATCATACACGAGATTTATTATTTGCTGTATGAGTCACTCACTCACACTACATATGGGGCTGAAATGAATTCTTTGAACGTGGGAGAGTGAGAGTTTAAACATGTATTCAGATTTGACAACTGGGCCTCATCTCCACAATGAGCCAAGAGTTATTAGAAATTCTTTTTCTTAACATGTCAGATAAAACATTTCAGCTCTTGACATATCTACTGAATCTAAATCAGCACTGGCTGTTCCATGTGGTGGTGATTTTATGATGCTCTTCCCTCACTGAAGACTAGGTTCCCAGGGTAATGCCAGGCATCCAAGACCTAAGATGGTCAAATGGTCTGGGCACATTGGCGCTTCTCCAAGGTGATGTGGGGCTGAAGATACCAGTATGGAGCCATGTGTGCTTTACTTCTCATGACCTATAACCTTTCCTGACGTATGTGAAGATGTTTTATGACTCTTTCTTTGCTGTGTTTGAACTACTGTATAAGCTTTTGTTCTGAAGTGCCTCGGGGCAGACCATCTCAAGTGGCACGTTGAGGTGAGTGAGCTCTGTCCTATTGCAATAGCTGTAATAAACGCTGGGTCCCTAAGTCTGGATACTGGACTTGAAAATAGTTTCCTTGCTTCTGTGGTTTATTCAAAAAGTGGTTGTTTCTTACCTGGGTAATGAACAAGGTGGTGTAGAGGTCAATTCTTACACAACATCTAGGAAGAGGCACCCTTTTAACTATGACTATGAAACCACTGTATCACATCTGGAGAAAGCATGGGAAAATATAAGTGCTTCTGACCTCTCAACTCCAAGTGTGTCTTCCAATGCATCAATAAGAAATAAGAACAGGAAAACACAGAACATCTTTCCATTTCGGCATCAAGTAGAAGCAGATTTTTAAGGGTGAATGATAAGGATTCTAGCAATGCTGTATCAGCACAGGATGTTAGTGGCAACTGACTTGTTCATTGTTGTGACAGCTATCTGTTTAACCACCTCCCATCTTATATATTCTTATTCACTCAGAGCAACAGGACATCAGGAATGGAAGTTTCTCTTTACTGATTCCTGAATCTCAACTAACATTAAATTGTTCTCTTCTTTATGATTGCACATTATACCCAATTGCCTAACAGTTTCAAGTTGTTTTACCACTGGAAATGAGCATTTGAAGTTTTTAGGTTTCAAAAATGGCATGAACACTGATAATCAAAAAAATAAAGTATCAATGGCATGACAACCAAAATGTCACATCTCGCCCCACCCCCAAATCTGCTCCAGATATGACACATTGTCGTCATCCCCCAATAGAAAATCTGTTGGGATTATGTGCAAAAACTCATCCAAGTTTCCTTCATTTATGAGACAGCTGATGTACAGCTGTGACAAGGGGTGCAATCATTCCTAATGCATGAAAGATGCACTTTCAACTTTATATCCAGCTTTCTGTGTTTTGAACAGAGAAAGTTTGTGTTTATTGAGCATTTCCTGTAATGTTGTGTAGCAGACTCTACCAATTTTTCTTTTGCAAGTTGTTGATGTACATTATCACTGATGTAAAGAGTGGTTCAGACAGTCTTGACAACAGATTCATTAGCTTTGCTCTTTGTATCTAAAGCAGTCAAATAACTTGTTTCTTCAATGAATGGATTTCCCATTTCATTCATAGCATGACAAAACACCTGAACCTTTGTACCAAACGATCAATTTGTGGATGGTGATGACTGATGGTGTTTCATATCCTTATTAAGAGAGGTGTGAGTTACATACTCCTTAAACTCTTTCACAATGCTATCAGCTTCAATAGCTTCAATGGTGAAATACTTTACTTCAGAGCTAGAACTAGAGGCAGCAGCTCCTGATGAACCAGTTGTTTTATTCATGTACCTGTTCCAGGACCACCAGCACAAAAAATGTGGTTTTATTCCCTGAGCAGTAAATTGGTTTTTTTGTTTTGTTTTTTTGAGATCAGGACGAACTGTTTCAGAGTAATCAAATCATGTATGTGGCATGGTAGCCACTGAGTGTAGTGGAGAGCTAGTGTGGTGTAGTGGTTAGAGTGTCAGTCCAGAAAATGGGAGACCAGGGTTCAAAACTCCACTTGGCCATGAAGCACACTGGATAACTATAGGCCAGTCACTGCTTCTCAGCCTACCTTACCTCACTGTGTATTTGTGGGAATTAAATGAGGAGGGGGAGCACTGTGTATGCCACCTTGAGCTCATTGAAGAAAATGCAATTAATAATAATAATAATAATAATAATAATAATAATATGGTTGAGCATGTGGAACCATGGAGCTAAGACGAAAGGTCTTTGCACTGTCACAAACATGTAGAGCAGTAGTTGCAATTGAGAAACAAAGTTCCAGTACAGAAATAGAGACAATGTCTTTGCATTTATCAACTATGTGTGGACTAAGATGTCACTCATATCTTAAATCAATGCAATATTGATCAAACTACATTACCAGCATTTATTATGTTAATGAAGTTAGTATCTATTATTTGATGTGCTTAACACGTAATAGAAAAAATAACTGCCACTAGAAGTCAAGCCCTATTCAGGCATCATTTCCCAATATATTCAGAGAACATATGGAGGGGGCCACACATACTAGCCTCCTCACTAATGGCCCTAACTCTGCCAGTTTCACCCCCAACTTCATAATTTCCACATTATATTTGAGCTTTCACACAACGTAAAAGCCACTTCCAGGCAGACTTTTTTCTGAAAGCCAGTAACACAGGAATGACAACAAATGTTTGTTATAATCCTGCTATATTTCTGAAAGTGATTTTTATGTCATGTGAAAGCTGAAATATAATGCAGAAAGTAACAGTTAGGGAAATGTTGGGGAAACAATAAACTGTCACGTGACTGCAGCCTAGGTTGCACCATTGTTTGGGGTTCTTTTTTGAGAAGATTTTAACACATTCTTGGAAATAGAGCAGATAGATGGTGTTTATAGGTCTTGGAACTCTATATTTTGAGAAATGGGTTGGTGCTGTGTCAGACAGGAGGTTCTTGGGAAATTCTGCATTCCTTCCCCCCTAGATTCAATGACACAATTCCTGTAGGATGATAATAGAATTGCCAGCAGTAAATCTAAGCACCATGATGAGTGGAAGGCCCAGCTGCCTTTCAGCAGGCCCTGCCTGCTATAATAGCATTGTTGCTATTTTATTTCAGCCACCATCCTTCCATTGTTCTTGTCTTACTGCTGATTCCTACCTGCCTGCTGTTGGGCCTGGCGATCTGTTTAGCATTATTGACCAGTTTTGTATTAGTATGATTGGGGTGGAGCTGACAAGCTGATAACTGGCATTTCCTTTTTGGGCCCCGTGCAAAGATTTGCTTCTGGCAAAGAGAGTCACACTGTGGGTGGGAAGGGACGGTGGTTCTTCCATGCACTGCATTCCCTTCATGAACTCCATTTCCACATGGAATCCATTACCGTACAACAATTACCACATAATGGGGGGAAATGGTCATCTGGATATACTTGCAGAGAGTCTGTGATTCTTCTTCTGGAGTTTATGGTAAAATATGCAACTCAGTGTCTTCTGGCTCTAGGTTTTGTGAATAGTTTGGATCTTGCCCAAACCCACATGCATTTCTTGAATCTTCAGATTATATATGCATTCTCAATGAGGAGCAGCACCACTCTTGATTCTTTAGCCCCAAGCTTTGCTGCCTCTCCCACCCTGCACAAGTATCACAGTCTCCTTCTTGCTCTCCCAAGACACCGATGCTGCCAGGTTGGCACGGGCAGATGGGTATCCACCCTATCCATTGTTGCTGCAATCACACTCTCTTATGTTTCATGCTACATGCAATTAATTCGTTTGAGGGCATGTGTAGCTCTGGTTATAAAAAGAATAACCACAAGAAACATTTTAAAAATGCTGTGCTGGTGTACGACTTTGAAAAGAAGCATATAGGTCTTGCTGTGAATCCTCCACTTGCCACTTCACAATACCAGTCTTCCTTCACCCATTTTTATTTGTGTATTTATTAAAATTTTATAACCAACCCTTCATCAACAATACATACAGTGTACCTTGGTTCTCGACCTTAATCTGTTCCAGGAGTCCATTCGACTCCCAAAACTGTTTGAAAACCAAAGCACGGTTTCCGATTGGCTGCAGGAGCTTCCTGATTCAATCAGAAGCCACGGAAGCAGCGTCGGACATTCAAAAAATGTTTGCAAACTGGAACACTCACTTCTGGGTTTGCAGCAACCAGGAGCTGATTTGTTCACGAGCCAAGTCGTTTGACTACCAAGATACCACTGTGTTAAAGCATGCTACCAAACCAAATAGAACAGATGCAAACGGCAGAGGAGGTTAAGCAGCACAGCCCTTCTGATCCACGCTTGGGTTCTGATCTGTCCCCCCCCCATCAGGTCAACTCACCTCGGGCCAGCCCAATGACCATCCACCCTGCCTTGGATACATTCCCAAAGCAGTTGGGGGAGCTGAGTTTTTAAGCTGTATTTTTGTCATTTGGTTGGGAGGACACGGGGGAAGGAGAAGATACGGCATCTCCTCCCCCCCACCCCCCATCCAAGACGGAGAATGGGTGGGTTCAATCCTGTAGGGTGCTGGTCCTTTGAGAGTGACTTCCCTGTCTGCAAATACAGCCGTACCTCGTGTTACGAACGCTGTGTGTTGCGTTTGTCATGGGTTACGAACCCGCCGAACCTGGAAGTACTGGAACGGGTTATTTCTGGGTTTGGCGGTTTGTGCATGCGCAGATGCGTCAAATTATGTCATGCGCAGAAGCGCCGAATCGCGCAGTGAGCATGCGCAGACACAGCACTCAGGATGTGACCTGCTCATGATGTGAACAGGGCTCCGGAACGGATCCCGTTCCCATCCAGAGGTACCACTGTAAACTGCTCATAAAGGAGCAGGAACCAGCACAACACAGTTTGAACCATCATTCTAGCCAGGTGGTAAGCAGAAGTCGGCTTACTTGCATGTTAATTTTTGTAGGTGTAATCAAGAGACTCGAAGCATGATACCCTCTTGCAAATACCACTTTTTGAGCTTGACAATTTAATTCAATTATATATTTGAGCTTTATCACCGGAGTTTTTAAGCGGTGTGCATAAAGATTACCAAAAAAGCACACAGTGGGAAAATAAAATACATAGTAAAAACCAGAAACACCCTTAAAATGCCTGCTGAAATAGAAAAGTGTTTGTCAAGTATCTGAAGGTCAACAGGGAGGGGGTGGATCTATCTGATCTCAGCTGGGAGGGAGTTTGACAGAATCAGGCCCACAATACTAAATATATGGCTTCTGATGGATGACAGTATCTAATTTGCAAGAGTTCTGGTTATATATAGTCTTGAAAGTGTGGATATTTGTTTCTCTTTGCCATGCACAGTTTCCAGGGTAGGGATGGGGATTTGATGCAGTTCACATTTAAAGGTGAACCTACATAATTTGCACTTTCTGAAACAACAAAGGCAAACCAAAACACAGCCATCCTTTGAAACTCACACTTCTCCAGATTTTGCAGTGCCAAGTAATGTGTACAAAAATATACTAGGATAAAATGTGCATAAAAAGGCATGTATTAGTGAAAATAACATACAGAAAAGCTTTATAAATAATTTGATTTGCAAACGGGTGTATATAAGTCTGGAGCTTTTTGTTGTTTCCTTAAACAAAGGATGAAATTAAAAGCATAGGATCCAACAGATTTACAGAGTGTCCCAGGACACCCTGAGCTCCACATATATAAAAATGGAGTGGGGGGAGCCATGGCTCAAGGACAGACCATATGCTTTGCATGCAGACAGTCCCTGGCTTGAGCCATCTTATATCCAGGTAGGGCTGGAAACCCTAGAGAACTGCTGCTAGTTAGTGTAAACAGTGCTAAACTAGATGGGTTTCAGTCCTAGGTTTCAGTCCTAGCCCAAACCTGATAAGGTTGTCATCCCCTTCTCAAGGTTCTGAATGCATGGGGGGGGGGAACCATAACAAAACTAATTTGTAACAATGAATAAATGATCAGCAAATAACAAATTGCATTCATGCAACAAAACTCTGACATGCTTCTTCTATGGAAAAATGCTTAAAGACGTTAGTGACATTGTTTGGATAGTTGTTGCACATTTCTATGCAAATAGAAAGGTCAAAAATTATCGGTGTAGCACAGAGAAGCTACTTTAGTCATTTGGATTACTTAAAAATCAATACAACATCTGGCTTTCAGAAGCCGCAGTCATTGTGGTTTGGTAATGAATGCTTCACTGCTCCTTTGTGTGTATATGATACTCATTCAGAAGTACAGTAGAAAATGAAGCTCTGAATTCTCAACTGGCAGTTTCCCCTGCAAGAGCCACAGCTAGTGCTCCAACTTGTTGACTTACGCAGGATGTCAGGATGACCTGCCAGGTACACTTTAGCTAGGGGCATATTTTCTATAGCAGACAAGAATATGTTGCTGGCTTTTGTGTTAACATTTGGATTGTCTTTCAAGAGTAATGTAGTTATTTTCAAAACAGTAATTAAGCCAATTGCAACGTCTTCCCCAAATGTCCTGGAGACTGCTTGTTTCAGTTGCTTTAGTTTTAAGGAACATCTTGTTTGTCCAAATGAAGATAACCATGGGGCTATTAGTTAGCATTTTGTGATATCTTTTCCCCAGCTGTGCTCACTTGTGATTGGAATAAAGCTCAGGAGAAATAAATAATTGAAGTGTTGAACGATGAGATTTTAGGAGATCTCCAATATTGGAAGCTTTAAAGAAGTAGGCTGAATAGTACAGCATAAGTTGTTGGACTTCAACTCCCATTCAGATGTTGTTCGTCTTTAGTTTTCATCATCGCCAACCACTGAGCATGTTGAATGAGTCTGATGGGCGTTGGAGGCCACAACATCTGGAGGGTACCATATTGGCTTGCTGTTAACTAGGCCTTTGGTGCCCAGAATTGTGTGGCTTCTCTGGTTTATGTGTGCACATGTACACGTACACACACAGAGAGAAATTCTGTATCAATAAAAGTTGACAGGTGACAGTTTTGTAACAAATGATCATAGTTAAATGTGCTAATCTAGAGCCCTACCTTAAATTTGATGATACCACAAAAGCGTTTAGTCAGACCACTGGCACAAAGTTCAGACATGTTGATGACTCTTTGCCATCCTGTTAATCCCAAATAGTCTATTGCTGGACTGTACACTGTAAAATTGTATTTGGTGAGTAATCTTGGATTGCAGCAATAAATATAAATAGATTGACATACTGACTATCCTGGCGTACCAATAGCATTATGTATATAGATTTCAGTATTCCTTGCTCAAATATCTGCAGAGGATAGTCATGATGAGATTTGAGTTACATTGCTATGCTATGACCTAGCACTTTACCCTTTTAATAAACTAGAGAGAGGGGGAATAAAATGGAGCATGTGGGATGGAAGAAACTAATCTGATATGATGGTAGGGAGAAAACACATACAACAGAGAATAAGAAAAGAATGAAATAAGGCTAGGACACATGGCTAAAAGTGGAAATAAATGAAAGACAAATCTGTTCAATGAGTATAAAGCTGCACTTTCATTGTTGTAATCTTTGTTAATGAAAGCTGTCTCCTTCCTTCTCTTGACGCCTCCAAGTGAAATTTTCTACATCTGGTTTGATATTTCACAGTTTGAATCAACAAAAGATGTTCCATGAAACACTATGTTAGGAACACTTCCAAGAGGAATTCCAGAAACTACATGGTACTAACTAGATGCTTTATTTATTTTAATTATCAGACATGATGTTGGACATTTTAGAAGAGCAACCCTCCCTCTCTCTCCTCTCTCTCCTTGGAGGGTAGAGTGCACAGGCTCTTGCCATGCTGGTGTACGACAGGACCAAGCCACAAATGCAGCTCGAATTCTTTTGCTGGCCCAACCCAAGCTCCCTATGCATAAGCTACATGTGCCAGGAAAAGGGGTAAAGTGCTATGTGTAATATTCATTTTAATGCAAAATTACGCCTAATATGTTTGTAAACACTGTTTGGTTGCAAAATTCAGATAATTGCAAAATTCAAAGGATAGCTCATATTGATTTGTTAAGGGTGAACTTGGTAGATTTGCCTTTAAATGTGAACTGAATCAAATGTATACCCCATCACTAGCCTAGTGAGGGGAGGAGGAGGGGAAAGGGTGAGGCAAGATTGGCCTATCCAGTTCTGTCCTCCTAGCTCCATTACTCACTTCTGTCTGTTGCCTTTTCTTTTCTCTCTACCTGATCTATCATTCCTCTCTAGCCCACCAGTTGGTCAGTTTTCAGAGTTTACCACTCTTGGAATGCCACCCTAGCCAATTCTATCATCCAAGCTCGCTGACTGTTTCCAGCTCAACAGCTGTAATAGAGATTTATATTCCATAGGAAGGCATATAAATCTAGAGATTGGCAAATATGTCAACTTTTGGTTTATCATTTTTCTAGTCTTGAATTCAATTCCCCACATTTCCTCAGGAATTTGTGATAATAAAAAAATCTTAATGATTTGTCAGCATGCTTTTTGTATGGAGTTTTGTCTAATATACATGTTGTGGAAACAACTTTCCCTACTACAATGCATTTCTGTATGTTATTTTCATGAATATATGAAGTTTGATAAACATGAAAATATGCATTTCTGTTAAGAAAATTTGATGATGTGTAAATTTCAAAGGCTAGTGGTTTTTGGGTTCGTGTTTTGGTTTGAGAAATGCAAATTAGGTTGTTCTTATTAAAATGAAAAGAAAATTGAATCCCCCCCCTTCCTGACATATTTTTTTCCACCAGTGTTTTCATAATTATGGAACTTGATCCCTTGTAAGATAGGGCAGATCTCATCTCTTCCTAATTTCAAATGCACCTTAATACTCATTTCTTCTCTGTGGCCTTCATTGATTTATTGCAACTGATGCTATTTTTGTGCAGGTTTGAAATTTGGTTTGTTATGACTGAAATATTCTAAATTGTTGAATACTGTATTTTTGTGTTTGTGTGTAAATATGTATATGTCTTTCTATCTATATATCATATATGACATGTGAGTCCTGCTTACATGCTAAAATAGATTTGTGGAGAATTGTCTTTAAAAGGGGATTATAATTACATTTAATAAACAAGGAAGTATAAAAAATAACTTCAAAATGCAATTGATCATTTCTGAAACCTCTACTTGAAATTGCCCATGGCTAAGCTGCAGACCACCATGCAACCAAATGTTACTTCTACGTGGGGTAAACTGGTCCAATGTAAGGATTTATTGTAACAAGTTCCATACTATGCATGTTCAAGAACCATATGGCAAACACATGATAAATTGACAAATGGATAGGTGCACTAGAGTTGCTCCAGATTTTGCATACATTCACTACCTGTGTATACTGCTTAGAGACAGTACCAGGTACAGAAATGGGCCAACCTGGAATCTTTTTTCTCAGTGTGAAAGTACTAGATGTTTCCAGCCAAGATTTGATGGCCTGGGTGTTTGTGATGAAAGCTTTTCTAGCTTCTTTGGCAAAGAACTTTTATTCTTCTGGCTGGACTTAAATAGGATTGATGCCAGTGCAACCCTGCCCAGTTTATATTTGACACTACAAATGTTATATATTAAAAAGTGGAGATTATAATAGTTTTAATTAGCGGTACTCTGTTGGAGGCGATTCTGAATACTTGTGGTCTGAATGCTATACAGGTCAAATCTTTTGGGAACAATCTGTAATGCAGAGTAAACAAGAATATATTCAGTGTCTTACTGGAACTTTGCTAGAAGCATTCAAAAGTTTGTGTACACATAACCAAGGAAGTTGTTCTTTCTCTTAAAAGGATGGCCTAAATGAGATCTTGTAGATCACTGTTGGACTCCCAATTAAAGTCCCAAATACCATAACTATTCCTTTATGAGGTAGATGGCATGGGCCATAACTGTTTTGAGGGTATGTGCTTGGCCCTAGTACTTAGCCATGATAGATGCATTTGTTTTCAAGGTGAGTTTAATGGATACTTTAATAAAAGTGTAGTTAAGGTCATGCTATCCAGATGTTGAACTACAACTCCCTTCAGCCCCAGCCAGCCAGCCAGTGTGGCTAATGCACAGGGTTGATAAAATTGTAGTTAAACAGTATTTGGAGGGTACCCTTGTTGCCGACCCCAGGTTTAAGATTAAGGGATTCATATCACAGGGTAACCTATGCATGCAGAAGAGGTTCCCCCTATAGCAGCAATGGTAAGTGTGGTGAGCAGCCTTCTGAACTCTGAGCATCTGACACTTCTGCTGTGCCCATATAAGCCTCACTCTCCACACTTCATTCATCTTAATATCAATCACCTTAATGTTTCTTTGTAAACTGCCCAGAGGTTTTACTACAATCAAGCAGTAAATAAATTTTGTTAAATAAAATAAACAACTAAAAAGAAAAGCATTCACTCAATAGATACTTACTGCATTTATATACTGCTTTTGTGCCAAGACACTTGCAGTTAATGATTTACAATTTTAAATACTACCCTTTAAAATACTACCCTTGGTATCATCTTCATGCCTGTTCAGAAGTCAGTTCCAAGGTAAGTGGCTATATGCTTGCGGTCTGAAAACAAACAAACAAAAAGACACAAGAGACAAAAACCCCCCCACTGTTGCATTAATTTAATTAATTTTCAGAAGAGTTTTGAAAACTCAAAAATAAGGAGCTATTGACAACTAGAGACAGGAATTCTAAATCTAACTAAAACAAATGCTGTCTGGAAAAAATATCCAGTCATCTCAGCCCGTGAATTCCTTGATAATCTACTTCTGAACATATTACACGGCAATTGCATATTTGAGATATTTCCCTAAATGAGACCCATTAGTCATTCATATTCTATTCCACCTCAGGTTGCTTTTCAATTGTTTGTGAATGAGACTAGTGTTTTTACCTGAACAACTCTGCTTCCTTGTCTATTCAAAACAGCTTTTTTTTTTTTTGCATGAAAATGGGCTTCCTAACATCTGTTTCCAATCAGATTTTCTTTAATTTTCATGTATACCCTCTTGTTCCATCATCTTTGTTAAACTGAAAATAGCTCTAGAGCAGACATTATCCATATCATGTAGAGTTTTATGCAGTTTTTATAAACTCCATCTGGACTTGATCCTACTGCAGAGCCAGCATGTCTGGGGTGTCCATTCCCCCCCCCCCAGAACAACCTACTGCACAAACCAACACAGAGAGGTTAATTGCCCTTATCCTTTTATTTAGTGCTTTGCTCGTCCCCTCGACTCTTGTCCTTCAGAGTTCAGCACAACTTGGTTGTATTTTGTATATATTTATTTGTTACAACCCTTTAAAGGACAATGGAATATCCCAACAGCAAGGCACACTATTTTCACTTCAGTGTAGGAGACACTTTAAAGGAATCATGATGCTTAAAAACAAAAAACAAAAACAAAAAAAACAGCCACAAGGCACCTTTCCAGAGCAACAAATTAAAATCACTTAGAATGTCCAAAATGTTAATTAGGCTTCCAAACAAGCTTGAACATATTCTTCTCCCTCTTGTTTAAACATGTTCTTTGTCATGACGTAAGTGTTCCTAAATAGCCTCAGCTCCGATAATGTCATTTTAACAAGCTGTGCAAAAGTTGGATGATGGTGGTTTCCTTCGCTTCATTAAAAAAATGTTTTGTATTCAGTCAGTATGGTTGTGTATTGCTGGATTTTGACATGGGCATATAGGTTGTGCTAAAACAGATTTTGAAAGTGCTTTGTGTTAGTCTCATAAACCAGGCCTGCTTCTGTCATAAAATGACAGAATGGTGTCTCCTCCAATTTACAATTAATTCCAATTTGCAACTGAAACAAAACTGAATAGATTCATATGCCTTAAGTTGTGCCAAGAATTCCTTCCTTCATTTTTTTTCCTGAGTCTCCTCTATCAATTAATGAGAAAAGCAATTGAATTCAAAAATTATCAAAGCAGAGAGAAAATATCAGTGAAATTCTCATGGGTGGGGTGTAGGACTATGTTGTTATAACCTTAGCTTCAAAATGGCCAAGGGTTGTTTCTGAGTATCCTTCCCCCTACTTTAAATGAAGTATTTTGTATTTTTAAAGAAATCAGTGTGTGTGTGTGTGTGTTTTGTGTGTGTTTAAATGTTAAAAGGAAAGACTTCTCTGAAAACCAAAATCTGTGTCTGCACCAATCTCAGGCACTCAGGAGACAGCCTTCCCAGCTTCTTATACTAGAACTAAAGCTCAGAAGGAGGGAAGCTCTTGCAGTAGCCTGGTCATGCTCTTATTGTAATGATTGGTGCTGGTCTGTACAGGAAAGTGAGGGCAGATAGGGGTTGTCAACCTGGGAATGTGGCCCACCCAGGAGAAGGAAAACTCTGATCCTAAGACTCCACTGCCTTCTGGGACATCTTCCAGAAAAGAAAAGGCCAAGGAGTGAACCCTACACCAATCCAGAGTGGAGTCCCTAAGACGGTTGGGTGGTGCCTTATAACCTCCTCCTGGCAATTCGTGCAGCTAAGCTGGTGCCAAACATATTGCTCTGCTTTCATTGGACCATATCAGCAAGGCCAAGAGGGGGGTCTTGTCATGTGGGCAGTCCAGGACCTTCATACACTGCCCAAGCTTGGGCCCTGGGGAGGTCACTTTGGTGCGGCTAATACAGTGGTTTGCCTTCATGCCCAGAGGCGCATTCCATTGTCTCTCGAGACAGACAGATGGCAAAAACAACATGTGCACTGGACACACATGTGGATTCAGACATATATCTCACAACATTATTTTCCTTAAACATGCATGGGTGCCTGTTCACAATTATAACTGATCGCAAGCGTCTTGAATTCATATTCTAAAACACCACACACACACACACAACCCCATCATTTCAACTCCCAATTCACATTGAATAACATATGCTCAAATTGTGGGATGATTGGTACAGCCATCTATCAACTAGGTAGACCATCTTTCTGACCGCTTTCCCAAGCTCCCCATATCTAAAACAGTCACCAATCATATAGCTACAAACAAAGCAGAGGGGCTTGTCAACTTCCTTGTTTTGCATGCCATTTACAGAAAATAGTGACTGCTAATGAGCTGCCATATGTGCTCAGATAATCTCCAAGAGAGTCTGCAGTGGAATATTCCAGAACATCTGTCCTCCAAAGCCCAACCAGTCATGTGGTCTTTGGCTAACATAAAGATGGAACTTACTGTAGCTTACTGCACCTAATTCTTTTGGGCACTGAATGTGTCTAAGACACCTGCAGAAAATTAAAGCCTTTGCTCCTCTCGTATGCAAAATTCTCATGAGGTAATTACTCTCAGTGTCAAACATAATAAGGTTCCCATTAGGCAGAATACATTGGGGGAAGATTGAATAGACATTCTGTCAGGAGTTCTTCTACAGATTAATAGAACTGCCTCAAGCGGTAATTGGAGGATTTTTTTGTTTTGTTTTGTTTTCTTTGCAAGCAGCTCTCCTTGGTAAGGTCTTTTGGGGTTTAGATTATGCTGTTGCAGTTCTCCACAAGAGACAGGCACAAGCCTCTTCCTTGTCACTCTCTCTTGCCAGCTGCTTTGTCTATGCAGATTTGGCTGCGGTCTCTAACAGCTTCCCCTTTTGTTCCTGGGCTGACCGACTCTCTTTCTTTCAGTGTGTGCTCCTCATGCCAAGGGTTGGCACGGAAGTCTGCTTCCCTCTGTGTATTGCTAAGATGAAAGTGACAAAGCAGGACTGAGAATCAGTTAAGCATCCCACTTTGTTAAAGTGCTCTTGTCCCCTTCAAGGTACTTCCTCAGTGGTGATGGAGCTGAAAGTTAAACATCTCCCCCCCTTTCCTTTTTAGTTTGGTCTGACATCTGAGCCACAAATATCTAGTTTCCTTTAAAAAAAATCATTCGGCTTGTTATTTATGTCTCTCTGTTACTAAATAGCGCAACGTGTCCTTTGTGTCCATTTTTGTGCCGGCCTTCAACTCTTGAATGATGATAAGACTCCAAGTAGAAAACATCCTTTTATTTCCTTTCTTCATGCTGTAACTGCCCAAACTATTTTCTTACTTATATATTTATTCTGTTTGCTTTCTTTCTTTTATGTCCTACCTTTCTTTCATCATTGAGCTCAACAAGACATCCATGTGATTCCCCAATGAACTCCCATCCAGCTGCTGCCCAAACCCAGATGTGCTTAGCAGGGCTGTCTTAAGCATATGCGGTGCCAGGGTGCAAAGATCCCTAGGTTGCCCAGAATTTTGACCTTTTTTGGGGGGGAAGCCCCAAAGTTGTTGACATTTTTTTAGGGCAGGCCAGCGAGTCGCGAACAGAGCTGGCCTGGCCGCAACCTTAGCAGCAACAGAAGGTCTGGGGGGTGGGTGGGCAAGCAGAGCCCAGCACAACTACAGTCGAGCCGAAGGCTCGTGTGGAGTGCACTGGGAGGGCCTCTCGACAGCCTGCCTATCCCAGGTGCGCAGCAGGATGGAGCCGGCCAGCTGCCTCTGCGCCTTGCTCGCCCGCAGCAGAAGAGCTGCTGTGCTCCAATGGGCTCTGCTCCTTTCGGCAGTGGCTGTCGACTCTTCCCAATCCCCAGACTCCAAATCTCAGCCCCAGACTCTTGGCCTGGCACCACTGAGAGCCCGTGCCCAGGTGCCCCGCACCCCTAGCACCTATGGGTAAGACGGCCCTGGTGCTTAGCTTCAGCAAGCAGTGGCCTCATATGACCTCAGACCATACCTGCACCCCTAATGAATGGCAATGGGTGTGCTGGTGGTTGACATGCAGGTTCTCTTTTCCACTCCTTATGGCTCATACCCTCTCATCAGTGCTCTGTGTGAAATGCTGATGCAAACTGATAGTCAAGTGCTACATCAACACAAGAATCTAGGGTGTTTCCAGATAGGGGTATTATATCACAAATGAACTGTTCAGATCTAGGTTTCTCTCTATCTCTCTTTGACAGATTAATTCCCACATATTCCATGATATTAATTACTCTTCTGCTATTTGCCATCCACATCAGTGGGTGGAGCTTGACAGAACATATATGGAGAGGTGTTTTTGTTGTTGCTGCTATTGTTCCGTTCCCTCAGTCACTCCTTGCTCACCCTTCACTATCTTTTTCTGTTTGGGGCATGCAGTCAGATATTTCTTTATCTTTGTGTTTGTGTACCTTTACTAAAAGAGCAAATCTCACTAGTTATACAATTAGCACGTTTCCGTTCCTCCTGCCTCAATACTGAATTTGCACAAGAGTGATATTTATCTGGACTAGATAATGCTTGGACTAGAATGATAAACTGATATTGTACAAGACCTCCACATTTTTTTATTATTATTATTATATTATTATTATTATTATTATTATTAACAACAATGTATATTCTTCGCTTAGAGATACCCCCTACACATGTAGAGATCTTGAAAGAACAGTTCCTTCAGCACGCAGCACTCGCCTCTAAAGGTGACACTACACATGCCAAATCACACACACACAAAGGTGCTAATGTGCTTCTACACCAGCATTGACTGCAACTGCATAATGGGTTATTTTCACTCACTGGATTTTCTGCAGCACCAATTTCACAATAAACCCAATTGTACTGAATAATTGCACTGAGCAAAAGATGGCTGCCTCCAGTTACTTATGGAGGAAGTCATCCTTCTCCTCATACAATGTCCCTGTAAGACTATCAAGGGAATGCACAAAAAAATGGCTGCGTCATAGGTACATAGGAAGTATTGTCTATTCTAATCACCTGTAAAATGCTAAAGAAAAAATGAGGCAGCTCATAGACAACCTTGTAAGTAGAATGGGGATCTAGGTGCACATCAGTTCACAGATTATGTGGCTTAATCCACAGAACTATGTTCTGATCTGCAACTGGTCTCAGGGGGACAAAATGGGTAGGTTCAATCCAAAGCATGGAGTAAGCAGGAATACTCCCTAACAGTGAGACACGGCAAACCATTTTTTAACTGAGGTACAGTTTCCAAAGAAGCAAAGAGTGATATGGTACTGGGGAGGAGGGCAGGAGCAGAGATTATGTTGGATCTGCTCTTCAGAGGAAAAAAGAATCTCACTGAATTTGCACAATATTTTAGGGTGGGGAGAGGAAACTGTGGCCCTCCAGGTAGTGTTAGGATTCCAACACTCATCAGCCCTCATCAGAAAGCTCAGTGGTCAGGGATGATGGAAGTTGTAGGTCCAGAACATATGAAAGGCTACAGGTTGCCCAGCCCGACTTCAGCTTCATCTAGAGTAGATCTTTGGCTCCTGGTTGCTGGTTTTAAGAAATCATGATGATAGTCATAGGATTTCAGCATGGCATTCCTAGGTGGCAACAAGCCAAAGCATTTTGGAAATGTGAAGATAGCAGTTTAGGGTTTTACAAGCATGCAAACTGTGGTTAGCTGGCAACAGGGTTTATAATAAAAATGGCATTCAGAATGAATTGTGCTTTCTTCCTTCAGACTTCAGTTATAATTACTCAGTTGTAATTGAAAGTTCAGCATTCAAAGGGGTTTTGAACTCTCACTGCTAGGTTTTAAGTTAGCTTGTAATAAAGATCTGAGCAGAATTTTTTAGAACCTGAAAGTATTTCTTCACTGAGCATATTTGTGTTTCCTCAAATATGTGCTTCATTTTTATAGTGCATCTTGTTTACTGCATGCATGGGGTGATTCAGTGCTGAGACTTTTACCAGTTTTTAGAAAGGTTTTCTTTCAGTTCTACTTAGGCTGCAGTCCTATGTACACACGTACCTATGAACAAGCCACATTAAACTCAGCAGGGTTAGCTTTTGAGCAGGGCCGGTGCTAGGGTTTTTTGTACCCTAGGCGAGATCACCTTCTGGCGCGCCCCCAGCCAATCCCTAGCACCGGCCCTGCGGAGAAGCCCGATTTCGGGCTGCTCCCCCCTCCCCCGCCACTCTGCCGCTGGCGAGCGGCACTGGGCAGCAGCGGGGGGCAGGCTGGCCAGCGCCCCCTCCATTTTGGCGCCCTAGGCAACTGCCTAGTCGCCTAAATGGACGCCAGCCCTGCTTTTGAGTAAGTAACTTCTGAATTTCTTCTGCGTTAGGTGAGCTCAGTCAGTGGGTCTATTTTACGGAATAACTTTTTATTTAACCATTCATATTTTATTTTTTGCTCTTGCTAGTCAATTGTGTTTAAAAAAAGTATTCCACTACACTTCCCAAACATTTAAAGTTTTCCAAATGAAGTTGATTTTGTCTTTTAAAAATCATTTCAAGAGGACCTTCCTAATTTCTGTCTGATTCTACATTGAATGTAATACAATGGTACCTCAGGTTACACACGCTTCAGCTTACATACGCTTCAGGTTACATATGCTTCAGGTTACAGACTCCGCTAACCCAGAAATAACGCTTCAGGTTAAGAACTTTGCTTCAGGATAAGAAGAAATTGTGCTCTGGCGGCAGCAGCAGCAGGGGAGGTCCCATTAACTAAAATGGTGCTTCAGGTTAAGAACAGTTTCAGGTTAAGAATGGACCTCCAGAACGAATTGAGTTCTTAACCCGAGGTACCACTGTAATTCTTTCTTACTGGAGGTCAATCTCTTGGAGATTGTGATGGAAATTTGTGGTAGAAATCTACCACAGATCACTAATAGCAAATACTTAATGTTATCATGGCTCCAGTTTTCCTAAGTAAGGGGGACAGCCATACTTAGCTATTAAAGAAAAGATTTGGGGCCATAATTCTGGCATTCCTGTGAGGACAAAAAGGCACTGTTTCAAAATCTGTGCATTATGTTTGATCATGCTACAGGATGGGGGAAAGGGTTGTGCAGCTACTTGATATACAATATATAACTCTGGCTAAAATACTGCCAAAGAAGATGCTGTGTGTGTGGTGGTCACAATTCAGGCGAGTCAAATGATGCAGCTGTGAATTAGAGATTTGTTTCATAATTCATTTGTAAAAACTCCCCAAAAAACAAACAAACTTACAAAATTGTGTTTGTCTGGTCCAAGTGGAAGTGTACTAGTTCTACTCACTTGTCATTTAGTAAAATATTTGTACTATTTGCGTAAATCAGATACTCTTAATTTTTTATAAGCTTTATTAAGTGTTTCACGTCATCTGTTACAATGATAAATAAGATTACAGTTACAATGTTACAATTCCAATAACAAAAACAAAAAAACAAAAAGCGAACCATAATTTGTATATCCAAAATCATAAACAAATTACAATAGACTTCCTGTCAATCCCACCTGTATTTTCCTTCGTAAAAGTGAATGTAACTCTTTTGTTATACATTTCTTACTCTATTTCCTGATACATTCTTATATCCACGTATACCTTCGTTCTAATACCAAACTGAGTCTGTTGCCAAGATCACTCGAATGCCAACATAGTTACCCTACCATTAGTATATTTCTGGACATAGCAATTATATTTACCACATTTTTCTTTAAATTTTTGATTGGAGTTACCTCTTAGACTGTTTGTCAACTGTGCCATTTTGGCAAACTCTTGTAATTTGTGCTGCCAGTCTGTTAATTTTGGGGCTTCAGAATCTTTCCAGCCCTTTGCCACCAAAATCCGGGCTGCCGCTGTTGCATATAGGAATATCTCTCTGAAGCTATTAGGGATATCTTTACCAATGATACTCAATAGGAAAGCTTCTAGATTTTTGGAGAAGGCAATTCCAAACATTTTGTTTAATTCTTCATAAATTAACCACCAAAATACCTTGATTTTTCTACATGTCCACCACATATGAACAAATCACCAACGTTCTCACCATCCTCTTCAAGAGGGTATGTGTTGCGCTTGGACCACTGAACATCCCTACTACCCGGCGTGGGCGGGGCTAAGCCCTGCTCCACTCCGGTTGGTCGTTTTGCGGTTGCTTGGACCCTAAAGCCAATGGTTTGGCTTGGGGTGTGTGTGGCTGCAAAATCCTATTTAAATCCTGCACATCGTTTGCTGGACCTCTTTGCCTTCACACAGTGGATCACCCCCACCCCCCTTTAGTTGGTGCATTTGGCCTTGCTATGGAGTTTGTTAGTCGCCTGTTTTGCAACGGGGGCTTGGTAGGAATTTTTCCATCTGGCAAATTTGGTTTTCACCTACTGCATAGCTATCATTACAACTTTGTAAGGTTTGGCGGTTAGGCATTGGATCAGCATGGTGTGGGGAGGTGAGGTGCGGTTATCACCTGCCCCTCCAAGGTCAAGGGTATTCTGTTAAAGGAATCTAGGGGTTGGACTGGTTCTTTTCCGAAACCCCGTAGTAGGGGCTAGGGCCATACCAGGACCCCACGAGGACACCTTCTCTGAGCTCCAGTCAGTTGCCATTGTCTGGGCTCCTTCTGGCAGTGTTCATCCTTTATCAGATTCCCCACAGGCGTCTGGGTATTCCAATGCCTAAGCCAAGACCACTTACATTCTGTATTTAATAGAGTTGTGGCCTAAATTTTTCCCAATAACTTAAACTAAGATTCCGTGTCACTGTGTCTTCATTTTTTGGAATGGTTGGGATCTCGAAGCGCAACCTACATGCCAAGGATAAAGGGTTGAAGTGTCAATGTAGAAGAAAAAGAAACCATTGTATCACTAGTGCAGGGTAGACCAACCATTGAGTAGCATGAGGTAACTTCCTCGGGCAGCTGGGGACAGGAAATGGTATTGAGTTGTTGGAGGACAAAGCTGTACATACCTGCTAAGTTAGGTGGGTGCCCTCAGGTACAATGGAAGACATATCCCTATTGTTAGTATTGAAGTAAGGCTTTGTATGCACTATACCTTTAAATCACATATGAAGCACATGTTGTTGTTCAGTCGTTCAGTCGTGTCCGACTCTTCGTGACCCCATGGACCAGAGAACGCCAGGCACGCCTATACTTCACTGCCTCTCACAGTTTGGCCAAACTCATGTTAGTAGCTTCGAGAACACTGTCCAACCATCTCATCCTCTGCCGTCCCCTTCTCCTTGTGCCCTCCATCTTTCCCAACATCAGGGTCTTTTCTAGGGAGTCTTCTCTTCTCATGAGGTGGCCAAAGTACTGGAGCCTCAACTTCAGGATCTGTCCTTCTAGTGAGCACTCAGGGCTGAGCACATACTTCTCCTCAAAGAATTATGGGCCTCACAGAGTTACATTTCACAGCAACCCTTAACAAACTACAGTGACCAGAATTCTTTGGGGAAAAGAATGTAAGGTGATGGTGTTTACTAATTGTGTATTGAAAGGATTTTCGGATATCTTCCAACAGCAGACTGACACTCCACTTCCATGCTACAACTGATGATATTCTCCAGGTCCTCTCTTTATGCTTATCTCCACGACTCCCTGCTAGCATAACTCAAGTGGTTAAAAGATGCATTTGTCTCATCACACCAGCAGATGTTTGACTCTGTGCAAGCCCTGATCTGCTGGTGGCTGCTTTTTGCCACATTGTGTGTACAAAGGGCAGTTGCTGGAAAGTGCACTCCTTCCATCCGGACTCCCAAATTCTATGTAGGGAGGCCTACACCTTTAGTTATATCTGCAGCTCTAATCCTAGGCCTTCTTTCCTATGAATATGTTCCCCTAAACTCAATGAGATTTGCTTTTGAATTAACATACATAAGATTTTGCTGTACATTACTATGCAGGTTACCCCCACCCCCCAACCCACTGGCAAAATAAGCTGCTTTATTGCATTACATGCATTGCCTTGAGCAAAATATGCATAGTTTTGTTTTTAAAAAACGTTTTTATTGCCTATGATATTTCTTTTTCTTTGCGTATGTATGTGCATGCTTGATTTGCAGTGCAATTTTTAGTGCAGAACATCTGGAAAATGGTGACAGACCCATGTACTTTAATTTAACTGATTTTGGGAAATAACTGGAAATTCATGCACCTTTCTCAAAACACTGGGTCTCTTAAAAACCCAGGTGTTGTTCGACACAATAGCTTGGACACGGGGGTGGGGTGGGGAAATGAGTTTCTTGGACTCTCCCTTGTTTGTCTACACTTGAAGAGAAACGAACGTTTGATGAACTCCATCAAATAATATGTCTGTTTCTGGTTATATATATATATATATATATGCAGAGGATGGAGATAATTCTTGAAACTCAGCCAGACCGAAATGTTTATATTTTGCTCTTTATTTACTCATATAAAACAGAGGGGATTAGTGCGTTAATCTTTAAATAATTTATGACTGCACAGTCTTGGGGCAATAATGATGCCATATGCCAAACATCACCAAAGATGTCACTTAGAGTGGCTACATTGGTGAGGAGTTATAATAATATTGTGAAAGCTGATGCCCTGAACTGGGATTTTCACCATCACAGTTCTTTGAGGTTACAGGTAGGTAGCTGTGTTGGTCTGCCATAGTCAAAACAAAATAAAAAATAAAAAAATCCTTCCAGTAGCACCTTAGAGACCAACTAAGTTTGTTCTTGGTATGAGCTTTCGTGTGCATGCACACTTCTTCAGATACGAGATATCTGAAGAAGTGTGCATGCACACGAAAGCTCATACCAAGACAAACTTAGTTGGTCTCTAAGGTGCTACTGGAAGGATTTTTTTTTAATTTTTAATTTTTAATTTTGTTTAGTTCTTTGAGGGTTAGCAAAAATTTCCCATAATCACTTTTATCTGAACTTTCGATAATGCTAAGTATTCTGCAGGGGAGGTGCAGTGCCAATATAGTCAAGATTCTCTGCTTTATAGCTATTTTATTTGTTGGCTTTCTCATTCAGAAATGAAATAGAGATAATAGCAGGGACTGGGCAGAGGAGGAATGGTGGAGACCGCCTCCCTAGCCTGGCCCTTCCAGAGAGGAAGAAGACAGTTCAGAATTACAACAGGGGTTTGAGGGAGGTCACAGCTCAGAGGCAGATGAGGGGGAAAGCTGGGAAATAACTGGACAGGAGAGGGAGAAAGAAGAAGCACCAGAGAAGTGACAGTTGATGGACTCAGTGTATTTAGAAAGCATTCCAGACCCTCCCTCTCCCAGAACACGGCAGGCCTTGAAAGTAGGAGAGCAAAGAGCTCAAAGGCAGAGGGCACTTTTCAGCACTCATAAGGAAGTGGAAGAGATGGAGGGGGTGGAGATTCACTCGGAGCAACATCATTATTCCAAGAGGCTGCATTCCCAAGCCTCCCACTGTGAATATTGAATAAAAGCAGATGGTAAGGACTTTTCCTTGTCTTGTCCATTCCTGGCAACCTCCTGTGCCACCACCTGACAGATAACTCCATCATACAGAACATATTCTAGATGATGTACCTAAGACTGAACCAATATGCACTCAAACCTTGGGAGTGTGCTGGCCCCAAGGGTTTGTCCATGAAGCGAGGTCCAAGTCCAGTCCTGGGTCTAGGGGTCCAAAGGAGGTCAGTCCGGCGGGGAGCGAGGCAGGGAGCAGGTCAAGGTCCAAGGCAGGTTCAGGCACAAGGTTGCAGGTTGCACACGCTTGCAACTAAGTTGCTCACGCAACTTGGGCTGGGTCTGGCTGGCTTTTATCTGGCCCTATGCTTAGGGCCGCCCCGATCCTCTGGAGACTCGCCTCTCCTCCGGGCCTGGAGGCGAGCACTCCTCCTGCAGACACTTAACTCCCTTCGCCTCTCTGCCCTGAGCCTCTGTAGCTCAGGAGAGGCTGGTGGGTTACTGGACCCAGGGGATGCCTCAGCTTCCTCTGAAGAGGCTGGGAGTGGAGCACCTGCAGGCAATGGGTCCTCCCTCCCATCAGGAGCCAGAGCAGACTCTGCTGATGCCTGCACCTGGGGATCCAGCACAGGTGGGGATCCTTCAGGCTCAAGCCCTGGCCCCGGCTCAGCTGGTTCTGGAGGCGGGGAATCCTGTGCAGGCTGGGATCCCTCAGGTTCAGCATCAGAGTCTGACTCCCAGGCCATCACACCATCCCCCCTCCCAGGCCTCCCCCTCAACCGAGGGGCCGGACCAGGCTTGCTGGGGTAAGCTGCATGGAAATCACGGAGGCAGGCAGGTGCGTGGACGTTTTCCGCTGGTTCCCATGAACGATCCTCAGGCCCATACCCCTTCCAGTCGATGAGGTATTGGAGCTTCCCCCTGCGGTATCGTGAGTCGAGAATGCGCTCCACCTCGTACTCAGGCTCCCCCTCAACCAAAACTGGCTGCGGTCGTGGATTGTCTGGGTGGAACCCGTCGGGCGGGCGACTGGACTAAGTAGGGACCGGTGGAATACTGGGTGAACCTTGAGTGATGGAGGTAACTGGAGGCGAAACGCCACCGGTGACACCTGCGCAGTGATGGTGAATGGGCCGGCAAACCGTGCATCCAGCTTTCGTGAGGGCCGAGAAAGATGCAGGTGACGGGTAGAGAGCCACACCCGATCGCCAACATGGAGTTCTGGCCCCTCCTGACGATGTCGGTCAGCCTGGGCCTTGTATGCGTCCTTGGCTTGGCGCAGTTGCTCCATCAATAATTGTTGCTGGGACTGAAGCTCCTGAAGCCAGTCTGTCACTGCGGGGACTGCGGAAGCTGGCAGCACGTCCGGGAACAAACGTGGATGGTAGCCGTAGGAGGCCTGGAACGGGGTCTGCTGGGTGGAGGCGTTCACTGCATTGTTGTAGGCGAACTCCGCCAATGGCAAGTGATCGACCCAGTCATCCTGCTGGAAGCTGCAGTAACACCGGAGGTACTGCTCCAGCACCGCATTTGCCCGTTCCGTCTGGCCATCGGTCTGCGGTGGTGGGCCGAAGATAGACAGACCTCCGTCCCAAGGGTCTGGTGCAGGGCTCGCCAGAAGTGGGATGTGAACTGGACGCCGCGGTCAGAAACCACACGCTCGGGAAGGCCATGCAGGCGGAAGATGTGCTGCAAGTACAGTTGAGCCGTCTCCTTAGCTGTGGGTATGGACGGGCAGGGGGCACAGTGCACCATCTTAGTGAAATGGTCCGTGAAAACCAGGAGGCAGGTACAGTGACGAGATGGGGGCAAGTCTACCACAAAGTCCAGCGAGACCGTGTGCCAGGGACGTGGTGGGACTGGTAATGGCTGGAGCAGACCGGGGGTCGCCCAGTAGGACCCTTGGCCCGCCGGCAGACATCGCAACCAGCAACATAGCGTGCCACATCAGCCTTCAGGCGGGGCCACCAGAACTCCCGGCTTACCAGATGAGTGGTCCGGTACCGCCCAAAGTGCCCTGCTGCTGGGGCATCGTGGGACATCTGGAGAACCTCAGCCCGCAATGGTCCTGGTGGGATGTATAGACGACCCTGGTGCAGCAGTAGGCCCTGGTGCAGGGCCAGCCCCGGATATCGAGGGCATGACCCGTCAGACAGTTCCCGGAGCCGTTCCTGAGCCCAAGCGTCGACCCGTTGCTGTTCTCGCACCCGAGCCTGCAGTGGCTTGGCCTCCTGAGTGGCCAGGAATGTGGCTGGTGGTAAGATAGTCGTCGGTACTGCCTGCCGTACAGTGTCTGCGACGTCCTCGGGTTTCCGGGACAGGGCATCTGCTTTCCGGTTTTGGGAGCTAGGGATGTAGCGGATCCGGAACTGGAACCGGGAGAAAAACAGCGCCCACCGGATCTGCCTTTGGTTCAACTTGCGGGTGGTCTGGAGGTACTCCAGATTCCGGTGGTCCGTTCTCACTTCCACCGGGTGTCGTGCCCCCTCAAGATGATGGCGCCAGACCTCAAAGGCCACCTTGATGGCCAGTAGTTCCCGCTCCCACACGGTATAGTTACGCTCCGCCGGAAGGAGCTGCCGGGAGTAGTAGGCGCAGGGTAACAGCGGCGCATCGGGTCCGTGTTGCTGAGACAGGATGGCACCGAGAGCCGTACTGGAGGCATCAGTCTCCACCACAAAGGGACGAGAGGGATCAGGATGCTGTAAAATTGGCGCCCTCTGGAAACAGGCTTTCAACCCCTGAAATGCCACTTCAGCCTCCTCATCCCAGGAGAAGGGCGTCTTGGGGCGCAGCAGTCGGGTTAATGGGGTGGTGCGATGAGCATAATCTGCAATGAAGGTCCGGTAATAGTTGGCGAACCCTAGGAACCGCTGTAAGTCCTTGCGGTTCCGGGGCGCTGCCCACTCTCGAACCGCAGCCACCTTCCCAGGGTCCATCTGCACCCCGTCAGGGGAGAGTCGGTGTCCAAGGAAGTCCACTGACCGCTGGTGGAACTCGCACTTGCTGAGCTTGGCATACAGGCGGTGCTCCCGCAAGCGCTGCAACACGGACCGAACATGACTCTCGTGACGGGCTGGGTCACGGGAATAAATCAGAATATCATCTAGGTACACCACCACGTATTTGTCTAGCAAGTCCTGGAACACGTGGTTGATGTACCGTTGAAACACGGCGGGCGCGTTGCATAATCCGAACGGCATAACCAGGTATTCAAACTGCCCATACCGGGTCCCGAATGCAGTCTTCCACTCGTCCCCGGCACGGATCCGAATCAAGTTGTAGGCCCCTCGGAGGTCCAGTTTGGTGAACATCTGCGCCCCCTGCACCCGCTCCAGCAATTCTGCAATAAGGGGCAAGGGGTACCGGTCTGGGATGGTGATCTTATTCAGGGCCCGGTAGTCATGGCAGAGGCGAAGCTCCCCACACTTCTTCTTAACGAAGAGTACAGGAGCGGCAGTGGGTGAGGTAGAGGGCCTAATGAACCCGCGTTCCAGGTTCTTGCGAAGGAAGTCCTGCAAGGCTTCACGCTCTGGCTCCGAAAGAGAATATAGGCGACTCACAGGCAGGGGCGCCCCAGGCTGGAGGTCTATGCCGCAGTCGAAGGACCGATGAGGCGGCAGCTGGTCTGCTCCCTGTTCCTCGAACACGTCTAAATAGTCCTGGTACACGGCAGGGAGCGTTGACACAGCCTGCCCCATGGGGGCAGCTGCTACTAACTCGGACTGAGCATGGGAACCCGGGTCTGGGAAGCATACAGTCCGATTGACCCAGTCGATCTGAACATTGTGCGACTCCAGCCAGTCCATCCCAAGCACCAGGGGAAACCGGGGCATGGTGGCAATGTCCAGGGTTCGCACCTCCCGGTGCTGCTGGTAGCACAGGACCAAGGGCTGGGTCTCCCGAGTAACCGCGCCCGAGCGTAGGAGCCGTCCGTCAATTGCCTCCACCTGTACTGGTTCCGGCTTGTTCTGAAGCGGCACCTGATGCTGAGTGGCGAAGGCAGAGTCCATATAGGAACGGGTTGCCCCCGAATCCACCAGAGCGTGGGTGAGAATCCAGGGCCCACCGGGGGGTATAGACGCACCGGTATCATTAGGTGTTGCAATTCCACTGGTGAGGGCCCATCATGTGATGCTTGGGGCCCCAGGTAGCCTGGGCCATCGGCTACTGGGGTTGGCCGTTTCACCTGCGGCTGGCGTTTCTCAGGGCAGGTTCGGGCGTAGTGTCCACTCCCACCGCAGTAGAGACACAGGTTCCCCTCCCGGCGCGAGTCTTTTCCGAGGGGGGAGGCGAGGCCGCGCTGCCCCGAGCTGCATCGGCTCCTCCAATGACTCAGCTCTGGCCACGGAACTGCAGGGAAGCACCGGCGCTGGGAGCCCGGAGTGCCGGCGGCCCCGGGCCTGGCGACGGTCCTCCAACCGATCATCTATCTGCAGACTCCGTTGGATGAGGGCATCCAGTGTGGCAGGGCGATCCAACGTGGCCAGCTGATCCAGTATCTCGTCTGAAAGTCCCTCGAGATACTGGTCCCGCAGTGCAGAGTCGTTCCAGGTCAAGTCCTGCGCCAGCAGCCGAAATTCTGTGGCGTAGGTGGCCACTGTGGACTTGCCCTGTTTCAACCGCCGAATTGCCCGATTGGCTTGACTCCCCTTCTGAGGGTTGGCGAACGTGGTTTCCAGATGATTGCAAAACCCCATATAGTCTGTCAGCAAGGGGAGTCTTGCCGGAGCAGCGGCAACGCCCACTTGGCCGCCTGGTCCTTCAGCAAGCTGATCAGGAAGTGCACCTTGGTGCGGTCGTCGGGGAAATCCCGAGCTCGCCCCTGAATATACAGCTTGGCCTGGGCGAGAAACATGGGAAAGCTGGCTGGGGACCCATCAAATTTCTCTGGCAGGGCCACTGGGTACTTGCCAGGAGCTGGGGCGGCGGCCCCAGGAGCCGGTAAGGCATCCAAACGCTGCTGAAGCGCCGTAACCGCATTGCTTAGCTGCTGCACGGTGTGGGTCAAGGCCTGGTTCTCCTGGGCCAATGCCACCAGCGCAGCCGCCTGGTCAGCCATGGCTACTAGTTCCTCCCGAACGCACCCCAGCGAAGGGGGAGTGCGGGTGTGGCGTGAGCAAACTGTGCTGGCCCCAAGGGTTTGTCCATGAAGCGAGGTCCAAGTCCAGTCCTGGGTCTAGGGGTCCAAAGGAGGTCAGTCCGGCGGGGAGCGAGGCAGGGAGCAGGTCAAGGTCCAAGGCAGGTTCAGGCACAAGGTTGCAGGTTGAGCACACGCTTGCAACTAAGTTGCTCACGCAACTTGGGCTGGGTCTGGCTGGCTTTTATCTGGCCCTATGCTTAGGGCCGCCCCGATCCTCTGGAGACTCGCCTCTCCTCCGGGCCTGGAGGCGAGCACTCCTCCTGCAGACACTTAACTCCCTTCGCCTCTCTGCCCTGAGCCTCTGTAGCTCAGGAGAGGCTGGTGGGTTACTGGACCCAGGGGATGCCTCAGCTTCCTCTGAAGAGGCTGGGAGTGGAGCACCTGCAGGCAATGGGTCCTCCCTCCCATCAGGAGCCAGAGCAGACTCTGCTGATGCCTGCACCTGGGGATCCAGCACAGGTGGGGATCCTTCAGGCTCAAGCCCTGGCCCCGGCTCAGCTGGTTCTGGAGGCGGGGAATCCTGTGCAGGCTGGGATCCCTCAGGTTCAGCATCAGAGTCTGACTCCCAGGCCATCACAGGGAGAAAGGTGTGCTATGATCTTGTAAAATTACTTGACCTGTGCACATTAAGTAGATTTGGAACATATAAGGCTTCTGAGCAACAATTTTTACATCCTTCTTAAAACTTGTGGTGGAAGAATGGTCAAGTACCTTGACATAACACATCTTCAGAATCATCTTCTGCCTTATCCTTTCAAGAACACACTTGCCTTTTCCAGACTCCATGGTTTTCCCTTGCCCCAGAGCCCTGACTAGGGAAGGGAGGGAAGAGGAGGGATGGGAAACAGAATGTATAATAGACAGAAGCAGTGCTTTAGAATATGAGGAATCTTATTTACAAGGAGACAGATTCATGGAGGATGAAACAGTTTGTCGATGTCTAATAGTCATGATGGCTCTGTGCAACCTCCATTGGGTGTGAACCACAGCAGCGGGGATAGATTTTGTCCTCATGCCCTCATGGACCTTGCAGAGGCATCTGGTTGACTGCTATAAGGGAAAAGCATGCTGGACTAGATTGGTCTTGGTCTGATCCACCAAGGCTCTTCTTCTGCTCTTTGGAGTATCATTAAAATCTTCTATAGGAATGGCTGGGAAGAAGACAACAATGATTCAGAATGCTTTAAACGACTGCAAGCTTTGATATTGTACTGTCAACGCAAATGGCAAAAGGTCTGGTACTTTTGGAATATTTGCAATGTAAAAGAGGCTCTGGGATAATTCCTTCCCATATTCTAATTAAATTAAAATGGAGGAAGTCACATACTTCTGCTGTCTGAAGTTGAGTAGACTTCATTAGCAAATATATTTATTTTTAGCTATAGATATCATATGGGAGAAATTCCAGATTGGCAGTTTAAACCCCTATAGTAGGCTCCCATAGGGCTTGGGTTATGTTCTAGGGACTGCAGGTGTCTGTCCTGATTGACAGAAACTGGGGCTTCAGAGTACATGAAGCTTCTTGACCACAGCATAGGTGAAAGCATTTGAACTGGTTAAACCATAAGTGATATTTAATATATAGCAAAGTTTTGATGGTTTTGGATTACATAGGTTATATTATAAATTTAGGACTCTCTTTTCTTGAAGTGAGTAACTCAATTTGTTTTTCTTTTACTTCTCTAAAAATGTCTGCTTAAAAAAGCAGAAGCTACCCTGAGGCAGGGAAGAATTAATATTATTCTAGCTGTGGATGGTGAGACATGAAAAGTTTGAATACTATTAATGTTATTTTCGGCTATGAAATGCTGCACGGATAATCCTTGCATATTTAAGTAGAAAAAAGACATTCAAAGATATAGTGGGCATGATTTTCTAATTTATATACCAGACATAATGTATGGTGACAACATATTCAGAGTACCATTTCATAAGAACAATGAACTGTTCATTTCTTTTGATCACTACAGAAAGGAATCTACCATGTCTTATTACAGAATTGTTCTTAAAGATGCTTAACTGTGGGTGGGGCAGGGATAGGTCTGCTGATTTTCCCAGGATCTGGGGGAGGGTTCATGCTTGGAGTATTAAAGGTAGAAGCTGTGGAACTTCTTTGAGCTGGGTCCTTCTTTGAGCTAGTCCTGGACTAGCAATGGGATGTTGCAGCTCTTCTGCAGCCAACAGCTCTAGTATCCTGAGGCTCCCAAGTTCAATCAAGTATGAGATGATGTGTGCAGAACTAGGTATACACACAATGGAATATTGGGTGTGGACTAGCACTGTAAAATACTGGTTACATTGCCATTTTTATTGCCAACCTTCAAATCTGCTCTCCAGCTTACTTAAAGACTCTTGTTAATCCAGATGGTTCCAACTCTTACATAGCAAAATCAGATCTATTTGTATTGACTTAGAACTCTTGTGAGCATATATCACAATATTCAAACCAGATTAAGGTATATTGAAAAACAAAACATCGAGTCAGTTTTAAATAAAATTTGCTCCCTCAAGTTCTATGGTTTAAATACAATAGGTAACAGGGTCACATACTGTATCTCACAATTAATAATTCCAGTTCTTTGTTAGCCCGATTGAACATTTCCCCCTCAGCTTTTGTCAAGGGCAGATATTTAAACATCCCTAGAAATGATAGACATTGCGTATGTTCTTTGAATGTGCTGGACACTGTAGAACATATACTGTATTTTTCTACTCTCCAGTGTACAACCAGCTATGCAAATGTGTGTTATCCCCCCTTTTGGGTATTCTAACATCACAGCACAATGAAAATCAGTTTCTATTTGTCTGACATTAACCTGGAAGTAACTGCAAGGGTGGCTTAGTTTTTGCTAATAGTATCTCTTAGATTGGTGAATGCACTATTTAGTGGGAAATCCCAATGAAAATCCATATTATTATATATTTTACATGGCTGTTTTTTGTATATATTTTTTAAATTTTATATATGGATGTTTTATGATGGCCCATACTTGTAATGCCTAATAAAGCAACAGCTAGTACGTTTAGTTGATCCAGGTCCTTTGGGCATAAGGCTCTCCCTCTTAAATTTTGAGCAACATCCACAGTGCATATGTGGTCCTCACAAGATCATACTGCATTTCAGCTGAAGCTGAGGAGCTTCCATAGACTTGTTCTTTTAAGGCTGTGCATGAATTGCACAACATGTTTAACTGAGCCGTCAGTATTTCTCCAAAGATGTCCCTTTATAGCTTGCCTCAAAAGCTCCAAGGCTGGGAAGCTTATCCCCTTGAAAGTGCCTGTAATGTGTGGCTTTTTGGCATATGCTGTCTACATTTTGACATAAAGCTGTACCTTGTTGAAAGGGAAACTCTCTATGTGCAAAGTGAAACTGACAAATATTTAGCTCGGTCCTAATGAATTATGTTTGTACTTTTTGCTTCAGTTCCATCAGTTCTTCTTTGCTCTAGTACCTCAGCATCTAAAAATAGAGCCTGCCTTAATCTTTCAGTGTCAGTGACTTGCTAAGTTACTGGCTTCCTTATTCTATCAAGAGGGGGTGTCTATAGTTGCAGGATTTATACTCCCAGTGGACCAATTAAGAAGTCATATATGCTCTCCATTGTACTGCACAACGGTATGTGCTCTTCCTTCTGTTAAGAAGGCCTATATTGTTCTCCTTCTACCTTGTGGGAAATAGGAATTTATTTTAGCTTAATTTTTCCCTAGTCATAACATTCCCCCCTTCTCATTTCCCCACCTTTTAGAATAAAGCTTCTTTCTTTGAATGAATTGCATTAAAAATGGACTAATTTTTAATTTTAATGTATCTGTATATGTTGACATCAACAGATACATTCATTTCTCTTTTTAACCAGACAATATTTACTGGCATTTTATTGAGGTTTCAGTGAGTTTTTAATTACTGTTCATTAACTTATTAATTAATTTGTTATTTAATTATTTGTGGGTGCTTTTATGATTTGTATGTTGTATACTGTCTTGATATACTTTCATAAATGTGTGGATTATAAATACTTATGTAATTAAAGAATAAACAGCTGTGCTGATTTTCCCCCCTCCCAAATTTGGAAGATGGTATAGATACAACAGCAGGCTCTGAGAAGAGAAAGGTTTTTGAGATGCCATAGACAGGTGAAGTGATTTGCTTCTTGTCTTGCTACATGGGGTTCTATGAAGCTGAGTTGTATTTGTAACTCTCTTTGACAATTTGAGACGATGAAAATCTGATTACCCAGTTCTTGCACATACAGTAAGCCCACAACTTATGCAGAGTTTACATTTTGGGGATCACGTCTAAAGCCAAAATCACATATAGTCAAAACCCATTGGAATCAATGACAGGCGGAATTGCCAAAGTGATTTTCTCTAGAACCTTGCTCCCTTTCAATTTTCTTTTTTTTTGCCGTAGTTGAATACACAAAAGTTAAATGTGTGTAAGTTGAAGGCATACTGTATATGCGCATTTACAATTTTTATTTTGGTAAAAGGCATGTCTGTGATGGATCATTCACCAACTCAGTCTTCAGAATAGAAACATGCATGCACCTTAAGTTATCACTTTATCTATCAAATGTTTTAATACGATTCTTGTTAAGAAAGATTATTTCAGATTTCTAACAAACACTCTGGATTTGGCGTTTGTGAAAAAGGAAAATATTTACTCAGTAAGCAGGTCAAAGCTCCCAATCTGGTTATGTATAAATCTCAGCTAGTAGTATTATAGTAAATGCCTCTCTAATCTTGGAGAAAGTGGAAATTCAGCAGGACACACAAGTTTTTTGACCCTCGGATATTATGTTACAAGAATTTTCTTTTAACCTGAAGCAATATGTAAAGTACTGTATGTCTAGGAAGGTAATCTAGCTGTTAGCAAGTATCCAAAGCTAAAATGCCTGTGGAATTCCCTGCATCACCTGTATCTTACTCCCCTCCATGAGTTTTGCTCAGGAATTAATCAAAAGCAATGCCATGCTTGCATCTCTACTGAAGCATTCTTACAAGATCTTTCTAGGTCACATTATACTTTGACAAGCGCCTGGTGCAGACACTGAGACAGAACAGTGTACATTTTGGCTTCCTTTATTGAAATTGTTTCAGCATCAGATTACAGCATTGCAAATGAACAGCATTTTTTTTTTTTTTTGTTTTTTTTTTTTTTTTTTTTTTTTTTTTTTTTTTTTTTTTTTTTTTTTTTTCATTACAGCATTGCAAATGAACAGCATTTTTTTGCTGTGGTCTTGTGGTCTAATATTAATACATTTTCAAAATGGAAACCCGATGGATTAGATCATTTTCCCTTGGTTTGCATCCCAAGGGACATCCAACCTATGTTACTTGTTTTAATTAAATTACCACATTTTCCATATGATTAAATGCCAGAATAATGAAGACTTATGGGGCTGAATTTTAATTCATAGTACATGAATATGAGCAAATTTGGGGAAGGGGAATAACATATGATTTTACTTCACGTGAATGTCTTTAGTAGCAAATTTTATCTTCCCTTTTAAGAGCGACTGAAAATTGCAGAACGGTTGAGCAAGAAGTGGGTATGAAATGGGTGAAATAAATATGTTAAAAGGAAATGTATAAATCAATGGCAGAAATATGGAATATTGTAGTATTTAGATGGTTTTACTCAGATGTGTATAAATTTGAGGGAATGTGCAGTCTGGATGTATGAGGGGAAAGTCACATTCTGTTCTTACACAGCCAGACATTTCTTGGAACAGTTACATCTTGTGATTTCTTTGAGGCGACATGGAATCTACACGTGTACACTATATAAAAGATGAGGTAATACATTTAAAACAACCGAACTCTCTGAGATGTTAAAAAGAGAATGATTGCTCCAGGCACATTTTTAGATAAATTGATTCCACTACTCAAAAGGACTGATAAGATATCTCACTATATGTCTATCTGCAGTCTGAATCTTTATAACAATAATGCCCAACCATTAATTTAGAAAATTGACTCAAAGTTAAAAGTACATTTAGCTGAAACTTACCCCTTTCGAGTAGAATAAACATCATTAAAAATGTCTATCCTACCAAAGCTGAATTTTCTATTTTTTAATTGCCAAATTTACTTTCTGAGGAATTCTTGAAAGAGTATTAACAAAAGCTTAACAATTTTATATAGGTTGCTTAAAAAGAACCTAGAGTAAACTTAGAAATGCCGTAATGGAATGTGTATAGTTCCCAATTTACTTCTTTATTAGCACAGTTGCTAAACTTGATTATCCAAACTTGTTTATTCAAATTGGCTAAATGATGAAGATGATACAGCAATTAAAAATAGTGAACATGCCTTCTGTAAAATTCCGTTCTAAATTTTATTATAAATCATTCCTATCCATGTACCCAGCAACCTGCTTGTAAATTCAAGAAACACATTGCAGTCATGGAAGGATGATCAGTCCCTGTTTATTTCTGGTTTGGAGGCTTTGCAATTTCTGCAAAAAAAGAGAAATCATTGGTTTATACATGCAGTCACTGGACATATAATTGGAAAGCAGGATCTAAATAAAAAATAAATGAACAAACTGGGTTCTTTGTTCACAACTGAGGTCCAGGTTTAAGACAGGAAACAGGATAACTTAGCCCACCAGAGTGCTTTGCTTTAAAATATAGATATCCCAATGGTTTATGCTGCCTGAATGTATGTTTGCTTGTTGTTGTTTTAAATAAAACACCAATAAATATATTGTTGAAAAAAGGCCAGCTACATTAAGTAAAGGTAAAGGTAAAGGACCCCTGGACAGTTAAGTCCTGTCAAAGGCAACTATGGGGTACGGCACTCATTTTGCTTCAGGCTGAGGGAGCCGGCGTTTGTCCACAGACTGCTTTCCGTGTCATGTGGCCGGAATGACTAAACCGCTTCTGGCACAACAGAACACCATGATGGAAACCAGAGAGCATGGAAAACTTGGTTTACCTTCCCGCCACAGCGGTACCTATTTATCTACTTGCACTGGCATGCTGTCAAACTGCTAGGTTGGCAGGAGCTGGGACAGAGTAACAGGAGCTCACTCCGTCACACGGAGCTACATTAGTATTGCTTGAGTCACTAAATGCTTCACAGAAATTTATTGCAAATCTACATTCTCCTTTTAAAAGTACCTTAATCATCAGGAATTTGTTTGTGATCAGATCATTTTATTTTGTTTGATATAAAAGCATGTTCGGGAGCATAGTGGTGGTGGGGAGATGGCAGGTTTTATTTTGAGGGAAATGTGTTCTCCTAGCAAAAGGCAAGGTTGATTGCTATCTTTCTCAAGGGAAGGTTTTCCTGTGCAAGGGCAGGAACCTACGCTCCTAGCATTTACACTAGGCCTGCCTAAAATCCAGGTGTTATGCTGTCTGCTGAGTGGAGATTTTGCCTTTCACAAGAAGACTCTGATATTGGAACATACTCCAAGACAGCCCATCAGCCTAGGTCGCAACCTCAGGCCCTCAGCTTTGCAGTCCATGAGAAATGTTGGACAATAAATAAAATACTGGAACAGTAAATAAATGCCAAGCAAGTGGTAAGAATCCTGCAGAAAACCTACAGTATGCCTACATTCCCCTTCCTTGTTCAATTAGCTGATTGAGAGAGGAGAGGGAGAGCCAAAAGCAAATTTCTAGTTTGCTTTGTGCAGAGCTAGCCAATTATTTTTCTGCTTGGACTACTGTTGAAGTTAAACCAGAACAAATGTAGTCATTGCTTTCTCTCTATGTATTCTTTTTTTGGTCAATAACCAAATAAAAAAATTGGCACGCATTTAGCAGCTGATAGCATGAACAAGCACATACATAAGCCAGTCATTTCCAGCTCTGTTTTTGTTTTTGCTGAAACTAGGTCCCCTTGAACTGTTAGTCATGCTTTGATTTCTGAGCTCAGCAGCTATGGCAGAATATTCACTGCAACCCCCTGTTATAACTTCCTTGAAAGGATGCTTGATATTAAAGCCATTAAAAGACATATACCAATGTGAACAACACAAGGGTTCCACCAGTTTCTAATATGTTAGAAAGAATCTGCTCCAATTCCCTTAGGCAAGTCGTTGATGCACTAAAAGGGGCCATTAGGAGATTATTAAATTTACCTTTCTGAGAAGCCACAAATTAGGATATCAACCTTATTAAGAAAAGCATAGTTGAAAGCTTTTGATATATATACTGCTCAAGTCAAAGGGTTTGCTCCGGACTAACTTGTTTCAGATTTAAGCATCATGTGCATTTTGAGTGATTTTTAAAACTCAGGATGAATAAAGTATATCTGGATACAACATTGCGTGTGCTGAATATGATAAAACTATGATAGTTTTACAGTTTTAAAGTAATACTTACTGTATGGTTGTTCTTATCCAGGGAATAGTTGCTCCTACTATGTTTATTTTGATTGTTGTCAGAGCCATTCTGCAAGTTCCTGTTACGCTGATAAAGGGTTTTCTCTAGATCTTATTGTGCTGCTGCTGCTAATTATTATTATTTTTTGGCAAGGTGGTCTGCCAACTAGAAACCTTAGTGAGACCACTTTCTTTTTTTGTACAATTACTTAAAGTTTCTGTGAGCTATTTTTAGTTATTGTACAACCCACCTTGGTTGAGAACCATTAAAAGTTTCCATACTAGGTTTCGAAGTCACTGGAGACCTAAACTAAAATAATATTATCTGTTGAGAGCAATATTAGAAGGCTTGCTCGGCAGTCTGGGTGTTAGCACTCAATGGTCTACTTTCAAGTGGTTTGTCCAGTCCTTGCAAAGCAGAAAACCTAATAAAATGTTGAACCTGGTTGAAAACCATATTTTATTTTAGAGTGCTTCTATGTTGCATGGTCTTTGTGACACTAGGACATAATTTCTCCCAAACAATGAATAAATCTTGACAAAGACCAGATGCAGACGGTCCATAGTTGAACCTAAGAATCTGTGAAAGTTAGGTTAACCTCCTTAACCATAGAACATATGGATGTTACATTAAGCTCACTTGATTTTTGCGCAGGCTAAGCAATTTATAGGAAATTTAAGAGCAGAAATAAAGGGCTGACCTTCATTGCAGAACCTTTCCCCTTTTCTCACCTTGGTGCATAGGAGAACAACAGTATGTGCTCAATCGCAGTGCTATGGTTTTATATTCAGAATATTTTTGTTTCGCCTCAGATTTCCTCCTTTGTTTTATGCTCAGCAGTTGTGGAAGAGCACTCTGTATGACCTCTGTGTGCCTTCATGAGTCTTAATAGCTACCACCACACACAGGGTATTTGCCATAGGCAGTGGTCTACCCTGGGAAGATATTAGCCCTCTTCAGATGTTTGCCTTATTGGACGAAGGTTAACAACATGCAGAGGGACAGGGATGCACACACAGAAGTGTGCGGAATGTACAGATCATTTTCCCAGCAGCTCATGGTATTCAGGAGATGCAGTGTAAAAATATCTTCCCAAACTGAAGCAGGCTTGTTAAAAATATAAAATCACACTGCACTGCTTCATGCAACCCATTTTTAAAAAACATAAACTGCTTGCAGTGTCTGGAGACAGCAGTGACCAGAGCAGACCCTCCAATATTGTTTTCACCCAAAATCTTTCCTCGTGTCATCCTCAGATCATGTAATTTCCATCAAGTGTAATGCAGTATCATTTACCAGGGGTACGGAAAAGAAGAAATTGCCTGCTGAGTTTTCTTCTTGAGGACATTCTCATGGCTTTACAATAATACTACTCTGAGTGACATTAATCTTTATGTACTTCTTGCACTAGGGGGCTGTGTGTGTGTGTGTGTGTGTGTGATCCTCATCGACTCACTATGTAGCCAAGGTTGCAATCACATTCTGGCCTTCCATAATGGCAATTTGTGAGCAAAATGTTTGCCTTGAAGGGCAAACTGTCACATTAGTTTTGCCCTAAATGGCTTCCATTTGAAACCAATCAGATTTAAAAGTAGTTTAAATTTAATTGAATAGTGCCCTAAGTTAGCATAAAGGAGATACCTTTCAGAAATGTTTTTTATTATAGGGATGCATTAAACACTGTAAATACGAGCTTTCAAATATTAGTTACTCATGATAGCATCTGCTGACAACCAGCAATTCTGATGTCCAGCAACTCTCTTGAGGGTCCTTTTTTGGAGGCAAAAACATGCTAAATGCTTCCATTACCCTTAGCTCTAAAGCAACATCCTGTAACCAGATGAACCATTAGAAACTGGCTTCCCAGAAGCACTCCACCTAGGCCTAGCAAAAGCATGGTTTTAATCTCAGCTGTTTTCCTAGCAAGCATCTGTTTTTGAGCTGCTCATAGGCAGCAAAATGTCATGTTGCAAAAAGCATAAAGTGTCTTAAAACAATTAGAAAGAAGGAGTAAAAAATATATCAAGAAAGTAATGGAGAGAAGCTGTACTGCTAGAATGTTAGGAATGTGTTAGTGAGAACAGTGGAGAAGAATTGATTATGGCTGATGCCTGACCACACCCAACTGACCCGAATGAGAAGAAACTAGCATGTGGTCTACTGTTACATTGGCTGTGTTACAGTGGCACATACTGGTTATCTGTTTCACAGGTGACAGATTTTTGTCTTTGCTAAGCAGCTAGCATGAATCATTTTTGGAGTAGGTTAGAAGGTAAGGGAGGAGGTTCTCTTATAACCTGCAGGGACCAGAAAGAATCAATGAGCTATTACTAAAGCAGGCATCCCCAAACCTGGTGCTGTCCAGATGTTTGGACTATAGTTCCCATCAGACCCAATCTGCATGGCCAATGGTCAGGTATGAGATTAGTTAACATTCCAGAACATCTGAAGGGTACTGGATTGGGGAAGACTGATAGAATGCATATTTGAAAGCTCATTGTAACTGTTATAACACAAGGTTGTTGCGATAACTAGAAAGGGTGACTTAAGTTGAATAAAATGGGTGAAGGGTAAGGCTGGACCTCCTTTTCACAGTTTCCTTTAAAGATACTATCCTGCAAAAATGTGTGCATGGGGTGCCCAGTTGTCATGGATATACTGCACACGTGCAGGAGTATCCAAGTCCTACCTTCCCAAGTTTGTGTCCCTCTCTGCTGTCGTAACATTTTTAGTAAGTATTTACAAGTAGGGGGTGGAGAAGAATCCCACCCACGTAGGAAGGCTTCAGAATGAGGCACAGGCCACAGTGAGGTATTACCATGCTTACTGAGACACAAATATTGGGGACAAAATGTCTTGTGGTATCATTAAAGACAAACAAATATCTTAAGATGAATACTGCTTGGGGGAATTAGTAGAACTGCTTCCTTTGGAACATCTGGCTTTATTATTACCAAGGGAAAAGACAGCTACTGATCTAGCAGAACTGATGCAGAAAACTAGGGCCCTGATAAAATTAACATGGATAAATTAAGCTAAAGGATTGCATGTAACAAAGCTTGTGTGTCTTAGATCCATGTGGCCCTCCAGGTCTCTCTACCTGGCCCTCAGGACTCTGCCAAGTTCAGACCACACTCTTCTAGGCCACATCCTTCACTGGTCCTGCTCTGTGCCCTCTTCTGGTGTTTTGGAATGTGTTCTTGAACTGTGATAATACCTCTTTCTTGTCTGAATGGAGAATGGAGAGAGTTGTCAGACCACTCCCACTTGGGTCACATCCACTATTTGCATGTGGCCTCCAGAAGGATGGTCATAAGGGAATGTGGCCCTCAAGCTGAAAAGTGTTTCTCCACCTCGATCTAGATAGATAAGCATTTCCACACTTTTTTTTGGTATGATGGAGCTGAGATTCAGAAAGTTGAGCTTGTTGACATCAAATTATCAACCCCTGAGACAAAAGTTTAAAGAAGACACAAACTGATTGAGGAGGGTGGGGAGAAGTGCAATAATCAAGTTGTCTAGGTGCTACTTTACTTACTGAATCTATAGCATTGAACTGAAAATCTTAACCTTTAGTCTCTTAACAGCTGGAAAGCATTTGCGAATAGAGGTGGATAACGTATGCATTTATGAATGTGAATAGTGAACCAGAACCATTGAACACATCAGGTCCCGGATTAAGCTGCAACACAGAGCTATACACATCTAATAGTGATGGTTTAATTATGGTGAAAAATTGAATTATTGCTCTATTGTTGCATTCTCCTAGGAGTCCTTCCTTACTCATCATGATGGAAGTTGAATAGCTGATTCTGTGCCAGCTGGATCCACCCCCACCACCAATAACAAGTCTGTATCTAGGATGTCAATGTTCCACCTCTTTGGTTAAAACCCACCCTCATACCCTGCAAGTAACTTCTAATCATAAATCAATTTTGTTAATTTCAGTATTATTGAACCATAAAATGGCAACTGTCTTTGCAGACTCTACAGGATGGGTCTCTCTGTTCAGCCTTTATTCCTACATTTGTTTAGATCTTTAGCCTGGGCTGTCCCCAATGCAACAATGTAGAAAACAGCATTATACAAGCTGAAAATGTGGAATATATTAAAAAAAGCATACATGGAGCTAAAATCACTCATACTTACTACTCCTGGCCACTGAAGGATTGCCCAAATAAAAAGTTCTTATATGCTTCTGGTTGTAGTTTGGCAAACTTCTGCAAGAAGGAAGATAAAAACTATCTCAAAATGCATAATTTTGCATGTCCTCACTGTTCATACTTGATGCCTAGAGGGTCATCATGGAAATGCTGATAGAAGCATTATAGAGAATACTGCTTTGAAGGTATATATGGCCCAATGCATTTATGTAGTGGGACAGAGGTGAAATAGACTGTGTCACCCATTATCAGGTCATCCATCATGAAACTGGAGAAGACAAAACTCATATCTTACATTACATTCTTACATAAACATGTCTAGAAGGGATACTTTTGAATTGCCTCCAAACCCACTTCTTCAGGATATAAAAAATTGTCTGGATGAGACTGTGAAATATGTGTGCACAGAGTCATATGTTTTTGTTGATTGCTTCTTCATTTTCCCATTGCAAGTAAACAGAAACATTTCACAAAATTCAAAAGTTATCCAATCTTATGTTTCTAATTAGAGAGATGAGCCAAAATCTTACGCTCACATGGATAGAAAATGAAGGACCTACAAAACCAATCAATGTCAGGAGACACTGAAAAGTGTGTGGTATGTATCTCTGAATAATAACATATTGGTTTGGGTATCCATAGTATGTATTTTGTAAGTTCTATAAGGGTATAAGTGTAAAAGTATTGACTTTCATGACTATGAATGAAGATAAACCAGCCGCCATCATGCCAAAATGGGCTTCTCTCTCTCTCTCTCTCCCTCTCTCTCTCCCTCCTCTCTCTCTCTCTCTCTCTCTCTCTCACACACACACACACACACACACACACACAAACAAAACACACAGCAACTGACTTATGGTTCTGGATGTTGTTGCTGATTGACTTGATTTCATTTATAAACCCAACTGCTTGATGACTTATTTAGCTGCCAATTTAGTTTTCTGCTTGCACTTTATTTAGTGACTTAGTACATTGCATTCGCATGAGAATGCACTTCTTAGAAAAGGACAAATTGCACCATGATGCACTGAGACTGAGACGGGGATGGGAAATGAGGAGAAAATAAGAAAAATCTTTTCTAGAGGGAGGTAAATCTAAAAGAAATGTGGGCCCAAGCTTACAATATCAGTAAGCCAACTCCACCTGATAGCAAATTATAAAAATACAAGACACAGTACAGCTAAACAAGAAACCAGCATAAAACATGAATATAAAACACAAGGCAACCATAAGCAGTGTTAAAACATAAAAATTCAACGATAATTAAAACTGCGGTGGGGGGGGGGAGAGACAAAGGCTTGGGAAGTAAGAAAAGTTTTCATCAAGTGTTGAAAACAAAACAATGTTGGGCTGTGTGTGCTTCACTTTAATGGGTACAAAATTCCAGGGAACTGTTGCTACAACACTGAAAGTACTGGGTATGCTGCTTTCACTACAAGGATGTGTGGCATCACCAGCAGATGAATTTATTTGTTGTATCTACAATATGTGGGGGGTTTTCTACATTGTTCATGCAATATGATGGTTTACCAAGGGCATGTGCACACACTTTAAAAAAGAAAGAAAGAAAAGACTACAGTACTGAAATTTTCATTTGTGGTATATTTTCTCATTTCTTTTCCCCAGAGAGATTGATTGGAAGAGGTTGGTTAGGTAGCTAATATCTTAAGTAATTATATTTCTCTTAGTACAGGGATGAGAAACTACATTTCCTTTCCCCCAGTGATGTCATCAATGCTATCTATGACATAGTGTGCATCATCAGAGCTATCTCAATTGATTTGCTGCAGAGGATATTGCAAGGGTGGGCAGAGTCAGGAAGACCAAAAATAAAAAATAAAAAAATGAAAGAAAACAAACCCTCAACAAAACTGTGAGGTGCATAAAATGTTGTGCAGCTTCTTACATAATGGCAGGGAAATTCGATATAAAGTATAAACCTTTTAACTCCTCCCAAATAACCCAAATCACCTCATGGTAAGTCCTGGATTTATTTTCCCATATTTAGTCTACTCATGCCTGGTATGAAAGTAGAGAAAATAAGTAAAACTACGGAGAAAATACCATGGAATTGAATTTATTAAAGAATAAATAACCTAGAAAACATGGATACCTCAGAGATTTCCACAATGTATTACTTTCCTCTCTTTCCAGTTTTCATATAACATGTTCTAAATCAACTCAATGTCAAAAACTTTTAGTGATAATCTCCCCTCCACCCAATGCATGTACCATATGCTAGAGATTCTTTTACTTCAAGAGTAAACATTTTAATTGAGGTTACTTCTGTGTATTGACACAGCAAAGTCTTGAAACCAGATGACAGACATTGATTCTGTTGTTCTTTTCAGAACAAACAACGTTGCTAATGATTATATTGAGTGAGCTCTGTCCACAACTGTCTATACTTGTTGATGCTACAGAGCAGAATCATTCATTGCATATGTTGTCGTGTAATGTGGCCAATATTATATGCGACATGAGAGAGCATTGGCTGCTGCTTGGAGCAAAAGCTTATCATGGGTCATGGCTCAATGTTTTGTATGCAAAAGGACCCAGGCTCAAATGTCTGCATCTTCAGGTAGGGCTGGAAAGGCCTGGAACCCTGGAGAACCACTGCTAGTCAGTGTAGAGCAGTGTTTACCAACTCTGGGTCTCCAGCTGTCTTTGGCCTACAACTCCCATCATCCCCATCTAGCAGAACCAGTGGTCAGGGATAATGGGAATTGTACCGGTAGTTCAAAAACAGCTGGAGACCCAAGGTTGGGAAACTGGCATAGAGTATATTCAGCTAGATGGCCAGTGGTCTATGTGGCAGTCTCCTATGTTCTTATGGGTTAGGAATTTTAGGAATTTCTTGTCAAGAAAACATAACATTGGTGCAATTAAACCACGAGGTAATTAGAAGCTAGAGCTACTAAATCTACTAAGAGCCCTTGACACAGTTTCCTCATAGGGGCATACACTTTTAGAAAGTTGTGTAGCACAATGTCTGATGTCCAGAGATACTTTTTATGAACCTTTCGCCACCTTGGCAGGTTGCACTGTAACTCTGTCGAACACGTACCAATAGAAAAGGGCATGAGTACCTCTCTGTTAATATATGATATGATTCTTGAGAGCCAGTACTGCGAAAGAGGCTACCTTTAGGGCAGGTATGGGGAACCTGTGACCTTGCAGAAGTTGTTGCACTCCATCAGCCCCTGTCTGCCTAGACGGGAGTCAGGGATGATGGGAGCTATAACCCAAGTATATTTGAAGGTCTACATGTCTCCCAGTCCAGCTGTAGGGCCTAAGTACAAGTGATGTCAACTTGTCTCCCAGTCCAGCTGTAGGGCCTAAGTACAAGTGATGTTTGCATTTTTTTTAAAAAAGTAAAAGCAATCACCCTCCCAAATCTAGATCAGGAGAACAACATGTGGGGAAGTGAGGTTAGCCTTTTTGTACCATGAATCACCCCTGCCCTGCAAACAGCAATAGGTACTAAAAATTAAAAAATATATATAATTGGTACTAATGGCAGCTTTCATCCTATCACTCATTGCATCATGGGGATACCCCACCCCCCAGTTGGATCAGAAGAAAAAAAGTCTGCGGTTTCAGGCTACCCACATTTCTTTTCTTTTTTTTAAAAAAAGAGAAAGAAACCCTGATGTTCTTGCAAATGACATATTTGACATTAAAGGATGTGCCACGCCAATTGCAAGTTCCAGCTCCATCCATTTTCATGGCCTTTCTAACCTTTGCATTGCTCATGGAGACACTTGAGAAAGCCCTTATGAGAGCCTGCCCTCTAGACGTGTCCCTGTTTACTTATGGAACTATTTGGAATTTCCACTGGTACAAAGAGATTGAGCACCATGTCAAGATTTCATGTGATTGTTTGGATTCAAAGCCCCAAACCTGGACCATTGAAGATTTGTCCTTTGTGCCATCATTAGTGCTCTTTGTCAAAGTAGGGAACTCCAGCAAAATGATCTACTTGACCTCAAATAGAACAGGCCATATAGGAAGTTGCAACTCCATAAAGGAGCTTCCAGGTTAAGACTGCATTTTTTTACCTGAACTTATTATAGTCTTTAACACCACTTCATCTCAACCAGACCTTGTCTCGCCACAGACATTGCCATTTGTCTCATCAAGATAGCATTTATCAAGCACAGCACTTCACAAAGCATGAATATGAACACAATGTAGCTCACTCTATAATTTTTAAAGAAATGATGGACATATGAATACCCATATCACATCACAGTAATTTTTAAGTCCCTCCCCCTTTCGAGATATGAGTCTAAGCATGGCTTGGTGTAGGTTACACCATTAATTTACCTTTGAGAGCTTGAAGAAACAACACCAGAAATGTTTGTTTCAACTTTTAAATAGTTTAATGAAGGATTATTGGATTGTCCAATAAGCATGAAGTAGAATATGAGAATATATATATTCCCTTATGTATGATAGTCACTCTCAAAATTGTACTCTGAACAATGGCTTACTTTCTCCTGCCAATACTCTAATACAAATATTGGAACTTGGCAGCCAGCAGGTCTCAGATTTCCACCACATGTATTTCAAAAAAGCAAACGATCCTTATATGGCGCTTCAGTCACATATCTTTAAAAGCAGTGTTTGTGCGTCATATTTAAAAATAATTGAAACCAGGAGGTGCAAAAACTGAACTTTTCTTCCAGGATGTTTCAGCTTCACTTGATTCCAAAAACACTGAAGGCAACAGAATGGAAACCTCATGTATTAAACGGTGCTGGCAAGGTGCAGAGACTCACTCATTGCAGTATACACAAATACAATAGCAGATCAACAGAATCATATGCCTGTCTGCCCAAACATACTCATTTTCTTTTCTTTTTTTTTAAAAAAACTTTCATACGAAAAACATATTGACTCTTTCAAAAGTATTTTATAAACAAAATTTCATTGCAGAGCGAGAGTGTAGCCCCCTAAAATCAAAAAGTGTGGGAAAATATGATCCTTTAAACATGCATAACAGCTCTGCAAAAGAGAACTTTGACTATGGGGAGAGGTCTTTGACATGATTTATAACGATCCGTCCAAGACCATTTCCTGAGATCATTTCAGCCTTGTGGAAAACAACAGGAGGTCACTCCAAATGATTCTATGCTAGAATCTATAGTATATGTGCTGAGGTTGCCCTCTGTCTGGAGAAGGTACCCTAGGGAACATTTCATTAGATTAGAAAAGCTTCAGGGGAACATCCTAAAGCTGAGATACAAACATCAGGAAAGATAAGAATAGTGATGAATCCTTGTACCAGGTAGAATGCCAGAGAACCTGAGCTTTTCCCAGGTAAGTGGAAGAGGCAGGGTAAGAAATAGTCCAGCAGTCCAGAAGCAGCATCCTTGAAAGAACTGGTGCCTGGTGGCTTGAGCATTAACCATGGAGCTGGATGACCCATGAGATTTGCTTGAGCAGATGTTACTGTGGAATTGTGGAGCCCATGTTTAGTGCAGCTATATCAAACTATGAAAACTAGGCCTCAACTATAACTGGTTAGCAATCATGTAGTGAGCCTTAAGAACGTCTTCTGGGGTATGTACCGGTATGTTAAGGCAAAGGGGTGTAAAATGGGGCTTAGTGCTGTAAAGATGGCAAGCATATATTGCCAAAGCAGTTTCCAAAATCCCCTGAGGTAGACTTTGCAAGCGAAAACAGCCATGATGTCTTCCAAGCTAAATCCAAGTAAACAACTTCCTTTTGCCAAGTGTAATAATCTATCTTTCATCATCAAAGCAAAATTTCACTCAAAAAAAGCAACGAGGCCTATAATAAAAATACAAAACACATACAACAAATATATTGTGGTAAACCTCTTTGGATGGATATTGATAAAAGCAAACTAATACTAGCTGTTAACCTCAGTCCCAGATTCCTTTTAGAACTTGATCTCTTCCTGCCTTCTGCTCCAGCCTTGGCCCATTCCAACACGCAGATGGTAATACTATGATTTGATGCCTGAAAATAACCTTAGCCCAGGCCAACTCAAAAAGAGCACCAAAAGAAGCTTCTAGCTGCTAAACTACTATTTTAAAAGGTTGAATAGGGTAGGATTGGAGTTCCAAACAACTTTTCCTGCTTTCAAGAGGTAAAGGTTGCATTTTTGAATGTGGCATAACACCCAGATAAAATATTTGATGCGGAAGGGTTACTTTTTCATAAAGACTTGAAAAATCTGATATACAGTATCAGAATTTTTATGAAGGATACCTTGTTTACCTCACAGACGTTACAAAAGATATAAGAGTGTGGCAAAAATCAGGCTTGTATGAATTCAAAAGTTTTGACAGTTGGACATGTAAATATCAATTGAAAAATGACAGAAGCTATAGGAGGAGTACTTTTTTGTTGTCACGTTGCTGTCTCAGGAGACAATGAAAGAGTGAGCCTTTAAGGGTAAAGTCAAACCATTGGAGAGTTACAGCACCTGCTGTGGCTGTAGAGACTAATACAGAATAGGCATCTTTTGTTGTAGGTGAGGGAGATGAAGGAATCCACTTCTGCTGTTACGAGTCAACTCACTTCCCCCAACTTACTTCCTCATTCTGCCTGGGTTCCTCTCAGCAGTAGCCCCTCCTCCTCAGACCATGTGCTCTAGCACAGCACACTGTCAATCACTCACTCTTTTCGGTCTCCCCCACCAATCCCTTGCAAATCCCTGTTCACAAGTCCTGTTTTCAATTATATTTTATTAAGTTTCAACATTTTTGACCTATACAATCAAAACACAATTTCATATTGGGCTGGGAGATCACGGGTTTGTTTTGAGACACTTTCCTGCCATATGATGCCCAAAATCTTCCTGATGCAGTACATATGGAAAGCGTTGAGGCATCACTTCTGGCGGGTGTAAGTTGCCCAAGACTCATTTCCATATTCCATGTTCCAACACGCAAGCCTTGTTGATCTTCATCTTGGTATCAGTCATTAGCACCACATTCCCTCCTTTTGGAGAGGTGAGCCATTGCAGCAACTGCCTTGCCAATATGCTTGTCCACCTCAGGTTGCTGGTTATGGTGGAACCCAGCTAGACAAAATTGTCTACCACCTCAAGTGTGTGATCTCCAGTGCTGAAACATGGCATGCTGGCGATGTCCTGGCCTAGGATGTTGGCTTTCTTCAGGCTGATGGTAAGGCCAAACTCCATGCAAACTTGGGCAAAATGGTTGATGAGTCTCTGTAGAGCTTCCTTGGAGTGCATTGTCAAGGCCGCATTACCTGCAAACAATGTTTCTAAGATACACCACACTTTTCTCTTGGTCTGGAGACATGGCAGGCTGGTGATGAGCATTAAATATTAGAGCAGTGGTGGGGGAAGACACCAAGTCCAAGTGGACTTCAGGCCATGTCTTCTACATAATAAAGATTGCATGTAGCCAGAACCTGTGAAACTGCCCCTTAACTTGGTATTTATTTACTTATTTGTACTTATTTATTCAACAATGCCATTCCTGCCTTTGGCAGGGGCAGATTTGCTTCATCCCTCCTCCCCATTTATGATAAAGGTTTGGGTTGAATAAGTGAGATCCAGCAGTGCCAAACAGGATAGAGGGAATAACAGAGTCCCACCAGGTCAAAGTAAATAACTTATAATAAGTTCCTTATTCAGGAACATGCAATCCCTCTAAGTCCCACTTAGCAGAAGTGCTTATATAGGATTGCTGCCTTAGAGGGGTTCAGTTATTTACCTCTTCTCCATTAGTATAATATAATAAAGCAAGAGAGCAAACAGGGACAATACAAAACAAAATTAGAACAGCAATTCCTGATTAAACACTAGCAAAACCAGCCCTTCATGTGGAGAACTGGCATTGTTTGTTCATTGGTTTAGGCGTTTCCTCTAAATTAGAAATGAAAGATGGAATACAGAAATTTTGCTGAAGTACATAGCTGAAACATGCCCAATATTAAAGAACAAATTGGCATATGGCATTTTAGGGTTTGATTGTATGCCAGCTACTGGCCTGAAAAAATTCCTTTAAGCATGCATTTGTTTTTACTGAAATTATTTGCAAGAAAGAAAAATTAAAGCAATTGCAACTTCAGTTACAATTGAAAGCAGAATATGAAAACGAGGGACATATTTATTTTGTCAAAGTGTATTAATTTTAAACTATGTACACTATAATATTCCTGTTTTCTAATTAGTCTATTGGCAATCTTCACTGTACGTGATAAATATAGCTATAGTTGGCACTTAAAAATAATATTATACCAGTTGGCATTGTTTTAAACTAAACTATGTGAGGGCGCCATTCCTAAAAACATATTTTTCCCATCATAAGACAATGCCGGCCATGATTACTGGAATGGATTCCCATGAAAATGCATTGTCAGAATGGTGCCAAGAAGAAAATTCCAAGCCAACGATTCCAAGAATGGAAACCATTTTCTTTCTGTAGAGGGAATTAAGGCTCTCTGGGTTACACAAAGGGCTGCATTTTTTGATTTACAGATTTAGAAGGCAAAGAGTGTACCTTCATGAAGCACAAAGTTGGTGCAGCAAATTTAGGGGTTAATTTCTTAACTGAAAAGCAAAGGGTCTTCATGGAAATCATACTCTCTAAACTAGAATTTATGTGTACAACCAGATTGCTATTGCTCGAAAATAATGGCTGTGCTCTTTAGCCCTCCACTCTGTGTGCGATTTTGCCTCCGCCCATTAAAGGAATGGTGGATGGGGAGCAGGTTGGGCCAGGTGTACTGCCTCAGAGAGTCTGGCCAGTGAAGGACATTCATAACCACACCAGCTTAAGGCAACCATGCCACCCTTAAACTGCAAATACTTTGTCACAGTAGCACTCTGCTCCCAGAGGTAGTTTTAGGGTAGCGCTACCAGTTTGTCTGCAGTGGGTGTCACAACAATGATGTAGAATGGAGCACAAGAGGCAGGTGGGGGGGCACTGAATTTTAGCGTCACACAGGGCACCATTGAAATTTGAGAGGCCAGAGTCTACCACTGCTGCTCCCCAACTCAAATAATGACAATGCAGGATCAGTCCTTTGTGTCAGTGGGATCTGAGTAAGAATTTTTATTCCTAAATTGGAAGGTGCTGCTGCTGCTGTTGTTGTATTATTTGTGTTGGCTAAGACTGGTGGGAGTTGAAACAAAACAAAACATATGGAGACCACCAAGTTCCCTGTCCTTGCACTATATGGCGTGTTGAATTAAGAGGGCATGTGAGACGCCACTTGTCCACAATGTGAGCAATAGTGTTGAGCCCGATGACTGTATGAACTAGGCATTGGTTTTGCAGGACTAGCTTATAGCCATATTAAAAAAAAAAACTAAGGGGAAAAGGCCAACTTAAGCAAGAGAGCAGAAAATGGGTTTTCAAGACATATGCCACTCTTGGTTGTTTTGTGAATGGAAGCTCCTGATGAAAGCTATAAGCAGCATATCCCTTTGTGCCCTATCACTACTAGGGGGTGGTTGATGTTATCTCTCAGAATGACTAAGCAAAGCCTCAACCAGAAGATATGGTCAACTTTGTTCATGGAAAAGCTCAGGCTACAGAGATGGTGATCAGTTACCATGATGATGGGGAAAATGTGCAACTGTATCAAGACTGTTTTTCAGAACTAATTTACATGACTCTCTTCTTACTCCACTGCATTTTCTGCTCAATGTTTTCCAGAATATGGCTATTGGCAATGACAGTTTTATGTATTATGCTATAGCTAAAATACAAAATAAAACACAAACGTTGCTCTGAAGAGTTTATATAATGTGATTAACAAATCAGGTCATCTGAAGTATGATAGGTCTGGAAGGCAGATATGAACCTGAAACTTTTGACTAGGGTGCAATTAACAGGAGAAATGGGTTGCATTTTTTTTTTAAAAAAGCTTCTTCTTTGATATTCATCTGAGGAATAATATGATCCAAATCTAGAAGATGAAGGAATGATGTAAGAGGATTATGATCCACACCTATTTGGATGCTTTTAGTTTATTGGCATGACTCTGCATTGCTCAGATGGGACATTAGCATCAAGGGACCAGGGTATCTTGATGAAATGTGTTTCTTATACTTCTTAATGTTATTTACATTAAGATAAAGGGGAAAATGTATCTTCATTTTAATTTTTTTTTACATTTTCTTTGTTGAAGCAGCTGTTTCCTGAAGCTTTGGCCAGGATGAAACCTTTGTTTTCACATTAGAGAAGACAAACATAAATGTGACTAAATCCAAACATTTGTGGATTTAGTTTCCTTTGGAAAGTACGGAGGTATGAAGGGCATGTTTAAATGAAATATTTGAGAGTTCCTATCCTTTTGAGTTGTAGTTTATAATGTCAATGTAGAAGTCATTCATAACACGTTTTGTCCAATTATACATTTCATTTTCATTATGGTATACCTGACATATATCTGCCCTATTAATATAATTTATTTTTTCAATGGAAAGAAATAACAAAGCTCAAATCCAGCAACTAACAGCTGATAGCAACAAAACAGGACTGCATGCTTATAATGAAACTTCATAATAAAAACCACCCTGTTCTGTTCATTGAAATGTACTCCTGATAATAATTAGTTAAGATGCCAGTAAAGACAGATAAAACAAAAGAAAAATCAGTTTTCTTTTTTGAAATATATTTTTCTTACTGACAGAATTCATGATGTGATGTCTAAAATGATGATTTAAAGTATATCTGTATAAACAACAACATATTCTATCAAAATCCCAAAAATTTCATAGAGCATTTCTAGCAAACATAATAGATCGGGGTTTTTTTTTAAATAAAAAAGTTAAATAATGTTATTTTTAGTTTTTAAGGGATAGAGAACTAGCCCAACATGCCTCTTCATCTCTGCAGTTTTTATATATTAAGACGGTCTACACTTATGTTACATAATGCAACATAAAAGGATTGTTGTTGTTGTTGTTCAGTCGTTCAGTCGTGTCCGACTCTTCGTGACCCCATGGACCAGAGCACGCCAGGCACGCCTATCCTTCACTGCCTCTCGCAGTTTGGCCAAACTCATGTTAGTAGCTTCGAGAACACTGTCCAACCATCTCATCCTCTGTCGTCCCCTTCTCCTTGTGCCCTCCATCTTTCCCAACATCAGGGTCTTTTCCAGGGAGTCTTCTCTTCTCATGAGGTGGCCAAAGTACTGGAGCCTCAACTTCAGGATCTGTCCTTCTAGTGAGCACTCAGGGCTGATTTCTTTAAGAATGGATAAGTTTGATCTTCTTGCAGTCCATGGGACTCTCAAGAGTCTCCTCCAGCACCATAATTTAAAAGCATCAATTCTTCGGTGATCAGCCTTCTTTATGGTCCAGCTCTCACTTCCGTACATTACTACTGGGAAAACCATAGCTTTAACTATACGAACCTTTGTCGGCAAGGTGATGTCTTTGCTTTTTACGATGCTGTCTAGGTTTGTCATTGCTTTTCTCCCAAGAAGCAGGCGTCTTCTAATTTCGTGACTGCTGTCACCATCTGCAGTGATCATGGAACCCAAGAAAGTGAAATCTCTCACTGCCTCCATTTCTTCCCCTTCTATTTGCCAGGAGGTGATGGGACCAGTGGCCATGATCTTAGTTTTTTTGATGTTGAGCTTCAGACCATATTTTGCACTCTCCTCTTTCACCCTCATTAAAAGGTTCTTTAATTCCTCCTCACTTTCTGCCATCAAGGTTGTATCATCAGCATATCTGAGGTTGTTGATATTTTTTCTGGCAATCTTAATTCCGGTTTGCGATTCATCCAGCCCAGCCTTTCGCATGATGAATTCTGCATATAAGTTAAATAAGCAGGGAGACAGTATACAGCCTTGTCGTACTCCTTTCCCAATTTTGAACCAATCAGTTATTCCATATCCAGTTCTAACTGTAGCTTCTTGTCCCACATAGAGATTTCTCAGGAGACAGATGAGGTGATCAGGCACTCCCATTTCTTTAAGAACTTGCCATAGTTTGCTGTGGTCGACACAGTCAAATGCTTTTGCGTAGTCAATGAAGCAGAAGTAGATGTTTTTCTGGAACTCTGTAGCTTTCTCCATAATCCAACGCATTTTTGCAATTTGGTCTCTGGTTCCTCTGCCCCTTCAAAATCCAGCTTGCACTTCTGGGAGTTCTCGGTCCACATACTGCTTAAGCCTGTCCTGTAGAATTTTAAGCATAACCTTGCTAGCGTGTGAAATGAGTGCAATTGTGTGGTAGTTGGAGCATTCTTTGGCACTGCCCTTCTTTGGGATTGGGATGTAGACTGATCTTCTCCAATCCTCTGGCCACTGCTGAGTTTTCCAAACTTGCTGGCATATTGAGTGTAGCACCTTAACAGCATCATCTTTTAAAATTTTAAAAGGATTAGGAGTTGAATATCTGCTTAGGGAATGGATGCATCTTGCCTCCAGCACACAGTTACATAAATACATGTGCATGACCAGTGGAGAACAATTTCACACCCTGCAGCTACTGTAGTATATTTTCAAGTGTTAATAGCCTATTGTACTACAGTGGAACCTCAACTTACGTACGGCTCTACTTACGTACGATTCCAGTTACGACCTTCAGTAGGTGCCTTGACTTATGTACTTTCCTCTAGATATGAACAGAGGCCTTGCCAGCAGCCCAGAGCTTGCCCGACCAGCTTCGAGGCAGTGCTGGGGCCTCTGCCACCGGGGAGAGGGCCCCCATCCCACCCTCGAAGCTGTGGAAGAGGTGCCGCCTGCAAGAGGCACAGCAGGGCGCACTGCAGACCCAAACCCCATTGAGGAACTAACCTGAGGAAGTCCAGTGAAGAACCTGGCCTGGCAAGGAAAAAAAAGTGACCCTGGCCGAAGTGAACCAGCTCTTTACTGACACTTGCCCCTTGTAGCCAGGTAAGCCCGCCCACCCTCAGTGCACGTAAGAAAAAAAAAGTTTAATTTTTTCATCTACAATACTGTCTTATTTATTTTATAGTACAGTACATTGATTATTGCCTTCATTTTATGGATCTGTGGTCTTGTTAGACAGTAAAATCCGTGTTAAATTGCTGTTTTAGGGGGTGTTTTTCATCGTCTAGAACGGATCAATTCACTTTTCCATTACTTTCTATGGAAAAGTGCACCTCTACTTATGTACGTTTCTGGTTATGACCGGACCTCTGGAACAGATTATGGTTGTAAGTAGAGGTTCCATTGTATAACTGTGCTTTCTTATTTTGGTGAATCAATCTATTGGTTTTTAAATTGATGGAGGGGACAGACTACTGTAGGTTCAGAAGGTAATGGTGCAGCATTTGGTAATGGCGCTGGTGGTCTACAAGCAGTGGTCCTTGAGATGAGAATAGCGTATCCCTATTTTCATTGGAGAAATGTTGGAAAGTGAATCTCCTGCAGACGTGGATGCACGGATGCAAGAAATATACACCACATATTCAGTTAAAATATCACATATTCAGTAAGCTTGTTTTCTGTTGCTCTGGAAGAAGAGAAGAAGAAGATTTTGGATTTGATATCCCGCTTTATCACTACCCGAAGGAGTCTCAAAGCAGCTAACATTCTCCTTTCCCTTCCTCCCCCACAACAAACACTCTGTGAGGTGAGTGGGACTGAGAGACTTCAAAGAAGTGTGACTAGCCCAAGGTCACCCAGCAGCTGCATGTGGAGGAGCGGAGACGCGAACTCGGTTCACCAGATTACGAGTCTACCGCTCTTAACCACTACACCACACTGGCTCTCTAAAGGATAGGACCCAAACTAATGGGTTCAAATTACAAGAAGGGAGATTCTGACTCAACGTCGGGAAGAACTTTCTGATGATAAGAACTGTTTAACAGTGGAATGGGCTGCTTCAGAAGCTGATGAACTCCCTTCCATGGCAGTTTTTAAACATAGGTTATATGGCCACCTGTTCAAATCAGGGGCCCTGTTCTGTTTTGGTTTTTCTACCTGGTTCCAGATCACATGGAAGAGCTTGTCTGTGCCCAGTTGTGTATGTATAGGATTATATTTTAGCCTTCCATTGAATGCACATATACCAAAGAGAAAGAACAGTTGGCTTCAGTCACAAGTCTGATACTCCCTGTTCAGGTTTAACATGCTTAATTTTGAAAATGCAAACAAGGCTGTTTGCACATATTAGTTTGAGGAAACAGAATGTCATTGTTGAACTCCTTACTCCTGATTTCTTTCCCAAACTCCTCTGAGCAACATATTTTTGTGTGCACATGCATACACACTCATATATATTCAGTATATTAGACCTTGTGAACAAAAATGTGTATTTATCCTCTTTTTCTACTGGGAAAGTGCATGGGGGAAACTCAACAATTGTATTCAATCGAATAAAGTATCACACAGGTCAGGTTACATATATCTGAAATCTTTCCAGTTATTTTCTCATGGTATGTTCATTATAAGAGCTATCACAAAAGTTAAGCTGCCTGTTTTTGATGCTGGACAGTTCCATTCACAGAATTTTAAGAAAGAGATATTTATAAAATGAATAACCATAGCAGATAATATAATTTCAAGATTATTAAAAATAAAATAAACTAGGCAAATACTGTGAAGACACTACACTCTGACAATTATAGTTGGGACCAAAGGGTTATCTCTTCTTGTACAATAATACAATTAATTATTCCAAAATCTTAAGGTCTATAGGAGATGGATCTAGAAAATAGGAATGTAAAACTCAGAGTTACAGAACTAAAGGAAAGGGTATAAATGTGGTGATTGAATTCTCCTTTCTGCCTTGAAATTAGAATTTGTATGAATTAATTGGTTGTCTCTTTAAATCTACCCTGTAGTATGGGAGCCACTTTCACTTTTTTTGTTATTTATGTCCAAGGCCCACTGTATGACTATTAGACCACCAACTTGGTGTGGCTCAGTTGCTATAGGTCTGGTCAGCACATGGATAGGTAACCACCTAGCTATATATAAAAAAAGATGCTGCATAGAATTCCGTGTTGGATGGAAAGTGAGATACAAATGGAAGAAAATATATAAATAAGAAATCTCTTTTGCAACCACCATCTTTTCTTTTTCTCTCCCAGGCTCAGTATCAGCAGGCAGCCACTTTGCAAATGTTGCACTGCTGGCAAGACCTTTCGCTTTGCTTTTCCTTTTAGCCACACACACACACACACACACTATTTTGCCAATACTTGTTTTCCATAGGATTTAATGGGACAGGAAAACATTAATAACTGCTGAACCATTGATAAGAACTGCACCAAACGCACGAAAGTGTGGGCTACATTACAAGCATCAATAAAGTTTTTCAATAGTATTAACCAGAATTAGAAAGAAATGTAGGATATGCTTTCTTAATAACTTGAAAAATGGGTTCCTTCCAGTAGCACCTTAGAGACCAACTAAGTTTGTTATTGGTATGAGCTTTCATGTGCATGCACACTTCTTCAGATACACTGTGTATCTGAAGAAGTGTGCATGCACACAAAAGCTCATACCAATAACAAACTTAGTTGGTATCTAAGGTGCTACTGGAAGGAATTTTTAAATTTTGTTTCAGCTATGGCAGACCAAAATGGCTACCTACCTGTAACTTGAAAATGGGCCAAGGTGTTAATTTGCAGCAATTTTTCATTAGCTGTATCTATGCCAACAGACTTTGGATCAGCCTGAAATTTAGCACTCAGTTTCATAGACCTCATCAGGTAGATCAGCTATGCCAAATTTCAAGTTATCAACACAGTAGCTGTCCTATTATTTGGGTTATCAAGCCTACATGAGCAATATCATTTTGAGGGGTTATAAGCAGGGGTGGACGACCATTTCAGCTGAAGGGCTACATCCCAGTGGCAGGCAGGTTCAGAAACAAAGTGGTTGGAGCAATGGATGTAAAGTTGATCTTTCTACACCTCTGTATACATATTCAAACAGCCCTATAGCCTCCATCCAGACAAACAACAGTCATTATCAGCTAGTGTGATGTACGGAGTTTGGCCTGAGGAGATGAGGTATGGTTTGGGGACAGTTCTGAGGGTCAAATAAAGAGGAAAAAGAGGGCCACATTTGACCCCCAGACCTGAAGTTCCTCACTCTGGCTTATAATGATGAAACCTTGTTTTTTATACTCACCTTAAGCATAGGAACACTCCCAAACTCCTCTAAGGATCTCCTCTCCCAGACTCTATGAACTGAATTTCTTTCATGAAGGGTTGTGATTGGTAACAAAATTGTCTGCATCAGCACCAAACTCCAATGCCAAGGATTCTTTTGAAGAACATGTGACATGTTTTATAAGTCAGATATGCATTTGTAGTATCTGTACAGGCAGACACAGAGAAATTACAGAAGTGATTTTGTTCGTCTTGCTGTGTTGTATGTCAGTACACAATTTGGATCAGTACTTTCATGTTCAATTTAGCTGTGACAGACTAAATATATTTCAGTGGCTTTACAGCAGCTCATTGTTTTTGTTTTCCTTGTCACATTGCTTTGTTTCCAAGTTTTGTTTTTATTTTGCCAGGTCTGAAATTAGGTACAGTGATCCATCAAAACCTTGAAAGAATGTTGCTGTTTAGAGCAAATTGCTGTTGCAAGGATTTGTAGATTATTTGCACCATGAGATATTTGCATGACATCTAACATTAATGCATGTATATACAGGCTGTTTGAATTACAAAAACGACTGGGGTTGTTATCTCATAGCAGGTTCCAACATCCCAAACAGAAAAATTATAGGAGGAGAGTAACTGAACAACAACTGAACAACCAAAGACAACAATTCAAGGCTGGCTTGTCGGCTTGCTTATTAGTAGCTGGCCACATGTTGACTTTGTGGACATGTTTCATAAAAAAGGGCAACATAATGAAGGATGGACCTGCAGAATAATGTATTTGTGCTATGAGGTTAACCACAAGCATTCCAGAAATCACAGCATTCCCTGCTTCTGCAGATGAGCTGGAAACGTAGTCTATGACTAGATTGTTTTCCTCTGTTATGTATTGTCAAGCACACACCTATGCTGTTGCCAAAACTCTTAATAAAAAATTACTTTGCTGTTTCCAGAGTCTTTATCAACTTTCCAGTTATTCAGATTTGCCAAAGTCAAAGCAATAAATTCATGGAGCATGTAACTGTAGTCAGTGCAGATGACTGATTCCTGCCTGCATGATCTTTTCAGGCCAGGGAAATGGTTCCAAGTGATGTGTCTAGGATAGCTCCTAGGAGAGTGCTGTTAAAATGTTATCTCCTCACATAATAGGGAAGATGGGGCTAATTTCCTTGTCTCCAGTGGTGCTGCCCAACTGTCTCCATCTTAGAGTATATATACTCTGTCAGAAATGTCAAAGATTATTTCTAGGTTTCTTTCAAATAAGAAACAGTGAAGCAAATTTATGTTTTCAGCAAAAGTTCTTTAAATATATATATTCACCACTTGATATAATTTCCTGACCAGCACTTCTAGCAGATATGATCCAGGTAGGTTCATTTGATTGCTTCTTTGAATTAGATCACATTGGAGTTTTAAAAATAATAATGCGAGAGACATTCACACTATACATATTCACTATTCCTTTGGAGGACTGTAGATGCCATGTTAGCATGTTCATTAACCTAGTAATACTTCATCACTATTCTAATTTTTGTTTCTTTATTAGTAGAGGTACTGCATCTGCCACTGGGGTTTCTGTAAAAAAAATATAAAAAATAATCAAACGAATATTCATTCAGGATCTGCTCACAACTGTTTAATGTCTAGAATGCTGTGTGAAAGACCTATGTCGAGCCAACTTCACTTAAAGAACAACATACTTTTTATTGTCACAAATTTGAGGTGAAGCTTGTTCTCTTGTGTTTTATTCTGTTTTTTATTCTGCTGTTATAATATACACTGTCCCAATGGCTTTATGGTATGAAGTGGCACATAAAATTCTTTAATGAATAAAATAAAATAAAATCATTTATATACCACTTTATATTTTGAAAATCTCTAAGTGGTGTAGTCTAAAAAACAAACAATGTATCATTAAAACATTTTAAAAAGCCTGAAACCAGTAAAACAACCATATAAAAGCACATCAAAGCATATCAAAGCAAATAAAATAGAAATTCAGAAGAGTCAAACAAGTGAAATGGTACAATCTTACAGGTCAAGGAAAGTCTGGGCAAAAAGGTAAAGTCATCACAAGATATCTGAAGCAACTGATGGTTGTTGCTTCACTTATGGCAGAGGGAAGGGCATTCCATAACGTATGGGCAATATCAGAAACTGTCCTTTTTTGGGTCACCACACTATGATATTCTGCAGGGTGCCATGGCTTGAGTAGACTTTCACCTGATGATCTAATTGATCTCACACGTCTATACAGGGCAGGAGCTCTCTCAGGTAACCTGATTTCAAGTTGTTCAGGGCTTTATATGTTTACAGCAAGACCTTGAACATGGCCCAATAGCTAATCGGCAGCCAGAGCAGTTCCAACAGTACAGATGGAATATGTGTACACTGAGATGCTGAATGCCCCCTCCTCAACAGCATTTGAAGTTTGATGGTTCTGCTTAAGGGCCCCCAAGGGGTTGAACACTCTGCCTTTTGCCTTCCTTATTTATCAATATAAACATGTAAATGACAGAGAAGAGAGCTGTGCTCATGTGATGTATGATTGAATATGTCGGACTAGGACTGAGAACCAGGACTGAGAACCAGACTATAATCCTTTGAAGCTCAGTGGGTGACCTTAGGCTATCTCTCAGCCTAATCTACCTTCCAGAGTTGTGGTGAGGGTAACACGAGAACCCTTCAAGATGCCTTAGGCAATATTGACAATAATATACCTAGGGGCAGACTGGATTCTGAGTAGCTAAGGGCATCAAAAGAAGGTTTAGTGACTACCAAATGGTGTCCTTGCTTACACTACTTGGCTTTTTCTGTAAAAGTGGATAGGTTTTTCCCACTGCTATGGCAAAAATGCTATCTGTGGAGAACAATGTTGCAGGAACAGGGATCTCACAAGTGGGTGCCATGTACAGAGTAGATAGTGTCACACCCGTCAGGTTCCTTGCAACACAGAGCCTTCCCATAACAATACCGGTTATTTTGCTAGTCTTATATAAATATTAAATTAAACTTGCCAGCAGCTGATCCATAATATTTTGACTCCTCTTTACCCCATTCCTGCACTTGATTTCCTTCTATCTCACATGCATTTGTTTAGAGCAAAAGTACTTTCTCTGGGTCTTCTTTCCATTATTTCAACATGTCTTTCATTCTGAGTCAAAGCACAGCTCTTTGCATTTTTAGTTTTTATGGTTAAGTGCTTCACTGACTTTGTAGGTCACATGTGACATTTCACAAGGAATATCTGCATGTTGGAGATGATTCAGCTCCTCTCTGTTTAGGTTAACTCCCTTTTAATTTCATGCAAATGTCTGGAAGATGTTATCTAGGTTAACCATATTGAAGAGATGATGTTCCTTGATCCTCGTTCATTTCACATTGTTTGGCAAGGCAATGCTACTTGGCACATTACATTGGTCTCATTTCCATCGAAATTTATCAGGAGCAGAAGTATAATTTTGAAACAAAATGCTGGCTAGTCAGAAAATACTGGTTAAATTTTTATACGAGAGCATCTGACACTGCTTGTGTCACTGAGTGGTCTTTTAAATGCAAGGTTTAACACCCACTTTTACCATAGCGATGTATTATCTCTGCTAGGATCTTATACACAGAATGAGGACTGCTTTCTTTAAAGGGCAGGAGAATATCCGTAGTCAGTCACTCCATGGTTAAGGCAATTTTGCCTTGCATGTGATGAATTCTGAAGTATTTGAGAGGGTCATGATCCCAAATATTTCCTTAAAAATATTTCATTGAAAACCTCATGTGTTCAGGATTCTGGTAGGTTGCTATTGTTTTCTAATCCCCCATACAAGCTGATGTGGATGATATCATTTTGCCTTTCTAGTTAGCAACCCCCTTTTCCAGCTCTCTCAACACTCCTCAGTCTACTCCGAGGATCAGCAATTTGCAAACTTACATGTTCCAGATTGTAAGAGCCTTTGGACAGGGAAGTGTCTTTCATCTTTTTTTCTGTTTATGAAAAGCTGCAAAGTGCTGCCTACGTTGGTGGTGTTGTAAAATGATGATGATGAGACAGACTCCCCCCCCTTTTATTCTATTGAGTATAAGATCCATAATGCTGTATAGTGTATAGAGAAGACAACTCCCACAGTGTAGAAGTGTAATCTTTTTTCAACATCTATTGAATGCATCAGTGGTTAGTGATGACCCCTTTTTCTTCACTCACCCCCCCCCCATGAAGTTTGTTTTTAAGTAACTTGTTGTGCTAGGGTGACAGAGTGCTCTAATCTACTTAAATTGCATAAATGTATATTTCTGGCACACACTTGGATCTCTCCTACAAAAAGACTGACAGCCTGGGGATCAACAACAGTAACAACAACAAAGCAGGTAGCATTCTGAGTCACTTGTAATCCACAGTGTATGCTGATGTGTTCATTCTTCTCCATTCAGTTCTTTTGGGTTTGTTCCTCCTCTTTGCACAAGAAAGAAACAAAATCTCTTCATAAAGGTTGAAGAGGAAAGGTATGGTGCTTCAAAGGAGGACTCTAGCAGATGTGAAAATGGTAGCTGCAACTGAATGGTAATGACAGCTGTGTCTTAGGAGGAAGGAAATAATTAAAAGTAAAGCTACCTAGACAACAGAGAAATGAACAAGCCAAAGGAGAATGGGTCATTGTTTCCAGTGCCATTATTTCCTACTGCAGCCAGTACAGCTGATTACTTTCTCATGAACAGGACTTAGGGCTCACCCAAAGTCACTTGAATGTTTGCTTCCATGAATACAATACCACCTCCATTTTCTTATGGGTAGTCCTCTTTTTCACAGTACTCTGATGTGAAGCTCATGTTCCCCAATGAAACTTGCCATATCAGAAAGCAGGCTAGGTACAATAGGAATGTTCAGGAATGTCCAGGAACATACAAATGCTCACAGTGTGGTCACAGATTGGTGTGTTCAGGCAAGCCCCTCCCCCCCGTATCCTCATATGTGCATGGGGAGCATAAGGCTTTGGGTGTAGAAAGGGGAAGTCCTTCAAGAGACTCTGTCACAGGGAGTATTGTCTATGCCAGTCTTAGTTCAGGTTTTTCTGGCTCAAGGGCCTGCTTGTTGACACATGTGATTCAGGCTTGTTACCAGGTCATGAGTCTGGGTCAAGCATCACTGTTGCTTACAACCCTGCTCCTTCTAGTCCAGCTCCTCCATGCCAGAATCCTGGGTGCTGCTCTGAGTCAGGATCATGATAGGATTGTAGGATGAGGAAAGTGTAATTTTTGAGCTTTAAAAAAATCCTCAAAAAAGCACCACACAACTTTCTCCGTGTTGTAACCTACCATATCAGGATGAATGATTAAGTGAGCCATTAGAAAGGAATGCAAATACTTATTCATGATTGCATATTTTCCATGTCAAGATGCTGTTGGACAGATTGGAAAGGGCACTGAATGCAGTATGCACTATTTACAACTTCAGTCCATCAACCGGTTATGCATGTTCTCAACTTATTTATGTTTTCCTGCTCACAGAAGCCAAGTTTGTCTGAATGAAGAACTACATGGTTCCATAAGGTGATGTAATGTAAGTCAGCTATCAGTGTTAAAGTAAGGGTTGTTCTAGTACGGCCATCAGTAGCAATGACTCAGATGGAAAAATAATTGCATGGACAAAACACTGAAACTCCCAGCATTGAAAAAAAATTACAGTCCACACAGAACTGAAAAATATAGTCTATAAACTGCAAAAGTACAGTCAAAAGTGCACATTGCAATGAAACTGATATGCACAAAATATAAGTTTAAAATGACAAGAAGTACAAAATGTAATGTGGACTATAACCAGTTCCAAACCCACCCTGGTAGTGATTTTACAACATTTTAGTAAGTAAAATCAGATAAGGTTAATGTTATATTAATACAAGTCAGCTATGTAGTTCAAAGTGAAGAGCGCTGAAGACTTTGGTAAAGACAGATGTCAATTACCCTGGCAACTCAATATGAATCTATAATTTTATATGTGACACTAAAATTTACCAGTTGAAGTAAAATCCTTACAATTGGAAATGCACCTGGTTTCACTAACTAATAAATATGAGCCCATAAAAAGTCAAGGTGAATGTTCAGTAAAAAGTCATCATCTTTCATAAATCTTAACAACTTCTGTTTTTTATATGTCCTTGAATATTGGCAGATGTGAACAAATGTTCCTTTAAAATAGCTTTAAAACATGGTGTGAAAAGATTTTCTGAGGGTCTCAAGGATTTCTCCCAGTAAAGTGGTCCAGATTGGGGAAAATCCCCCAGAAGTGGCTTCTGAAAAAGGATAATATGAAAACCCAACACTATCCTATTTGAAGGGGTTTAGCAAATGATAATTTAATTAGATTTTGTCCTTTTGCAGAGAGGGGTACCAATCTCTGACCCTGCAAAATAGGAGTGGGGAGCTGGTGACCTTCCAGAAGCTGCTGGACTACAACTCCCACCATGCCTGACAATTTGTTGTGCTAGCTGTGGCAGATGGGAGTTGAAATCCTCTAATATCTGCAGAACCCCAGGTTCTCCACCTCCTCTGGAGAATGTTATCAAGCCTGAATTCTGATTCTTACTCTGTTTGGAACACAGGAACTACCCCTTATCTTTCAGCCTTGTGTATTCCTTGGTTAGGAACTTCCCATGCATACAAAAACAGGCTCCAGCAGATTGAACAGACAAGACCAATAGTGGGACCAACAGACAAGAAGGCGGTTTCTGCACCTGCTGTGGAGCAGGGTCCAGAAAACTTTTTCAGCAGGGAGCCAGTCCACTGTCCCTCAGACTTTGTGGGGCGCCAGACTATATTTTGAAAAAAAAAATATGGATGAATTCCTATGCCCACAAATAACCCACAAATAAATAAAAGGACACATTCTACTCATGTAAAAATAAGCTGATTCCTGGACCATCTGTGGGACGGATTTAGAAGGCAATTGGGCTGGATCCGGCCCCTGGGCCTTAGTTTGCCTACCCATGCTGTAGATGGATATGAGGGGCTCATCCACCTGGAAAGGTAGCTTACCTAGGAGAAGGAAAACACTGGTCTTAAGCTTGCATTGCCTTGTGGAATACATCTGGGAGAAGAAAAGTCTAAGGAGTAAACCCTACACAAATCCAGAGTGGAGTCCCTAAGAAGGTTGAGTGCTGCCTTGTACGCTTCCTTCTAACAACTCTGGCAGCAAGCTGGTGCCAAATGTATTGCTCTGCTTTCCTTTGGATCACATCAGTGAGGCCAAAAGAGTGTGTGTGTGTGTGTGTGTGTGTGTGCGTGTCTTGTCATCTGGGCAGCCCAGGACCTACATACACACTGCCCAGATTTGTGCCTTGGGGAGATCATTTCAGTAGGCGGCATTTTTATTTTTTTTAAAAATGCCTGGTGTAAATATAATAATAATAATCAAGCTGTAGGGAAATGGGCTTGGGGAAAGCTCTATGGGTTTTACATAATTAGCCATAATATAACACTGGCAGCGGAATAGTTAACAATGATGACTCATGAACATTCTGCACACTATTTTTTTCTCAGATTCATGAAATGTTGTTTATCAAGATTTTGAACAGCTGAAATCATTTTGGATGCCACTGATAGATTAAACAGGGCACAACTCCATTTCCAATAATGAATTCCGTAACAACTGGGATGTAACCATTACTTTAAAAATAATAGAGTTTAGCTGGAAAGGTTTGCTTAGACACCCATCTTGTACACATGACACATCAATGATTAGTAAATCCATGGATATTAGGTAAGAACAGGAATAATACTCCTTTTATACTTTTTCTTTTCAGAAAATTTAAATCATGCAACAATGATACAGACTAATACAATGTCCCATAATGAAAAAAGAGATAATTAGCAGAGGACATTAGTAGAGAAGAATAAACTGAAATCTAACCAGATTATTCTATTTGGATTCTTCAGGGTTCACTTTGGATAAGAAAGAAAAGAAAAGATAAGAAAGAAAATGACTTAAAAAATATATTATTATATTTTGTGTTGAATATTGCTTTTATTTATGTGCATTTTATATCCTTCCTTCCTTCCTTCCTTCCTTCCTTCCTTCCTTCCTTCCTTCCTTCCTTCCTTCCTTCAGAGAATCCTAAGCAACATACATCTAGTTCAACTGGGCCTGCTTTGCTTCCATATATATTCAGATATACACAGCTAAAGGACTGTCTCTCTTCCAGATGCATGAAAAATGTATTGAAGGAGGTCTTTAACAGAATCGTGGAAAATTACTGTAGGAAGAAAGAAAACTCTCACAAAGGTGTAAACCTTTTGTTTCTGATTAAATGCTCAAGATTGTGAAATCTCAACATATTTTCCTGTGATGCCACTGAGCCTGAGTCCATAGTTGCTAAGGGTAAATTCAGTCTCCTCCCTCCACTACATGCACAACATTTCAATTCATGGAGAAAACTAAGGAGCATGTATGAGACCACCCACTTGGTTGTACAAAATTGCAATATGTGAAAATATCTTGTTTCTGAATGCCGAGAGGTTTCATATAGCCCATCACACATGGCGTCAATAACACCAAGGAACCTCCACCAACTCCTTCCCAACCAATCAGCACGCCCTTTTAAAATTAATTGCACACACTAGTTCTGGTTCAAGTTTCAAGAACAAGTGGCTGAAAAAGAAGCGTGCTGAGAGATTTGGAAACAAACTGCATTGTCAACAAAGGGAGATGCCTGCTGCTTTGAGATCTGCAGAGAAAGTATCGCAGCCTTCTGGAGGGTTTCATGACAATAACTTCAGAGAAGGTTGATGTTTATTTATGCTATACACTAGCAATTTCCAGAGCACAGCAGGGAGAAGACAGAGTTTAAAAGTACACATGGAAAATACTGGAGTTTAGGTCATTTGTATTAGGATGGTGTCTGGGATATGAAATTGATGTTTGTCTTCTGAGCTCACATGCTGATATATATATATATATATATATATATATATATGACTCATAGTTCTGTTCTTCCTCCTTCCTGCATGTAGCTGTGAATGGATATGTACATGGACTACTACATAGTTAGCTGAGATCCACCAGACAACATAAAATAAATGACCTTAATTGCTTTACATTATGCAGAATGGATTGTCACTAACTGTCTAGGATGACCTTTGGTTTTCAGTGCTGCCACTCCTGAACAGGACTAGACAACGGTATCGTGTGTGTGTGTGTGTGTGTGTGTGTGTGTGTGTGTGTGTAGCTTTTGTTTTAATAATAAAAATAACAAAACACATGGGAAGCCCTATGTTAGATACTATTAAATGTTTATGCACTGCATACTGCCATTCTGGTTTGCTAGTTCTTTGTGATCTATTACATTTTCTGTAGACAACAGCTGGGAAACTGCTTGAAAACCTTCTGTTATTATATTTCTGTTTCTTCCCCACTCTCTTGAAACTGCTGGGAAACACAATAAGCTCAGTGGTAGAACATCTACTTTGTATGCAGAAAGTCCCAGGTTCAGTCCTCAGCATCTCCAGGTATTTTTTGGGAGAGTCTTCCTATCTGGAACCTTGGAGGGTCTCTGTCAATCAATGTAAGCAAATACTGAGCTAGATGGACCATTGGTCTGACAGCAGCTTCCTTTCCACTGCTACCATCATAGGACAAGAATGCTACATTTTTGCTTACTCCAGGCTTCTCCAAAACAACCTTCCAGAAACTTAGGACTCCAAGGATTCAATAACTTTTTTTTTAAAGTGGTTAATGGTTATCCACTTCTCTCCCCAGCCCCCATAGGTTCTGGGAAATGCAAATCAATTCATATCATTGCTGCCTTCCCTGGTGTGCCTAAGTCTCCCTGCCTTCACAGCTGCCCTGCTCTACCCCATTAAGTTGACAGTGCTGCTGTCCTGTATCATCTCAGAACTTGCATAGTCTAAATCCCTCGAGCATCCCTAATTTAGGATCCAATTTGTGCCAGATAGGCTGCCATTGTTGCCTTAAAATAAACCCCTAAGGCAAGTTATTTTGCTTTACTTCTGCAACTTGCAATTCAGTGAAATGTCCTTAACAACCTTATCACCATTTTTTCAGACGGCAAAAGTAGATGCCAACCGGATCTGAAACGGGCACTCTTTTGCAATAGATTATATAGACTCATACTCTCTGTCCTCAGAAACCATCTTGGTATTCCCTGTGTGCTCCACTGCAGTGCAGATCTGAATGAATGTGTTATAGCCTGCATCAACTGTTATGCATTTGATCACGTTTATGCAATCCTAGTAGCTACTGCTTGTCAATTACTGTGTTCACCTGGTTTTATACACTACGGTTGTATACAGGAGCACATATTCAGGGACAGCTTGGACAGACTGTGTACACGTGAAGTGTAATGCCTAAATTGGCACAGTGACAAAAAATACAGTGTGGTAAAAATCTTAGCATCAGTGTTTATAGTAACACACACTAGCAGAAAAAAGAGAGCCTTTGATTGCTTAGTATCCCATATCTCTATGCCTTTGTTTCTGCCAACTACTTGTATCCAAGTTTTCATTTAAGGAGAATTTAAATAAATGATACGCAGAACAAATCAAATAAGTTACACATGACCCAGTCAAGCTTCAGAGCTGGAGCACATTAAACTCTAAATTTCTAAAAATGAAAGTCTAAGACTTTAGGAGCTTCTCATCCTTTACTTTCGAGTCCCTTTTTGTTGCATAGGAATAATTGTGACAACAAAAAAATGGATAGGACAATAAGGGGGAAGCTGTAAATTACCGTATTTTTCCGTGCATAAGACGCCCCCATGTATAAGACGCCTCCTATTTTGGAGGGCTCCAATTTAAGAAAATGGGGGGAGATGTACCCGTGTACAAGACGCCCCCCAAAGTTTTACATTATTTTTTAGGGGGGAAACCTAGTCTTATACACGGAAAAATACGGTAAATGAAGCAGTTACTGCAGAGCAATTTAACAAAAAGCTTCCATAATTTCTAAAATGCTCTCTGAAATTTGGACTGTCTATTCTATTATTGATTTAGCAGTCCATGATTCTTAAAATGTTTGTAGATGGTGCAGCCACCAATCAGGGCTACTATGCAATCTCTATATATTCAGCAAGAGCTCAATGTGGTGTAGCTTTGTGTGTGTGTGTGTGTGTGACATAAACCCCTTGTGGAAGTGGGGTTATTGTTTTGTTATTGTTCTTATTTTTATCATGTACTTTGCATTTTTTTATATTGTAATTTTATGTTGTGAACTGCCCTGAGATCTACGGGTATAGGGCTGTATACAAATTTAATGAATGAATGAATGAATAAAGGGAATGTCACCATCAACATCACTTGTTGAGTTTGCAAGGGACTTCAGACTAAAATCATACTCATATTATTTCAAACACATACACGATAGGATTTTGATGTGTTTTAGAAGACCAATAGGAATAAAGCCGCCTCTCAAAGTAGGTATTTAGCAACAAACTCCACAGTGACAATTATCCTAATTATACACCTGAAATTAAATTGGTGCCACCCACCCTGCCAAAGCCTCATTTACAGTGATTGGGCTTCAGCGGCAGTTTCCAGCAAGATCTCACAAGATCTCATGGGAGCAACAGTATGACTGGATTGTGAAAAATACAGACATGTTCATCTACTTCTATGTCATAATACAAAATGTTGATCTGATTCTAACACTCTTGCCGTGGTGTCAAGAACTGATGAATCGCTGAAAAACTGGTGATTCTTTACCCAACTGGAAACACTGAATGAAGTTTTTGGGAAAATATTTAACACAAACGTGGCAAATATGTTACTATTTCTTCTTGCCTTTTGTTTTCTAGTGCATTAACTTCACGTCTGAAAAGTAATCTAGGGCAATCAGCTTCACCATTGTATGATCCTTAATTCCATTTATGTTTGCTAATTTTCTAGTTTGGCTGGTGGTAGGGTGGAAGAAACTGTTAATTTTGGTTCTCTTAGTTTCTCATTTCCCCCCCAGTCATAAATTCATTTCTCCGCATTTCTGAAGTGATTTTTGAATCAATATATTCCTTTTAATTCACTTTCCCCTCTAATGTATATAGTATTGTAAACATTGCTTGGTTGGAGGACTGCATCACAAAGTTCGGATAATGTTAACTTTGAAGGATAGCTGCATTTTGGTCTTTATACTGTTTCAGAAAGCCAAATTTAATATATTTGGCTTTGAATGCAAACTGAATCACACTTCTTCCCCATCCTTAGTTGTTGGGTAGCATTAAAGAATTAAGCCTCAGTTTTGGGGCCATGTCACGCTGGTAACCTCATTATATTTTATCATGTGGCATTCTGCGTGCCAAATAGTTTGCACATTTTTGTGCATATTCTGATCTAATCAAGAGATTGAAAAAGCAGAAGCAAATCTGTATCTCCTTTTTTTTTAAAATCACTACAATGATAATGATAGCAGCAATGGGAAGGGAACAGCTAATGTTCTGTGAAATGGTTTCTGTGTCTTCCATATCATGCGTCAGAAGCAATCAGTGTCCTGGATATGACTCTGGAATGTTAAAGATGTTGATACTGCACTTATTTGAAATAGTTCCTGTGGTAGTTAAATTCCACATCTGGATTTTGGTGTCACATGCTGTTTTGCAGTAGACATTTACAGTTAGAATAGTATGCGACTGAATAAGCAATGTGGTTGCTGTGACATTTTTTCCATAAAAAATTAATTGAAAACATTGTCTCCATGATACGTAGCTTTCCTTAAGCTATAGGTTATGGGAATGGTTTGTGACTTTACAAGCAGCAGGGAAAGTTATCGGAGAGACTCAAAACTCTTGAATAAGGTAAATAATGTGTCACAATACTTAAATGTATGATAATGCAAACCACAGAAGATTTGGTGCATTGAAGAAGCTCATCACATAAGGAAGAAAAAAGTGGAAAAAGACTGGCTGAGGATGGGGGTGGGGGGGAACCTTCTTTGCTAGCTTTTTATTCCTGCAAGAAACCTATTGATGACAGAAAACTTAAAGCCATTCAGGAATTTGATTTGGGATTGGTTTGGAAACTGTAGCCTAAAGAGTGATTACTTCCACTCCTAGTCTTTGAGCAGCTGCGATGCCTTGGAATGTTTAGGGAATCTGGACAATCAAGAATGGTCAGTCGCATAGTGCTGACAAGCCAGATAGGTATGACGGTATGGAATATGAAAGGTTAAGGAGCAATATGCTAGGGATCTATGTGGCCGTGTGCTGTACTCAGAAAGACGAGGAGCACAACCAGGGGCACTGAGGAGGTAGAGTAGAAAAAGGGCCAAAAGGGCAAAACAGGAGAGTCAGAAGGCAAGACATCTACAGTAATGGGCGTCAGAGCCCTCTAGGCTTTCTCACATGCTACACTGAACACAAGTGGAGTACAAGTGTTTGTGTGAAAGTGTGCATATTTGTTGATTTGCACAGCTCAACTCTTATGCATACAGGTACATGGGCTTTACACTCCTTGAACATTACATATGGATGGGTGTGCAGCTCAGATAGCATTAAATATCAGACAGGTGCTATCTCCATTGAATTTGCAGCACCAACAAGCCTTTTTAAGTAAACTTTCCCACTTTGTATCTGTATTGGAATTGTTTTTAGATTTTTCATTGTTTTGTTGCTAGTGTGTTTTGCCACGCCAGCTGGCTGGGGTATAATTTTAGTATCATCATCATCATCATCATCACCAGTATTTTTGTACATAAGTATTTAGACTGTGCACTCAGTGTGGTGCAGTGGTGGTGTGCAAGGTGCAAGCCAGTGTGGTGTAGTGGTTAAGAGTGGTAGACTTGTAATCTGGGGAACCGGGTTCGTGTCTCCGCTCCTCCACATGCAGCTGCTGGGTGACCTTGGGCTAGTCACACTTCTCTGAAGTCTCTCAGCCCCATTCACCTCACAGAGTGTTTGTTGTGGGGGAGGAAGGGAAAGGAGAATTTTAGCCGCTTTGAGACTCCTTCGGGTAGTGAAAAGCGGGATATCAAATCCAAACTCTTCTTCTCGTCTTCATTGAAGATAACATGTCAACATGTCGACCACAAGCAGAGAAGCAAATGAGCAGCCGCTGAGACGGAAGGGAGATAGAGGAGGCAAAGAGCTGCAATAATGATGGGCAAAAGAGGAGTAAAGTTGAGGGAAAGGGCAAGCAAGGATAACGAACAGTCAAAATATGACAAAGGCATCTAGAAAGGGTAAATGCTTTGAACTGAGTTGGGCAGATGGGCAAGTGTGCTGTAGTTTAGAGAAAGCAAGGAGATGGATTGCACATGACTGAGAATGGGGTGGGGTGGGGCGCTAAATGTCTTTATTAGAGACACTAATTCTTTACTTCTTCAAATGAACAGGGAAATTTAGTTGTCAAAGGTGTGACATATGCTGCAGAGTGTTTTCTAAACTGCATGTGTAACTAGTACCCACTCAAGCTGTATGTATATAGCCCTGACTGTTTTTCCCTTTCAGTCTGAGGGGACTCTTGGTCTGCCCATCTGACACCCCCCCCCTGCTTTCAACCATGAAGTGGTTCATGACCATTTTTGTTTTCAATCAGAGCTGGTGTCACACTCCTTTCTAGCCAAAGAAGTAAAGGACTTGGGTATTCAGTCCCACCCCCAGAAGTCAATTTCAGAGGAATTCTAAATTCTATCAACAATTAATCACACATGGACTCCCTACATCACAAACAAACCAGTCCTCAAAGTGCTCCAGTTCAGGCCCCATTGAAAGGAAGCTGTAAGAATGCTTTTAAAGATCAGAGCCATATGGCTTTTGAAAATTGTACCAAATGGGACAAGGCATATGATTAAAGTTGATTATGTTCTTAAGTGCTTTTCTGGAACAAGATCATAGCTTCCAGCACTGGGCAGGATCCCTTATGTTGCATGATATAATATTCAGGGGAATTGTCCCTTTCTTGCTTGCTTCCTCTGCTATTTTTCCTAGTTGCTGCTTTTGGTGCCTTCATTTACATTGCCTTTCCAAATACCCTTAAGACGCTTCGTCGCAGTAACTGCAAAGCATGTGCTCAGATAATTTGGAGCATGCATAAACACTTTCAATTCTCTCTCAGCTGCAGAGAAAACCAAAAAAGTCAACCTCAGCAACTCAGCTTAATTTGAAGTTGCTTTTCTGAAACGGCTGTTCAATTAAACAGTTCATTAAAACGAACTAACAGAAAAAAACACCCCTGACTTTTCTAGGGGAGCTCTTTAACTTTTTTTTTCCACAGAAGACTCCAACAGATATATTGCTTCCCTAGAATACAGATAGGCTTCTTGGTGATTAGTGTGATCATGCTGGTCTACATTTTGCAAAGGTTTGTAACAAAGATCCAGGAACAGATAAACATGACAATAGGTTTCCATCTGCTTGGCCAGCCAGTCAAAAAGCAGGAATATGAAAGAAACAGTAACAGCATGTTTTTGCAATAAAGTATCCTGGACAACTGGACTTTGGCTCAGCTTGGTCTGCAGTTAATTTTGAACAGGGAAGGCCCAAAGAATTTGGCTTGCTTGTGAGATGGAACGCTGGGATCAATTATTATTCAACAATGAGATTTCTTGTAGAAGAGTTGCAAAGGTGGGGGGGGAACCTATTACACTGTCATGTTGTTTTTAAAAGAAAAGGGTTTTATTTGGAAGATGCAGCTAAGCAGCTTTTGCTCATCCTTGTCCAATGAGTCAAATTTAATGCTATTGGGAAATCTTGCTCACTCTCTTTGCCACAACCCCTTGTCTCATCATCTGGGAAGGTGTGACTGCAAAGCATGATTTTATAATAAGTCTTAGCTGGCACATACAATGAAAACAATAAATGTTGCATCTTTTTCTTTTTTTCTTTTCATGCAAGCATGGAGTTACAGGACCTGAGGAGCATCCAATACATACCTATGTGCTGAGGCAAGATCTTCTATATTCAGATCTTGTTAGCGTATTGTTGGCAAACTTATTAAGATTCCTGCCTGCCATAATTCAGATTGGCTGGTCAAGCTGATATAAGCGAACTGATCCTATGTACCTCCTGGTAGCTGCTTGTGTCTCTTCTTGGCTCATGCTCATGTTCTTTATACCTTAAATGCTTTTTTAAAAATGCATTTTTTAAAATGCCACTGAAAGCTAAGAAAAACTAGAATTTTATGTAAGATATCAGCTCGTCTTCATCTTAAGGCAACTGTTTGACAAAAGCTGCAGTGTAAGATTAGAATGTGTAAACCAACACATTTTAAATCTATTGTTCAGTTTTACATTGTGTGGAGTTGTAGATTATGTACATGCAGCACTTTCATCCCTGTGGGCAAAGAGAAATATGGTTGTGCCAAACTCAGAGATTGCTATGACACAAAGGTCCATATTTTCTTATTCATTCATTTTAGGACATAAGACGATCCTGCTGGATCAAGCCAATGACCCATCTGGGTCATTCTCACAGTGGCCAATCAGATACCTGTAGGAAACCTACAAGAAGCACCAAAGCACAAGAGCACTCTCCTCTCCTGTAGTTTCCAACGAGTGCTTTATTTATATGAAAAAGGTGCCAGTACGCATTCCCACCCATCCTCCCACCGTTTGCTTGCTCACACCCCCTGCCACTGCCACTGCCGCTTGCCCACCCAACACTTTGCTTCTCGCTCCCTTGCACCTTTGCCTACCACCTCCTCCCCCTCGTCCGCCGTTTTTTTCCACAGTGGTAGACACAGCCTCCTGGAGAAGCTTTGGCGTGACCTTTTACGATCGCCAAAGCATCTTCTAGGAACTTTCCTGACAATTGTAAATGGGTCATGCCAAATCACCTCTGCTCTGGTGTGACCTTTTTATGCTTGGCAGGCACCTTCCTGGAAGGTGCTTTGGTGATCATAGAAGGGTTCTGCCAAAGTGCCTCTGGGAGGCCGTGCCTGCTGCTGTGGGAATTGGCGGCTGCAGGGAAGGAAGAAAGAGGTGGCAATACACCGGCACATACCACTTCCAGAGAAGGACTGCCAGCAACCAATATTCAAAAGCATTGCTGGCTCCAACCATTCATAATGCCAGAATGCGGCAGCCAGACTGGTGACTGGGAGCGGCTGCCGAGACCACATAACACCGGTGCTGAAAGACCTATATTGGCTCCTAGTATTTTCCGAGCACAATTCAAAGTGTTGGTTCTGACCTTTAAAGTCCTAAATGGCCTTGGCACAGTATACCTGAAGGAGCATCTCCACCCCCATCATCCGGCCAGGACACTGAGGTTCAGCTCCGGGGGCCTTCTGGTAGTTCCCTCACTGCGAGAAGTGAAGCTACAGGGAACCAGGCAGCAGCCTTCTCGGTAGTGGTGCCCACCCTGTGGAACGCCCTCCCTTCAGATGTCAAGGAAATAACAACTATCTGACTTTTAGAAGACATCTGAAGACTGCCCTGTTTAGGGAAGTTTTAATGTTTGATGTTGTTCCTTTTTTATTATTGTTATTGGTGTTCTGTTGGGAGCCGCCCAGAGTGGCTGGGGAAACTAAGCCAGGTGGGCGGGGTATAAATAGTTAATTATTATTATTATTATTATTATTCTTTATTTCCACTGTTGTTTATGAATGGAGTGCTTGCAGCATGGTTGCATGACTGTGGCTAGATTCTGAAGAGCTGACAATGGGAGAAAATGGGAATTGACACGTTCTGAAAAGCTGGAGTCATGTCCAATGATCAGGAATACCTGCACGCTGCTATACAATCATCCTTGGAATGAGATGGCTTTCTTTACCAAGAATGGCTGGGTTTAGGCAACAAGTTAGAAAAAAGATATCAAGTGTCTAGGTAGCAGAAGGTGGCAGTGACATTCCTGGTGTTAGTCTATTGAGATATTTGTTTGCTTGGGAAGTGCTAATGTTTCATTATGTTAATAAACTTGGCCATATTTGCTGAATGGCTTGGAGTTACAAGATATCCTCAATTCCATGGGGGGAAATGTTGCCAATTTCAGTGGTTTCAGCATTTGGTAGCTAAACAAATGTTTTCTTTATGAGCTCCAGATTTATGAAGAGTTCTGGGTAGTAGTTATATATGCAGAGTCAACAGTCTCTGACAGTCACTTGGTCATGATTTTCCCTATTCAAAGAGTGTAGGGTTGTTGCTTTCAAAACACAAAGCAGCTGCAGAAAGTTGCAAATCACCCTGCGGCGGGGGGGGGGGGGGAGAATAGGGGGGGCTGTCTCATTTCTTTCTCTGAAAGTTGTTTTCCTGGTTTAAATTGCTTCCTCCTATGTGGCAAAAGCTATAGTAGCTGAAGCTTCACAGGACAAAAGCAGGTTGAGAGGGCAATTTGATAAGGAAAACTAACTTGGAGACCTCTGAACTGCAGGCCTAATTAGGTCCACCAGAATTTCCCCTTGCCCCTGTGTGGTGCTCTAAAGTGCCTGAGGCTTTGGCTTTCTCAAAGCCTGATTCCTGTGGGGAACTCGCTCATGCAGTTGATCCCACTGGCTTTAGCTCTACCATTCTCAGCTGAAGAGAAGTAGAGCTGAAGCCTGCTTTCTATTGCCAGTACACAACTGGCAGCACACTTTAAGATTCCCAGCAGTGAGTTGCTAGCTGTGTCTCTATTTGCTTCACACCTGACATCCTATTACAGAGGGTGAAGTGGTTAGAGTGTGTTAGACTAGGACCTGGGGGACCAGGGTTCAAGTCCCCATGCAGCCCTGAAACTCACTGGGTGACTTAGGGCCAATCACTGCCTCTCAGCCTAACCTCTACCCCACAACATAAATGTAAGGCAAGGGAGTGTAGTTTGGGCGGGACAAATTTGAACCCCTGGTGGGCCAAATTTGGTCTTGTGCCTGAGGTTCCCCAGCCCTGTACTAAATAACCTAGCGGTCACTAAAAGAAACCTGGAGGTTTTAGAAATGTCACAATTTTTGTAAGATGCTTCTATATCCAAACCATCCAAAAGTCACAACTGTTTTTCCCTTTATTTTTGTTTGGTTTTCTCTCACCTTTGCATTATTAATTGGGTTGAAACAAGCCCATGCTGGCTTGTAAATTGTCTGGTAAGCTTAAAAAGAAATCTATTAAAAGACGACTGTTCATGAGGAGATTTTCCTGGAAGTGCTCCCATCTTATTCTAAGATTTAACTTCAGCAAAAATAATAATAATCCCCTATTATGGCACATATATTGTAAAACAGCACGTGCACATATCATGCACCATATTAATATAAAGCATGCACCAAAAGCTCATGCGGACATAAAGCAACAGTAATGACAAGATCTGTGCATTGTAGTATATTTTAAGTAACATGCTTGCTTTTTAATAAAATTCCAACACAATCAGGTCAAATAAATGAGAAACGGGTGAGTTTGAAAGCAGTTTATGGACATATGGCAGTCTGGTACGAAGGAAAACAAGAGAACTGCACCATAACCTTTATATCACAGACAATGGGAACTGACCTTGAGTGATCTGAAAATTCTGAACAGCACAGCACATTTATACACTTGACTCTTAATTCTCTGCCTACACACCCCACCCCAATGATCAGTACTTGGCTTATCTTGTGAAACAGGCAAGTTTAAAGTGAGGTTTAATAAAACTCATTGTTCTAATATTGACCTAATTTCTGTACTGAGAACGGGTAAGAGCTATCATTTACATTTTTGAGGGTGGCTGGACAAGCCCCTCCCCACCGAAGATTCTAAATGTCCTCAAGCAAGCTGACTGATAGATGGACTGTCAGGCAAGTGGGGCCTCTCCTTAAGGGCAAAACAGCCAGAACCACCACAGACATTGGTTATAACTTTTAACACAGGGTTGGTGAACCTTTTTGGCTCCTTGAGCCAAATTTGACAGATGGATGCGGCTGCCAACCTGACACCCTAATGACATCAGGTGCAATTGGGGGCTTGAAAGCGCTTTGCAAGGCACCGTTAAACTGAAGTTTCCCACCGTCTTTTTCAGAATTTTATTCTGATGCAAAGCCTGCTAAAATGAAGGTCACTTCTCATTTGCTTTAGCAGAGGGTTCTGATGCAAATCTCCTTCTGTTTTAGGAAGAGGTTTGCATGGAAAACCAGCAATGAATCCCCTGCTAAAATGAAAGCCCCCACCCCCAAATTAGGAAGGGGTTTTCATGGCATCCTGCAGTTGGGCAGTGTACGCCTGTTCTCTGCTGGGAAGAGGAACACTCAGCCAGTGCAGGATTTAACCCTGCTGATCTGTCCATCAGATGATATCACAAGTGGGCATGATTTTGGGGAAATGATATTAAGGGCCAAAATTAACCCATGAGCTGGATTGAGACCTTGAATTAGAGTTTGCTTTCCCCTCCTCCCTCCTATTCCATTTTCCTTGTTAAAATCTTTCTTTCTTTTTTATAAGAATTTTATTGGTTTTCCACATTAAACAGAATAAACACCACTAAAAACAACATATAATAACAATCATTCAAAAAGAAGAAACAAAAACACAAACAACTTCAACAGAATATAAAGAAAAACAAATACAAACCTTACAGACCGGAACACAGCAACCATTAATTAGAATCTTATTCCAAATCTTATTTGAGGGACTTCCCCCGTTCTCTCTCCTACGTTCAATTCTAATTTTTACTTTAGTAACTTTTCTAGTTATTCTAACAATACATTCACCATCATTTCCTTCTTTATCTTAACCTCATATCTCATTTAAATTCTAAATAAAAATAAAAATACCACTTCCCATTCCAAATCTCAATTTCTTATAACCTTTACTTTTCTAAGTTCCATAAATCTTTCATTCAGTTGTGGGAATCATGCACATTATTAAAGCTGCTTGCTGGTTATTTCCTCTGTTAGGCAGCTGATTTCATCCCACTGCCGTCAGTGGGGGAGGGTGGAATAAGGTAAGGAATGAAAGAGGAACACCAAAAGCAGAATTTAGGATGTAGTGGTTGCTGTCCCAAACAAGAAGATTGTCTGCCCTTCTGTTGATAGCTAAGATGCATAGGGGACTCATGTTTGACAACATATAATATGTTAATTCATAGAAAATAACCTGGATTGCTGCCTAAGTCACTTTGTTTTAAGCATGCCTAATGACTTTTTACAGGGATGCAGGTGGCGCTGTGGTCTAAACCACAGAGCCTAGGGCTCTGATCAGATCGAATCCCTGTGACAGGGTGAGCTCCCATTGTTCTGTCCCAGCTCCTGCCCACCTAGCAGTTCGAATGCACGTCAAAGTGCAAGTAGATAAATAGGTACCACTCTGGCGGGTAGGTAAACAGTGATTCCGTGCGCTGCTCTGGTTCACCAGAAGCGGCTTAGTCATGCTGGCCACATGACCCGGAACATGTCTGTGGACAAACGCTGGCTCCCTTGGCCTATAGAGTGAGATGAGCATGCAACCCGAGTCGTCCATGACTGGACCTAACAGTCAGGGGTACCTTTACCTTTAATGACTTTTTACTTACATTCAACTATCTTAACTGTTGGTTGTGAGAATATGAAAACACCCCCTTAGTTATGTGTGAAAAGAGAGCAGTTAAGGAAATCAAGAGGAAAACCTGTAAGTACAGCTTGCAGTTTATCTCAGAAAAGAGTTTTCTTTGTCTACTTTCCAGATGCTTTTTGGCTCCAAAGCACCATGAATCCAAAAGAGAACTTCCTATCAGCCAGCCTTCCCTGTTATGTGGTTTTCTTCTACTGCTCCCTACCTTTCAGCCACACATCTTGCAATCTTCAGGGGGATTTCCACAGAGGTAATAATCACTGGATAGTTGGGAAAAGGATGTCTTTTGAATTCTATTATTGAAATTAATCTTCGTTCCATTCATTTGGCAGGACAGCCGGTCCACCAAGAACAGCTTGTGAAAGACAAGTTGGTAACTTTTTTTGGCTGCCAGAAATCCATTTTGTGTCTCAAGTGGGTCAAGAAGAAGATGGCTTATTCCAAATAAAATAGCAAAACAATTTTAGACTTAAACACAATAAATCTGTAGGATCAGTAAGAATGCGGGTTGGGGGAAGCTACTTTCCTTCAGGAAGTGGGTTAGCTGACGCATGGGGTGTGAAGGTAACACACACTATTAAGGAAATCTCATCTTAATGGAGAAAGACAATTCCAAGTTGGACAGAGATGTTAAATACTAGTGGTTTTGTGAGCTTTCCATGGACAATCCATTTATTTCAGATATCCCTGCCTTCTGTGCTTCAAAATATGCTGTGATTTGCATGAACTAGTTTTCACTTTACTTACACCCTTTTACTTCTCATTAAATTTAATGTTATTTTGTTCCACTCAATCTCCCTTCTCTGTTGTCCACAAGTACTGGGGAATAAAGTTATTCTCTTTGTGCTGAATGCCTATAATTTTAATGTCAAATGATGGGTGAGCAATTAATTTCCATAACAAGCATTGCCAACAAGTATCAACATCTACAAGTATCAACATCTTCTAGATCAGTGGTAGCCAATGTCAGTGCCCTCTAGATGTTTTTGACAACTACCATCAAACCCAGTCACCATGGCGTAATAGGAGCTGCAGTCCAAACCACGCAGCAGAAGACAATCACATTGTCATGAACTAGCAGGATAATGTACGGAACTAGTAGTAATGTACGGAAGTGAGAGCTGGACCATCAAGAAGGCTGATCGCCGAAGAATTGATGCTTTTGAATTATGGTGCTGGAGGAGACTCTTGAGAGTCCCATGGACTGCAAGAAGATCAAACCTATCCATTCTCAAGGAAATCGGCCCTGAGTGCTCACTAGAAGGACAGATCCTGAAGTTGAGGCTCCAGTACTTTGGCCACCTCATGAGAAGAGAAGACTCCTTAGAAAAGACCCTGATGTTGGGAAAGATTGAGGGCACAAGGAGAAGGGGACGACAGAGGATGAGATGGTTGGACAGTATTCTCGAAGCTACTAACATGAGTTTGGCCAAACTGCGGGAGGCAGTGAAGGATAGGCGTGCCTGGCGTGCTCTGGTCCATGGGGTCACGAAGAGTCGGACACGACTGAACGACTGAACAACAACAACAACAAAGCAGGATAATAGGGAGGAAGAAGGGGATCCTGGCGGGGGATGTAGCTGGGCCTGGGACACACCTGGGCAAACTGAGGGTAGAGGAAAGGTTGATGTAGGAAGTACTCATGGGGTGACAAAGGAGGGCGAGGGGATGGCAGTCAGTGCACAGGAACCAGAGCAGCAGGACCCATCACCTTAGCTAGAAGGGCCCCTGTCTCTACAAACATGGCAGGCTCTGAGGTGTAGGGAGCAGTGGGAGGGGCACTACAGGAGGCTGAGGCTGAGGCTGAGGCTGAGGCTGAGGCTGAGGCTGAGGCTGAGGCTGAGGCTGAGGCAGGGGCAGGCAAGCACCCACAGCCCAGCTTCCTAGCTGGCCAGGTGGGGCTCGCTAGCTCTGGGAGGAGGTGTGTGATTCCTCAGCTGGAGTAGGCTTGGAGCAAGTGAGGGTCCTATGCCTCATCAAGCCCAGATGCTGCAATCAGCAGGCAAAGAACAAAAGGCAAGCAGAGCTGAGGTGCTGGATCTGCTTAACTGCCCGTGTTGATGAACCTTGACTTGGATGCTCCTGGACCTCCACAGAACTGTGTTTCAGGTTTGACTCTGGACTGTATCCTGAATGCTGGACTTTGGACTAGGCTACTTGGATTGACCCTGACCTTGTTTCCCGAACTTCAGACTTTGGACTTCACTTGAGGGTGGATCGACCCTCAGACTTGGAACTTTGGGCTGACTTGATGACAGGTAGGTCAGGGGTTCAGGACACACATTGTCTACCCCTGTTCTTGATGGATTGACACAATATTTTTTAAATGCCCAAATCCCGATAAAGTTATTTGTGCTTTATTCCGATTGAAATCAATAGGACCCATTACTGAGAAACCAATGACCATTATCCAACTAAATCATTCTCAGAGTAGACTTATTCGGCTTACCTTAAATCCATTGATTTCAATGAATCCCCTTTGGGACATGATGGATGTCACCTGTTGCAATTAATGTCCCATTAACTTTCTTCAAATTGGGCCAAAATAAATGCAAATTATTATGATGGTTATTGTTTGTAGTTTTACATATACAATTACAAAACTTCTCAGGATATACCAGCAAATATAATCTACTAAAATGTTTGAGTTCAATACCAGTGGTTTAAACTGGTATTTTGAGTAAACTTGATGTTTTGAGATTGTATAATTTTTAAAATTGATTTGAATTTTCAGCTGTATTTTAACCACAAAGTACAATTCAGCCAAAATAAACCACAGTCCACAGTTTAGTCTTACTGTGCCCTTGAAATCAGCAGGACTTAATAATGCTAAACTTTGGCTGAACCATGCTGGTATTTTTTTTTTTTTTAAAAAAAAGCTCTAGTGTAACTATTTCCTCCCTGTGCTTTTTTTTTTAAAGAAATCACAAAATGCCCTTTAACATATTTATCCATAAATAACAGTGGCCAAAATAAAAATCTTTTAACATACAAGGGCCCACATCCAGACAAAATTAGTTATGCTTAAGCCCTACCAAAATCAGTGGGACGAATTAGTCACAAGTCAACTAATTTATTTCTGTTGATTTCATTGCCCTTCAATGTTTCCCCACAACTGTTCTCTCCAAGTCCAGGCTCCAAACCACAGAACAAAGTTGGTTGCAACCTCCTTTAACTTTCAAAATTGGAAGTGGGGTTGGGGAAGTCTGATTCAAAAGAGAATTCAAAAGCCACACACTAGTCACGCTGAGTTCAATCCAGAGTTTTCTGGCTGGTGGCCATTTCTGATATTTGACTAAGTGACCTCACCATGCAGAAATGTCCCAATTTACTTTAATTTGTATGACGTTGAATTAGATACACACATACACACGTGCATATTCATGTACTCTAGCTAACAAACGTACAGTATTGTAACAGTGACACACAAATGAGATGTCACAAGTGGGACCTTCAACTAACTATTGCAGTGTGGATTGTTCTGTTGAGAGTTCCAGCCAGCCAACTTTACCATCTTCCATGATTCTCCATTCCCTTCCCTATTCCATTTTTCTGTGTCCTGTCCGTCCCCCCCCCCATGGTCAGGTAACGTTCTATGGCCACTGAGTATACTCATCCCTCAAGGAGTTGTTTTTGGATTGCTTTGGATTGGGTTAATCTTGCCCCCCCCCCCCGCCCCAGGTCTTTTGTACTTCTGCAAACCTTGGGGATCCCTCAAGCCTGCTGAAACTTTCCTCTTGTGCATTGATGACACCATTTGGGTTGAAAAAGGATTGACACTCAGAGAATACGTTGGGTATATTTGGAATTGACTTTAAATTTACTGTTGAGAAGTAGTTGGATGGCTTCCTGTCTGTGCACATAGCAATTTATTAAAAGGGCTGGTCCTTATTCATCATCTCATCGAAAGTAGTAAGAAGAAATTATTAGGTCATCTAGTCACTCTCACTGCCAATACCAGATTACTCCCCATACTCCTCACAGTAAATTTTCTAGAGCTGGAGTAAGATTGCTTAGAGATCTCAAAAGGCTTATGGTTTTGGCGACTTGATGGTACATCTAATACTAAGAATGTTTCAGAGATACAAAAATGTATTAAACAAAACCTATAATGGAAAAGGGCTAAAACTTAACAGAAACTCAGTAGCAATAGCTACTTTGAATTATAATTCTGTAAAATTCCGCTAAATTATGTGGAGACAATTTATGATAAAGCAAATAACTTAGAACTGGCCTTTTAAAAAACAGCACAGCAGTTTCATGTCAATACCTGTAATGGTGTTTCTCAGGCTCAGCTGACTATAAGTGGAATGGAGAGGACATTAAAAAAAAATTCCACCTCCTCCTGTCCACCAACCATCTAGAGAAGATTTGGATACAACTGAATATAATTTTTGACTTTTAACACATTGTTCATTACATGTTTGTTTGTTTTTTAAAAAACATAAAACATATGTATTCCATTGTTCCGCTTTTAACTTTTTTTTTGCCAGTTACCTTGTGAGGGCTTGCACAATTCACAATAATTAGAATTCAATAATTCGAACTTACCACCTCCAGCTTTTCTTTCCTTTTCTACTTCTACATTCCTAATTCTCTATTTGCTCTGTTTGTATCCACCTTTTTGCTAAACCACATTTCCCATCTGTTATTTCCCATCTCAGATCATTTTCTATTGTGGCTCCTGACACCTGTGATTTCCTTCTGCCTTATACCCCACATTGCTTCCTCTATAAACAATGCCTCGGAATGAGTGGGTTTTTTTGGGGGAGGAATCTTTGGCTGAACTACAATGCCCATCAGCCTCAGCCTCACCATTAATGGTGGTTAATGGTTAGGTTGATGAAAGTTGAAGTTCAACCACACAGGTAGGTCCAAATGTCCCCCATTCTTGCCTTAAGATGTATATTTTTGTCTTACACATCTTCCATTTATCTTTTTCCTTTTCCACACGTGCTTGTCCCAGTAACTTCCTGGCAGTGAACAATTTTCTGACTCTGGACTGGCCCTGCCCACTCATGGTGGTTTTTGGAATCTCCTCCAGAGGAAGGGCTATAAAATAATTCCTGTTTCAGCTGAGATTTTCCTAGGCAGCAATGGACTTTGTAGCTCTGGCCTGGCCTTCATTTCTGACTCTTGGCACAACCCCTGGCTCCCCTCTGAAAACTACCTATGGGGCAGCACTTTCAGTTAAGAATAAGGTGATAATGTCCTACCTCACTCAGAAAAAACTCTGCATCACTTGGTGTGAAGAATTAACCAGGTAAAAGAAGTTAAACCTACCATTTCATCATGTCCTTGGTAAATGAAAATAAGTGGTACTAATGAATCTGGTCACGAAGCCTCACTAACAGACCCCCTTAAGGCCTCCAACGCAAAAGAAATAAGCACCCAACCTAATTAAAGCCATAAATTATTTAATTGTAGATGCTTCTTACAAAGAGGCAATCGTGCTGCTGAATTACTACTCTGAGCAAATGTAAAACTGGGAACCACATGATGGTTTGGCAGGCATGGCCCTTGTTCCTGAGGAAAATGCCATTTATAGAGGTTTTATTACCTCAGGTTAATGACATTTCACATGACGAAGGCTGTGCTAGGGTGACAATGCAGCCTTTATGTTCACAAAGTGGCCATTTCCTTTCATAACAAATGTGGCATCAGTTGTTAGATTTTCATTTGCCAAAGATACATAAACCAAAGTGGATTTTAATGGTGTGAGTGGGTGGAGGTTGTTTGGATTAAAAAAAGGAGACGGGCAATGAAGTTCAAAGCACTGCTGAGAAGTACAACTTAGCTTTCATGCAAGTATGAAGGCAAATAATCTCTTTCACATTTTAGATTTCACCTCTGAGCATTTTTGACTCTTTGAATCACTGCTGTAGTGAAACCTAGCACATTTTTGAATTTCAAAGATGCACAATTCAGTTTGCGCATGCAGTAGTACCTCAGTTTACAAACACCTCGGGTTACAAACACTACGGGTTACAGAGTCCACTAACCCAGAAGTAGTACTTCAGGTTAAGAACTTTACCTCAGGATGAGAACAGAAATTGTGCAGTGGCGGCGCAGGGGCAGCAGGAGGCCCAATTAGCTAAAATGGTACCTCAGGTTAAGAACGGTTTCAGGTTAAGAACGGACCTCCAGAACGAATTAAGTTCGTAACCAGAGGTACCACTGTACAATGCAGAACAGGCTGATTCTGCACTGCAGTGGATTCTATGGGATAAGATTACGGCCTGCAACAGTAAGAGGCTGGGTGCCACAGAAAATGTCTGAGTAATTTCAACAGGATCCAAGCACCATTAGTTTTCTGTGGATTGAGGTCAAACTGGTAGGTAGTATTGAACTGTGCAAAGCCCTTTACTGTTTTGCTGATGGGTTTTGCTAATTGTCAAGAGTTCAGTTAACTTACCCTTTTGGATTTGGGAGGGTATATTGCCCTAGGCCAAATATAGTTCCAAGGATTGGTATTTGTCTTCTGTAGCAAATGGCTGGATGATGCTCTTATTTGAGCTATTTTGTTCCCCGGTTAGCTTTGTGTACTGCACCTGAGGCCAGCTTGGGACTTGGTGGGTTATAGCAGCTAGGGTGTGAACTTGAGATATAGCAATCTATGAAATGTAGTTTTCTTTTTTTTATAAATGACTTTTATTATTTTATAAACTATAACAACTACAAAGAATAAAAAAATAAATTCACATACATACATTCATCTGTTTTGGCATTCATTGCCATGACTTCCCTCAGACCTTTCAAATGGCTTTCAAATTTCTATCTTAATTCTATACTTCTTAATCTATCATTGCTTAAAATATCATATGCTAATTAATCACTATAAAAATCGTAATTACAATAATATTTCTACCATTATCTACAAAGCTTCTTGAAGTCCTATAAATGTATTCAATTGAGAATTATTGTCTCTCAAATAATTCGTAAATTTAAACCAGTCTTTGATGAATTTCTGGTCCCACTGTTCTCAGATTCTTCCCGTCATTTTGTCCAATTCTGCATATTCCATTAATTTCACTGTCCATTCTTCCTTTGTCAGTATTTCTTCTTGCTTCCATCTTTGTGCCAACAAAATCCTTGCCGCAGTCACTGCATATTGGAAAAGCTTAACGTCTTGTTTTTTAATGTCTGTACCTATAATGCCCAATAAGAAAGCTTCTGGTTTTTAAACAAATGTATATTTCAACATTTCCCTGAGTTCATTATATATCATATGCCAGTAAGCTCTTACCTGAAATGTAGTTTTCTTTATCAAGGTTCAGGTGGTTGAACTGGCACACTTAATATTTGAATAAACATGGAAAGCTGTTTTGTATTTGTCTGTGGAATGTATGTGAGTCTGGGATGCGGGGCGGGGGCTAGATATTTAGTGAATTAGTTGAAGAACTAATTGGTAAAATAATACTTTTGCCTACACATTTCATTTCTTTTCCTTAAAGGAAATAAGCATGAGATAAAGGTCAAAATGGAGGATATAACAAAACAAGATAGATTTTGTCTGACTGGAATTGCATGTTAACAGCATAAAACGTGAATTTGCGGTCAGGCTATTTTGCAACAGATCATAATATTGTCTATTCCAGTGCATGGAAACAGTGCTTTAAAAAGTCATGCTAAATGGCAACAAGGGGTTTACATGGAACTTGAAAACAAAGGAAATTGGAAGTTTCGTTGATGATATTGTTGGCTGAGGAATAAAGCTTTGTGGCTATCCTAAGTTTGCTTGGGGTTTTCTCTCTCAGTTTGGAAGTATAATATCAAGTGGCATGCTAGGCCTGGAAATGTAACAGAAAATAAATAGTAAAATTTCCTCTGTGTAGCAATATTGGGATTTTAATGTCTGGGGTTTTATTCTGTGCATTCCTTTTAATTGAGTTGATAAATGTTTTTCTTCTTGGAAGTAGCTGGATACTGAAATGAGTTTCAGTGCCTCTGCAAACCTGCTCCTCAGATCATGTATCATTTTCTAAAGATGAACACACCAGTGTCTATCTGGCAAGCTGGAAAAACAAACCAACCTTAACTCAGTGATGGCTTTTAAGGATTTGGAGGGAGAATATATTAATACCCACAACAAGGTCTTACATTATTTTTTGCTGAGTGAATAAGTATATGGGTATGTGATAAAGCTAGTGTTTCAATTCCGCACACCATTATGCCTCTCAAATCTTCACTTTTTCATTAAGCTATGGGGCTAACCTATGGAAACTGACAAGCATACAATAAATTTCATTTACTCCTGGTTTCAGGTCAAATTCATCTGAGAAGGGCTTTAGTGCAGTAGGGTACATGTATTGCCATTCTTGAAATAAAAGGCTTCTTTTTGGTGAAAATGGAGGTGCTGGTACACATAGATATTGGGGGAGGGGGAGAATCATGTGGGTGCCATCACAAAATGGCTGCCATGGGCAGAAAAAAAGTGGTGTTGGTACTGTGTACATCAAGGACAAGCAGCTGCACTCAAACACAAGTGCAAAATGCAATTCTGCTTTTTGAAGGGCACAGTCATTGTCACAGGAGGAAGGAGGATCCAGTGTCGTCTTTGCTTGTGGCCTTTATTGGTGGATCTGTTTGTGAGTTGAGGCCCCGCTCCCCGATTTGTGATGAAATAAGACACATGGACACAAGTGGGTTAAAAAAGGCCACAACTTTGGCTTAGGCACTGGAACCGAACTGACTATACTTGACTCCTGCCTGCTCTGCAGGGAGTCACACAAGGGTTAACAACCTATATGGGGAGCTTGTTGATGCAAATCAACTGGAAGTTTCCCCCTAGAGTCACCGGAGGGTCGTGCCATGGCCCTAGCCACCACTTGAGCATCGGAGAGGAACTACAAACGCCGGATTCCTTTAATAGAATACCCTTCCAGGGGAGGGGTAGGTGATGGCCACAACCTCCCTTCCAACACACGATGCCATTTCTAATGCCTAACTGCCAAATCTTACAAAGTTGTGATGATTTGCTACGAGGTAGGCGAAAAAAACCAAGTGGCTGGAGCCAATTTGCCAAGTGGAAAAAATTCCTACCAGGCCCCTTGGACAACCAAGGCAACCAACCGAGGTCCATGGCAAGGTCAGGTGCTGAGGTAAAACCTAAAGGGAGGGTGGGTGGGTGATCCGAGGAAGCCTGCAACAAGAAGCCCGTGGGCCCGCAACCATTTAAAACAGCTAAACCACGCCCACCAGCAAGTGGATTGGCTGGCTGGAGTGCATGACCGCAGGCCCAGGACTCCAGTGATGCAGGGGGGCCCAGCCATGCCCCCTGCGGACGTGGGAAGCGATTCCCGCTCACAACCCCTCTCCTCTGGGAAGAGGAGAGGCTTTCTGTTCTTCTGATTGGGCAGCAAAGGACTGGGAGTGGGAGAGAGTGCAGAGCAACATAATTTTGTTGCTATCCAATTCATGATGCTGCAAAGCTGGGCAACTTTTCAGTTTCTAGAAGCCCATGATAAATTTGATAACAAATATGAAGAAACAGAAACGGATAGTAATAGCTTAGGAAAAGAGACTGATTAAATTTCAGGTAGTGTTCATTGAGTTTTGTTCCCCTTCTCCTCTTTTTTTCAGCTCTCTTTATGTTTGCTTGATGATATGGAGGACTGTAGAAAACAATACTTTTCAGAATAAATAAGTTGTTTAATATAGTGCTGATCATTAGTTTTCATCTGCTTGTAAACTGCAAAACCAAAGTGATGATAGGTTCGGCAACATGTAACTTCGGCAGCATGTAACAAAAACTTAAAATAAATTTCAGTTTGCAATTATTGTCTGAATAAATTGTACATAAAATATATCATATGTAAGAATTCTATGACTATAAACCAAGTTATATATGGTGCATTTTATGTTCTTAAAGTAACAAAGTGACTTTCAATATGTAAAAAGCATTGAAAAAGCAACTTAAAAATCTGTGTTTTTTCTAGAACACCCCCTCCAGAAAAATCCATCTTTTCCCCCAGTGGGTTGACTCCATATACATCAGCTTCCTGTTGAGAATTTGCCCCACAGAACACAGGAAGGTAGGTTTAAGAAGCATAGCACTTGTATCCTGTGGTATATTGGTAGAAGCACAATATCCAAGCCTGGTGCTGCAAACCTAATATTTGCATATAAAAAATGAACTGGTTAAATTGTCAGACTTCACCCAGATAATCCTGAAAATTGTAGTTTTATAAGAGAATGACACTTCCTCCCCTACTTTCCTCCCTAACTTCCCATTCTTCCCATTCTCTTTGCACCATTTAAACATTTGGTGTAGAGGATATGCTTTGTTATCTAAGCTGATGAAAGACTTAAGATACGCTGAATGAATATGAATTTCTTCCTCAAAAAAGCTGAAACTGAGACAGTCTCATTGCCTGCTTATTCCATTTAATAATAAGAAGCCTCGGTTTCCTCTGGAGTGTGTATATTGGCTCTCAGATCTGTCAGGCTTATTTCACAGAACATTGTGGGATAAAGTGGACTCTTTGGTCACTTCTGGATTAAAGAGAAGATGTCTTGGCTGTATTTATTTGATACCACAAGCTTGTTGGAAGAATATTGTCAGGCTGCTTTGTGAATGGCTAATGCTACTTTACTTTCTTGGCATTACAAAGTAATGAAAAGTTTCTCGATGCTTGTTTTGCTGTAATAAATATATAAATATTGATATTTCAGTGAAACATACTAGTAAATTGTTATAATAGCAGAAAATCTGAATGTGATCTTGAAACTTGTCAAATACCGTAATGTAATATTAGAATGTTGTTACATGGATGTTTCAACAGGCATTTCCAGTTATGTTTGCAGTTTATGTGGTTGCTTGCCTTTTTAACACTTGGGGGCAAAAGAAGCAAAATGTAATTTAAAACTAAACCTTAACAAAATCTGGATTGGGGTGTGTTGCGTGAAGAAACATAGAATCACAGAGTTGGAAGGGACTCCAATGGTCATCTAGTCCAAACCCCTGCAATGCAGGAATCTCAACTAAAGCATCCATGGCAATTTTGCTTTTAACTGTGCTCTGGATACATGCCTACAATTCCTTCTTACACTTAAAAATTATTCATCAGTCCATCTTTGCTGTATCTTATTTCCTTCTCCTATATCTCCATATTGGTTCCAGTGGAAGTGTCTGTCCTGACTCATATGAAAGCAGCTTGGGGAGGTCACCACTGTGCATGCTTCCCGTGAACCAGAGTCCTGATCCTGAACAGCCCATCATCCACTGTTGTTATATAGCGGTTGGCAGGGACTAGGCACATTAGGCAGCTCATGGGTTCCCCACGACATGGTAGGACCATATAAGCTTCTGGGGAACATGAAATTAGGCTTTGTATGGGCAGAAACATCCATGATCTATACATAACTCTTTGTCCTCGGCTTGTTGGTCCCAGGGATGCATACTTCCTGCTCTATATCTTGTCTGCTCTCTAGGTTAGTGTACAACCTATACGTTTAGACTACAACTCCCACTGTCCCTGAACATTCGCTTCACTGAAAATGAATGATGGGAGCTGTAGTCCAACATCTGGGAACCTAAGGTTGAAAAACAGGGCTCAAGGATTTCTACAGCCCACCATAATAGCATGCTGGGCTTTTTAGTCTGATCCCTCTGATTCAGCAGAAGCCCTAGAATAATTGTTAATCAGTTATGCAACCCACTGACTACTATCTCGTAGTAGACCGTTTGGCTCCTAAACAACAATATTACGCATGGATTTAGCATCAAGCATTTTTGCTCTTAAAGGCTCAACATTGGAAAGCTGTGTGGCATTTCTGTTCAGATTAAGTCAGGACAAATGTGTGCCTCATGGTAATGAATCAGTGCTCAAACTTCTGTGTGAAAGGTTCACATGATTTTTTGTGTGTACAGCCAAGATTGTTCCCAGACCCACTCATTTTGATTATGACTCTATACCCACCTTTCAACATGGATGATTTATAATATAAGAACTCCAGCCATGTTGCCTTTAAACCAGAGAGGCCCTGCATGATTGATTTCCATTTGCTCTTAAGGCCCCACAACCAAGCATGCTAAAGTGAACTATGCCACTAGGAAGCTGAAATTTTATGCATGCAACATCAGAATGGTTATGGGAATAAAAAGGTAGGAGATAAACATTTTTTATTAACTAGCTGGAGGGCCTCAGACTTCCAAGTCTTGGTTGAAAGAAAAAGGAAATTCTCTCCTGACTGCTTATTCAACTTCCAAGCATCAACAAAAAGTGCCTTGTAATTTTTTATTACACTTCATTACAGACATGGCAGGACATTAAAATGTCCTAACCACTACAGTTTCTGGACAACCAGTATAGTTCAACATGTTGAAAACTTTAAAGCATGAATAATTAGCTTTAAATTATTTGAAAATTTCAAAATAAGAGCATGCCATTCGTAATTAAATTAGGGGCGCAATTCAGATGAAGCTGAACTCTTGCAAATCCCATGGATTTAATTCTGAGGGTTAAGTGTGTGTACTTAAAACATCCTTTAGTGAAGTCAATGGCCATGCAACCTGACCCTATCCAGGGTTAGGCATGCAAAAGCCCATTGAAATTAATGGACTTAAGCATCCCTAACTCTGAACAGAATTTACCCTTTAAAATGCTTAACTTGGGTTGGGTCATGCCCTAGGCATTTAAGTACATTGATCATTTGCCTTGGTAGCATATATATTGGATAGTTCAACAAGCCAAGTTGAGTACTTTGTAGAGACTTGAACATATTTTTTTTCAAACATGTCAGCTTTTTAGGGCCAAACTAGACATGGTATTAGACTGGCTGGGTATGTTTTATTGTAATTGATAGTCAGCTATTTTAAGGTTATAGACAGATTGCATCTGGATCATTTTGTTTTTGTTTTTGAGGCTTTTTCAGTTAATTTGTTTTTGTGACTGTGTGGAACCCTGTTCAGCTACTGACTGATGGATGGTGTGACTGCGGAAATGGATAAAAGCCAGTATTCCAGATGGACATTGTTCATGTCCCAGTGATTTGTATGGGGTTTTGGCTCGTTGTTGTTTTTGGTGGAGAAAGACAGGAGAATGGCAGGAGTGCCCCATTGGGTCTGGTTAGAGAGAGGAGAATGGAAGAGGAAAAAGAGGACAAATGGTTTCATGGTGTGGAAGTAACATCTCACTACACGTTTCAAGTTAATAAGCATGTTGGTCAGGCTGATATGGTAGACATTTTTACTTGTATTTTGGTGAGGCTATTTTTGTTGGGACCGTGGCAGAAAGAAGAAAACTTAACCTTCCCTTCCACACCTATATGCCCCTGCAGGCTCCTTTGGACACCACTTTGCAGACAGCAATACAACAAAATAGGTACATCAATTTCCTTCAAGCAGTCAGCGTCATGTGCTGTTTTGTCCTGAGTGTCTCAGCTTTGATGTCTGGATGCACCTATTGGTTCCCACCACCACCACCATTTTTATCTCCAAAAAGCCACTAGCAGAGTAGACCATACTGGTCTGATTCAGTGTAAAGCAGATTCCTGTCTTCCTAAATCATCTGTATCTCTCCTCAGAAGACAGCCCATTCCCCCTGGCACCTTGCTCTTGATAAGCTCCTCTGATGGCAGAAGGAATAAGTGGCTCTGCCTTGGATGTAAAATTGTAGGAATTGGCCCTCTAATGCCATCAAATCCTTATGTGTAACCCCTGGTGTGAAATAAAGAATAAATTGCCTGTAAAATGTGCCCTTGAGTCACAAGCTTGCCGACTCATTGCCTATACTAGAGTGATTGTCTTCTTATTTTGACTACACAGCATCTCCATCTGACAAGGATTATGTAGAAAAAACAGATATTTCAAGGTTACCTGCCAATGCCTCTATGCTAAAATGACTCTTTAATAAAAAGACTTTGGCTGGATATATTTTTTTTAAAAAACACACAAGCCTGATTAGGTAGCAATTTTGGTGGAAAACAGCTGGCAAGTAAATGGAGAATCCTTGAGATCAATATCAACTTGGAAATGGAGGATGCCATCAATTTTACTGAATGGTGGGAGTCTTGGAACCTCCAAGAAAAGAAAGATTAATTATGGTGAAAATAAACCAACTTGGGGGGAAATCATAAAAGTGTCAAGAGCAGGGCTTGATCAAAAACATACTGAGAGAGTACTGGCAAAGGAAAGGCATAACAAGAGATGCAGTATCTAACAACTATTCCACACAGGGAACATTTAGGGTTTCCACAGACAGTGAGGAATTGCAACAAATTACTGACATCACATAGAAACAGAGGGAAAGCAATCTAAAGTTGAGTGAGTTAGTTCATGCTGACCAGTGCAGAAAGTCATCAGCTCCATGCCTGCTCCAGGCTAGTGTTTGTTACCACTGGTGAGAAAGCAGTTGCTTTCTGTCATGCAACCCCCATATACACACCAGTGATGCTTCCCTTTGCCAGCAAAGGCCTCCAGTGAGGCATCTATTTGCCACCTTAATCACACATACACATGGACCTATGTGTATGCATGCTAGGATGGCGTTCAACTTTGTGGAGGATAAGTCAATCAGTGGTTACTAGTCATGATAGCTATGCAGTTGTTGGGGAGTGGGATACTGCCTTGTTTACGGGCTTCCTGAGGCATCTGTTTGGCTGCTCTGTGAAGTGGATGCTGTGCTTAGTTGAACCTTTGGTACAATTCACTAAGACTCTTCTAAGGTTCTTACCGGTGGGTATGATGAACTGATCATCTGGATAATCAACAGATTGGCAGGAGATGCATAGACATAATCCACCTGCATTCCTGCTCCCTCAACCCTCCCATCATAGACTCTGTGAGTTCTGGTGCAAATAGCATTTCCTTATCCTGACAGTGCAGGGGAATGTATTGAAGCTAGCAGCTGGAGGAAAGGTAGTTTGCTTAATTTTTTTGCATTCACTGCAACAAAGTTAAGGAAGAAAGCATGCTTCCATGCATGGATTGTTGTCTGAGAATTGCAAAGAAAATGTGAAAGTGGCATTGAGCAAATTCATATCTAAATTTCAACTCAGCAGAAGCTAAGCAGGGGAAAGATAAGAAACAGAAAAGGGAGATGAATGGGGAAACATAGGATGACAAAGGGAAAACCATCCTGCGATGATTGATACATTGAATTAAAAAAAAAAATCAAATGTTTAAAAGACAATACTGGAATACAGCTTTACTGCTGTGGTGAAACACACATGGTCCCTTTAAAAATAGCTTATTTTCCCCCTTAGTTGCTGGATTTATATTGTGTGTAGCTTCATCAAACCCTCAATACCCTAACACCAAAGAGAATTGGAATTTTAAACTGGATCTAAATGTTTCATTTGTCCTGTCTGCAGTGAGATTTGCACCAAAATACCAAACCCAGGCATGCTGAAGAACAATGATGTTCAAAATTCAGAATCTGTATTTTCCCAGGATCATGGGTATGATCTGATATCTTGAGCATGATCTGATATCTTGTGTTGGCTCTGTCAAGGTGAATAATGAGGGATGCATGCATTTTATATGTCACTCAAACGTTTTTCTCTCCCTTTAAGTCAGATGCAGCCTTCTAATGTTTCAGACTTATTTTTGAGCAGTGAATCAATTTCCCTCAATATGCTGCATTGAGATTCTTCTCTAACTTCACATTTGTTTAATGTTGTTAATTAAAGATGAATTATCCGTGGTTATATTAACTTGAACTACTATGCTTTTTTGTAATTATTAAATTTTGCGTAGGAGTATTAAAGCTTTAACAGATATCAAAGACATAGACACATTGACAATTATTAAGTACTCTGATTAACTTGGGTGAAATGAAGTCTGCATTTTAAAGAAGCTCAAAGGATACATTTTACATGGCTAACTTTTAGAACAAAAAACTCCAGGTGTTATATCTTAATCTATATAGTTCTTTTTCCCAATATGTGGTGATAGCCTCTTGCTTTGTTGTTGTTCAGTCGTTCAGTCGTGTCCGACTCTTCGTGACCCCATGGACCAGAGTACGCCAGGCACGCCTATCCTTCACTGCCTCTCGCAGTTTGGCCAAACTCATGTTAGTAGCTTCAAGAACACTGTCCAACCATCTCATCCTCTGTCGTCCCCTTCTCCTTGTGCCCTCCATCTTTCCCAACATCAGGGTCTTTTCTAGGGATTCTTCTCTTCTCATGAGGTGGCCAAAGTACTGGAGCCTCAACTTCAGGATCTGTCCTTCTAGTGAGTACTCAGGGCTGATTTCTTTGAGAATGGATAGGTTTGATCTTCTTGCAGTCCACGGGACTCTCAAGAGTCTCCTCCAGCACCATAATTCAAAAGCATCAATTCTACGGCGATCAGCCTTCTTTATGGTCCAGCTCTCACTTCCGTACATTACTACTGGGAAAACCATAGCTTTAACTATACGGACTTTTGTCGGCAAGGTGATGTCTTTGCTTTTTAAGATGCTGTCTAGGTTTGTCATTGCTTTTCTCCCAAGAAGCAGGCGTCTTCTAATCTCGTGACTGCTGTCACCATCTGCAGTGATCATGGAACCCAAGAAAGTGAAATCTCTCACTGCCTCCATTTCTTCCCCTTCTATTTTCCAGGAGGTGATGGGACCAGTGGCCATGATCTTAGTTTTTTTGATGTTGAGCTTCAGACCATATTTTGCGCTCTCTTCTTTCACCCTCATTAAAAGGTTCTTCAATTCTTCCTCACTTTCTGCCATCAAGGTAGTATCATCAGCATATCTGAGGTTGTTGATATTTTTTCCGGCAATCTTAATTCCAGTTGGGGATTCATCCAGTCCAGCCTTTCGCATGATGTATTCTGCATATAAGTTAAATAAGCAGGGAGACAATATACAGCCTTGTCATACTCCTTTCCCAATTTTGAACCAATCAGTTGTTCCATATCCAGTTCTAACTGTAGCTTCTTGTCCCACATAGAGATTTCTCAGGAGGCAAATGAGGTGATCCGGCACTCCCATTTCTTTAAGAACTTGCCATAGTTTGCTGTGGTCGACACAGTCAAATGCTTTTGCATAATCAATGAAGCAGAAGTAGATGTTTTTCTGGAACTCTCTGGCTTTCTCCATAATCCAGCGCATGTTTGCAATTTGGTCTCTGGTTCCTCTGCCCCTTCGAAATCCAGCTTGCACTTCTGGGAGTTCTCGGTCCACATACTGCTTAAGCCTGCCTTGTAGAATTTTAAGCATAACCTCTTGCTTAGATGACTTTAAAAGACAAATTCTTGGAGGTTAAGGTTATCAAGGGCTACTAGTCCAAAAATCCTTCAGGTTCCATGTCCAATTCCATACACATGACAAAAATGGTAGGCTTGTGTGGCATTTGCCCATTCTTTTGGAAATGTCTGTACAGGGGGAGAGAAAGGGTTAATAGGTAGACCAATAGAAAAGCCCAGAGGCGGAGCCTACCTGTTTTTAAAAGGCTTAGCCAGTTTTTAAAAGGCTTAGCCACTTTAGACAGTTGGGGAAAAGCAGTTGGAAAAGCAGTTGGAAGACAGTTGGAAATAGAGAGACAGTTGATTCGGTTGGTTTCTTGTGGGTGGGAGGCATAGAAGTCAGAGTGAGTTAGAGGGGAGACAGAGTGTGAATCGTATTACAGTGTTTCAACGTATTTAAACCTTGTTTGCGTTCACAATAAACTGGAATATTTGTTAATACGTTACAACCTGACTGAGACTAAGTGTTGTACTGGGGAGAACCTGGTTGGTGGCAGCGGATTAGTAGTGTACGGGTCAATAGTACATGAAATGACCGGGGCCCCCGTACAAACGAATCTGTAAGAAACCTTCAGGTTCCATGTCCAATTCCATACACATGACAAAAATGGTAGGCTTGTTTTGGCAAGATCACGCAGCAATTTTTGACCAGCCATCTATTAAATAACTCTCTGTGTGTTGTGCACTTACAAATAACACTCAGCATGAAAGTTACATTAACTAGAACTGCTCTTTTCCAGTTCAACCCTGACAAAGAAATAAAGCAGGTAAAATTGTTTCATTGGAACAGGAGGTATGCAAGGTTTTACCATAAACCCACAACAGAAGGAAAAATGAAGTTTATGGATTCTATGTTTTTATAGAAAACTATGAAGATTTCTTTGCAATATAAGGCTTTAGCCAATTCTACACTCATGCATGTTGCATACTGAAAATGTAATGTACAGCAACTGTGTATCTGCCATGTAACACATACATGCCTAAGAACAGGAGAAGCTATGTGAACTCAATTATATATCAAGGTTTTCACAATAGCAGGATGGCAAGCTGAGGACTCTGGTAGTGGGGCCCAACTGCTTTCTTCTTTGTACCACTGCTGGTCTACTCTCTGCTGTGCTTCAGTGCCACAAATTCTCTGTTTCCACCATCTGAGGCAGTAATGCTTCTGAATATCAATGGCTGGGTCCTGCTTGCTGTTTTTTTTTCCTACTGGCATCTGGTTGGCCAGTGTGAGATCAGGATGTTGGACCAGATGGGCCATTGGACCCGAACCAGTAGGCTCTTCTCATGTTCTTAAATGGGGAACATGACAGGAAGCATGAGCAGGAATCAGGAAACTATCGTGCATATTATGGTATGACCTTTATCAGGCCAGCAAAATAACACAAAAAATGTGCAAGCTTTCAAGCTGTGCACACTTTGTGTGTATGTGTGAATGAAGGAGGGAAAGAGAAAGAGAAAAGCAGGACCTTTCTTATAACTCTAATTACTCAAGAAGGGCTCTCTCACTTGCTGAGTTTTCTATATATATTGATTTGAATATTGATGTTTGATATATGGTATTTGATGGTAGTATTTGTACACCACCCTAGGAACCTTTTGGCTGAATGGTGGTTTTACAATGTCAGAAACAATGACAGCAATAATAATAATAATAATAATAATAATAATAATAATAATAATGGTACCCCCAAATCGTCTGATCTTGGAATGAAGAATATAAAGCTTTAAGTTTGGAGCTTTTAAGCAGACAAGTTATCAATGTATATTGACAGTTACATATGTGAAACTCAAGGTAGTCTCTCATTGTGTGCTTGACTAAAGTCTTTCAATCATTGTTGGAAGATGCTGTAACACACATGCTGAGTTCAGGGGCTTGGATGTTTCCTGAGAGATTGCCTTTCAAAGTAAAGATGGTAAAAAGATAATCTCCATGTCCTAGTATAACTTGCTTGTGATACTCTCCTCAATTTCAAAATATGTTTGCCAGGACTGTTGTTCAAAAATATGGGATGAGGAGAAATTCCAGGCTGGCTTTTTCAGTGGATGTTTGAAATGGCTTCCAGATATGTCACTTGAAACACAAAATGACAAATTCTCTTCTTATTTATACATGCTGTTGTGAAGAAAAATTTGTCTATAATGCACTCTTTGGAGTAGTTGGGAGTGAAACATGGAATATATCAGCTTGAACCAATCATTTATGGTTTTGGGTGGGAGGCCCTCATTGTTTCAAGAAGAGATGGATCTTCTGGTTAGAACTACTGGCAGAAGGATTTAAAGATACTGCGATCTCTGGAGAAAGTACGCCCAAAGATGAATTCCAGCTACCATAGAATAAAATGTCACCCTCTTGCTTTCACTGATCTTAATCCTGTCTGGATTCTATTGTTCTTGAAAAGGGCTGCTGATGAGGAAAGTCTCTGTTGCAGACATGCAAACAATTCTTCCAAAAGTCCTCAGAGCAAAAGGGAGAAGAAATGGTCCAGATTATAGCATTATGAATGTCTTGGAGCATCTTTGTAGGACTACTTTAAACACCCACCCACCATGCTCATGTATGTCTGCTTGGCATCATCCAGAGAAGCATTTGGCTTGTCACATTTTGACAACAGAGAATTTAAGCATTGTTTAGCAGGTCAACACAATGCAGACCAGGTTTGACTAGTCTGAGCAGGTTGTATTTCAAACAACCATAAATAACACTGACCCACATGTTTGGGATATCTCTCTCTCTCTCTCTCTCTCTCTCTCTCTCTCTCTCTCTCTCTCTCTCCACCTTCTCCTCCTAAACTGACTTTTTTCCAGTTTTGTCTGATGTGATACTATTGGATAGCAGAACAGGAAGGAGCAAAGTGTAAGAGATGGTGTCTGGAGAACTGGCTACATTGCACTTGGGAAAGAGGTCCACAAACACAAACTCTCACCAGGAAAGCACAGGGAAAGTCAGAGTGGTGTACTAGTGCAACATATTAGTGTCTGTGTCAATGGTACATTGTATCGATCAATTATAATGCTATTTTACTGGTCGTTACAAGAAACTAATGGAAACAGATCAAAGGACTGGTGGAGCCAGTACATGGAATGATGAGATACAGTATCTTGTTGGAAAGATGGGAACCTGGGGCCCTCCAGATGTTGTTGGACTGAACCTCCCATCTTCCCCAGACATGGCCAATAATCAAGGATAATGGGAGATGCACTTCAAAAGGTTCCCCATCCCCCAGCTAGGTCTTTCTCACTTGTTAGTTCCAGCAGCAGCTCTTTGCAATCTCCTTGACTGCTGAAACAACTCAGTGTGTGAGTTGTACAAAGGAGTGAGTTGTACAAAGGTTCTTGACTGTAGTCTCAAGGGCTTATTACCATAATGATTCTTGAGTCTCTGATCTTGGCTTGGGGTTCTACCTTATGTTCTCTGACCCTATGTTGGCAATCTTTGGCAACCACTTAATGGCAGTCTCCAACAAGGCAGAAACTTATAATACAGGCTCCTAGGGAGTGGGGCAGAGCAGGTAGACTGTCAGAAATCTCTTGGCAGAAAGTCAACCTCCCGAAGCCAAATCATCAGTTTGGTTTAATGTGAATTTCACATGTGCATAGCTGTCAACTTTTCCCTTTTCTTGCAAGGAATCCTATTCGGAATAAGGGAATTTCCCTTAAAAAGGGGGAAAAGTTGACAGCTATACACATGTGATAGATAAAACAAACCATCAGTTTATATTTAGTTTGTTTGCATTCATGTATGTACTTTGCTTTAAAGACAGTATAGTATTAAAACTACATATTAGGCAAAAGCATGGGGGGGAACATTTATTTCCAATATATAGAGCACACTCATGATTATATATTAGCCCGGTGAATTTTATGTCATCCAACTTCTAGTCAAAACCCAGTTTTTAATGTCATCAACTTTGCATGAACAACTGGCCTTTTAAAATCCAAGATGTTTTCTGCTTTCATACATCGTTACTGATAACAGGCAGATAATGGAAACCATGTCCTAATTCCCAATACATTGTTTTTCATTTGAACTATAAATAGGAAATAGTAAACAGAACAGTACCAAATCAAATTTATAAACTTAAAGAATCCTGCACTGCAGAATTACAAGGCAAATATAAAATGTTTTGTCTTCCCAGTCTGTTGAACCAAAGCAAAATAATGAATGCTACAACATTCAAACTGTGTTATTCCCAAAGCACATTTTGCAATTGCAAGGTAAAAGAAGTGGCAGAATTATGTTATTATTATTTCATCCATTGATTTTCCACATTCCTTTTTTGTGCTTTTCTGGTTCTATAATTCCATGTTTGCAATATTCATTAGCACTAACTTTAACATTATTAAAGTCTAGAGAGAGCCACATTCACCTTTCTGCAGCAGCAAAAGCAGCTCAACGTAGTTGGAAATAACTAATGACAGCACTGTACATTTAATAGGCAACTGGTACTGCTTCTCATCTCTTTAAGGAAATTAGAATAAATAGGAACTGAAGCATCCCAGAAAAGAATCACCTGTGGTCCTCTATTGGGGAAGGGCTGCAGTTTGAATCCTAGGTTGAATCCCTGGCATCTCCAGGTAGGAATGAGAGGTACTTCTGTCTGAAATCCCTGAGAGTCATTGGCATTAAGTGTAAATGATACTGATCAAGAGGGACCCAATGGTCTGACTCAGTTATAATGAAGCTTCCTAAGTGTATGAGTAAGTTTCCACATTTGATGTTCTTTAGCTTTTTCTTTGCATGTTTTATTGTTTTTAGTTTTTTAAAAAGCATTTCCAGTTCATCTAGCATAAAAATATCTCAGTATCAGGAACAACAGATATCAATATTATTTTTTAAATGTAGCTCTTGGCAGGAAGACATGCAAGTTATCCTGTTGCAGGGATAGCTTGCTAATCAAACCACTGGGGGAAATGTGAAATATTGATTTTGAAGGAGGTAAAGAAACTTGAAAGGAAGAAGGCAAATACACCCTGCCCACTTAGGATCATGGCTGAGACAAGCCTCACTTGCTTCTTCACTAGTTCCTGCTGGGGTAGCAAAAATGGCACCCAGGTGTTGTTGGACTCTGGTTTAGGTTGGTGGGACTTGGTGTCCCTAGCCTACATTTATCTCTAAGCTACATTTATAAAGTGCAGCTTCTCAGGATTGCCATGACTGAATAATTTCCCTTCCTTTCTATTCTTGCCACTTCCACACTTTGGACTTTTTTCTTCTTAATGTACAGGTGCAGCCACAATGTTGTGACTGTATGTAAGGATTGCCAGACAGCCGCATGGGACTGAGCCCCAACTTCCTTGCTTCAGTGTGATGGCTTGTTGTTGGGTGGGTCGCTCAGATGTTTTAAGCTATGCCCAAGTAGCAAGTTATTCAGACTGAGAAACCAGGCTTGCTTTATAGGGCCACATAGTATGTCATAAAAAAGCAAAGGCAGCCATGTTGTCCTATGGAAAAAAAAAATCTACCAAAATCCATATACAGTGGTACCTTAGTTCTTGAACTTAATCCATTCTGGGAGTCCGCCTGACTCCCTAAACTGTTCAAAAACCAAGGTGCGGCTTTTGATTGGCTGCAAGAGCTTCCTGCACTCAAGCAGAAGCCACGTTGGACATTCGGCTTCCGAAAGATGTTCGCAAACTGGAACACTTCCGGGTTTGTGGCATTCAGGAGCAGATTTGTTCAGGAATCAAGCCATTCAGGAACCAAGGTACCACTGTATGGTCAATACTTTTATGAGGTCAACCAAAATATCACAAAGCAGTCTGCAAATTTTTAAGTTCTCCAGAACTCTTTATCTAGCAGAGTGATGGGGGAATTCTTTTTGAGTGGTGGGTGTTGATGTTGAATCCATGGAGTCTGCATCTGGTGACAGTCTTAACTTGGAATCAGGGAGGAGGTAGCAGACATTTAAATGAGATTCTTTTGGATGCTGTGCTGGTAGGAATGGACACATTTATCCATTTAGGCTCTCTGTTTTTCATCTTTTCAATCTTACATTTAATTGTTCCCATTTTCACATCTGCTATCATTTTTTTTATTTAAAAAATGCATGAAAATTCATAATATGATTTGCATGCATTTAACCCAATATGCACATTTTTGCAAGCAATTTCCCCTAATATGTATTTTGGACAACTTGCACCTAATATATGCTTTTGGCATGCACTTTGGGGTTGGAGAAGCACAAAATGTGGATAGGTGCAGATTTTAAAACTATAATATTTTATTAAATTTGTAGAAAAGTAACATTGATCAATTCCAACAAAGCCTGCAGAATGTTACATGCTTTTTTGAATCACACATAAGAAGGGGGGAAATATGAGTTGAGCCTACTGAGCTGAGGCGGGGATCCTGATTTCTAACCTTCCTTTCACATTGCAGGACAGATTACTGGTGTGATTGAAATTTAGCATGGCATGGTGGTATATAGGTACTGCAGTGTGAGAGGAACATTACAGAATGAGACAGAAGCACTAGTAACAGAATAAGCCCACACTTTTGAATGCAGCCTAAGTCCTCCATGTAGGCTAGCAAGAAGCAGTATCACAGTAAAGGACACATTGCAGACAGGGCAAAAGTAACTGAAGACAGACTGGAGTAGGGTTAGTGAGGAGTGTTCTGGGGAGAGGAGATGTGGGTTAAGGGCAGCTCAGGGGGCTGGATAGGGGTTCTGGGGGGTTGCATGTGGTTTCTCTGCCTAAGGCTCCCTATCTCTATCCATCAGTTCCATGCAACTACTTTGAAACAGGACAGGAGTAACTTTCTGAAGTGTGCAGGCCTCAAGAAAGCCTTGCTGAGCTTTGTTCTTATTGCCATCCCCGGAAGTTATCCTGGTAGAGGATATCACAGGTAGAACAACTGCAAAATCACTCCATCAGCCAGGAGCAGGAGGCAATATGGAATACTGAACCCATTCAATCTTTTTGATAAACCATCAGGAAACCTCACCATTGACTTCTGTTGCCAGCAGAAAGATTTCAAATATCAAATCATTGCACCTCTCAAACAATAAAAAGTACCATATGCATCAGATCTAAGTTTCAAAATTGCTGATACTTTGCATTCATTCCAGAGATCTTTAATTCAAGCCTGGAGCATTAATGCAGTACAACATGTTATTCTTGTGAGGTAATGTCTTTTCAGAAGATGGCTTTTTTTTAAGCATACAGATCCTCAGATCTTCAAGTTAATGCATCCTACCGCAATCTCTGTGTACTAAAGAGATGAAGTCTCTGCCAAGTACAATATGGTCTCTGTCCTCTACTCCCAGTACCCTTCTGCTGTTCATTTCCCTGTCCAGGCTTTGGATATGAATGGCCAGAGGAGAAAATATGATAAAAATAAGCAGAATAGATCTTGTTCTAGGGTACACCAACACTTAACCTTCCCCCACCCCAAAATGGGAAAGAAGCAGACTTGTGTAATGCCCACCCATTTGCCACTCTTTTTACTGCAGTTGGACACCATTCTTTACAATTTTCTTCCAGGCAAGCCCCATTGAAGTGAATGGGAGGTGCGCAAGAAAGCATTTTAGCTGCTTTTGCATAACCCCCATTCATTCCAAACGGAAGTTCCAGATGGAGCATGTAATACTTTATAGTGTTACTGGATATTAATTCATTTCCCTCTCCCTAAGCTGCTGCTTGTCACTGACAGATGCAAAATTTGTTAGCAAGCACAAAACAGTATGGATATCCAACAGACACTAACATTCACCTCAAACGTGTTTAAAGTGCTACAAAGCTAATAGCAGATTGTAGCAGATCTAGTTCAACTCAGCATCAATTAAAAGGTTGCAGATGGTCCTGATGCAGTTTGAAAATTGCTAATAATGTATGTGTGTTTCTGAGAGCAAAGTTGATTTAGGCAAGCAAAACGTCACGGATAGGGTTGCATCACATTGTTATGGGGGTTGTTTTTCTCAGTGAGATGTACTATGTTGGCAGATCCAAAACTTTCTTAAGAACTGTGTCCCTGGGAGCAGTGAATTGCCTTTTGTTGCAGAATTGGGAATGACTGAGAGGGGTCAAGCTGGGAATTCTATTATGTGTTCCGATGACCTGAAAACTCCTGTTCCAATGCAGGAAGCTGCTAGTGCACACTATCATAAGTCGCAGTAGCAACCAGAGGGGCTATGCAGATGGCTGCATTGCTCTCCTGAATTCTCTCCTGTCTGCACTTTGGTGAACTCCCAGCTGCCCTGGCTCTTCCCTTCAGTAACTGGTGGAGACTCGTGGTGTTGAGAAGTCAGGAGACCAATGCAGCCCCACCAGCTGCTACTGATGACTCATCTTGGTTATCAGCATAGCTTCAGTTGACAGATTGGTCAGGGGAAATCGGACATGTACAGGACTATTTGTGTGCACAAGTCCTCATTCAGCTGATGTTATGCGTGAGAAGAGCCTGCTCTGTTAATGTATCTGGCCTTAGCCGGAGTGAATCATGGAAGTACACTGCATGATGAAAGAGAATGCTATTATAACAAGGCCCTATAAAACCAAAGGCATTCAAATTTAGCTTTGAAAGGCTGAAAATATCTCAAACAATTCTATATTCTACTCACATGCATTTTGTAGCTTTCTATAGTGCTGTAAGGAACTAGTCCTGCTATAACATAGTGCAAGGGAAGAGCTACGATAACTAGACGTTTTTATGGTTTAATGTACCATGTGGCTGGGAAAATGTTTCATAAACTAGCGGATGTCTGATGCATTTGACATAGATTTGTTTTTGAAGTTAGGTTAATATTAAAAAAGCAGCTTTTATCTTTTTTGATTACTCTTTTCTGCATGTAATCAGAGCTAATTTTTGTTCTGGGCCTGATAGTAAAGTAGAGATTTCCAGTCTTTTCTCTGGCAACTGTACAAACATCTACAAATCTGTCTGCCATGGAAATAAAAGGAAAGAAGAGGAGATTTTTTTTTTTACAGACTTTTCATTTTTATTGTGGTGGGTAATCCCCCCCCTCCGAATTACAAAGTTTTGGGATTCTTATTACTAAAATAAATATTTTTTTCCTTGTTGAGTGCTATTAAGGTAGCACCATTTTATATTAAAAGTAGCATTATTTTCCCTTTTTAACCTCTGTTCCCAATATTGCAGTACCGTATTATACTATCACAAAATAGTATACCGGTAGATAGTGAAATAATGTACTAAGTCTAGAATCTGCACTCATGATTATCTTTAGGAGGGTCCCCTCATATATTTCAGTGGGATGTGGAGTCCAACCAATGAATGTTCCCACTGATGTCATTCTGATAACTCCACATGTTTAAAATTATGCACAGCTCAAGTACTTTCTAGTATGGACACATTAGGCTTATTGTTTCCTTTATTAATGGAGTCCGAGAAAAATGTGTGCTTTGTTTTATATGTAACTTTGGAGTGGCTAGATCACTTCCAGACAAACCATGTTGCTATTAGTGAAAGAGAATGATTGTAGGGCTGATCTCCCTTCCACTTTGAAATCTAACCCAATGTTGCTTTCATTCTGGTCAGTTTCATATTCACTAAAGTTTCTTAAGTAATGCTATTGGCAATTAACCTGTACAAGAACTGAACTTGCTCATTAAAAGATAGCACTCAGCAAGCTGGTGGCTGTCTTTTGCAAACCAGTTACACATTTACTGCACAGCTTAGGCCCTTTCAAATGTAAAATTATTTGAAACTACCTCCTGAAAACACCTGCTAGAGCCCAGCACAGAAAACATTGAAGCAAAAACCCAAAACAAAAATAAACAAAATCAGTTTAATGGAGATAAGTGTTTGCCAGTATATTGTGACCTTTGAACCTCTGCAGCTGGGAAATCTACTTTTTGTTTACTGCTATCAATTTTTATCTTTGTAAGCATTTCAGAATGGCTTTTAGCTCTTTATTTCCCCCTCTATAATGGAAGGTGGGATATGAATTTTTAAAATACAAATAAAGAAATGGAAGGTTGCATTAATGCAGTTGCTCTGGAGTGGTGAATTGTCTTCAAGACCCTGGGTAGGTTGGTCACTCTTCATCTTATTAGTTCCTGGTATTGCACTGTTTTCCCAGTAGTGATGTATGGAAGTGAGAGCTGGACCATAAAGAAGGCTGATCGCCAAAGAATTGATGCTTTTGAATTATGATGCTGGAGTAGACTCTTGAGAGTCCCATGGACTGCAAGAAGATCAAACCCTATCCATTCTGAAGGAAATCAGCCCTGAGTGCTCACTGGAAGGACAGATCCTGAAGCTGAGGCTCCAATACTTTGGCCACCTCATGAGAAGAGAAGACTCCCTAGAAAAGACCCTGATGTTGGGAAAGATTGAGGGCACAAGGAGAAGGGGACAACAGAGGACGAGATGGTTGGACAGTGTTCTCGAAGCTACCAACATGAGTTTGACCAAACTGCGGGAGGCATTGGAAGACAGGAGTGCCTGGCGTGCTCTGGTCCATGGGGTCACAAAGAGTCGGACACGACTAAACGACTAAACAACAACAAATTGCACTGTTGATACCAAGTTGCACCCAAAATGAAAATTTGAGATTGATGTTTGGCGGTACAATCGGGTATGTGTGTGTGCATGTGCAAGAAATTGTGAAGAAATTTGGGTGGAAAAATAAGTTCAATAATACTGTTGGAATTTCTTAAGAGGTTCTGAACATCTAATGCATAAACTCTCTCTCTCTCTCTCTCTCTCTCTCTCTCTCTCTCTCTCTCTCTCTCTCTCTCTCTGTGTGTGTGTGTGTGTGAATTGCATTAAAATTCAGATGAGTTGGACAATAATCTGAACTTAATTTCCACTTCAGTGCTATATTTAAGGTGAATATTTTCTTCCTACATTTTAAATACAGCCACCACTCTGTAAATGCTGCATAAATAGTTTATGGAGAAAACATGACATCATATGTCTTGCTTTCAGTCTATAGAAGGTCAATTGCAATAAGAAGAAGAAATAATTGTGTTAATCACAGAAATATGTTTTGAATGCTTCCAATAAACAAACTCTGGGAAGCCCTCATGGTAACATTCATTTACCTACTTAAAATTCCTTTGCTTTTATGAAAGTCTCTGGCAGATATTTTAGTTCGTAAAAGGCAGCCCAGACACTAATAAGTCCCATTTTAATGAAGGGGTTCCCAAGTCTACTTAAATTGGGTAATATAATGTAAATTTAGTTTGGAAGAATTCCAAATGTCCTTCTGTAACACAACCTTGCCTGACAATGTCGCAGCCACTACCTCCAGCATGTAATTCATTTTGCCCCTTTTCTTCAATAGCCTCAGAGGCTCTTATATATGCACACACATTTTTCGGAAGGATGGTGTATTTAATATCTGCCCATGAACTAGTAGGTCTGGAAATACCTTGCCTCAAATGCCTCTGCACCCTTGAGAATTGTGATTGCCTCATTCTCTCTGCATAAAATTTGCACATGGTGTGGAAATGAAATGACAGTGGTGTGATACTTAGCTTCCCTGGGCTGTGAAATTGATGAGGTGAAGGACAATGCTAATCCATGATCCAAAAATAATCATGTGCAATTTACAAGGAACGGGGGGTAATTTATACAATGATATTTTTTGCAGCAATTCTGTGTGGATTGACACTTTGCCTCCTGCATCTTTTGCATTACAAACTCCATTGAACTGCTTGCAGAAATATAATACAATTGCTGAAATCTTGGCAATGTTCTCTGCTTTGCTATTTGTTGCAAGCAGGAGCAATAGCAAATGGTCATCTAGGTCCCATCCCCATATAAATTTCTAGAATTTGCCAGGAAGCCTACCTGTGTCTGTGCTGATCACCTTGCTGGACTGAAAGATGCAAGCATGATGCAGCAGAATGAGAGGGAGGCATTCTGAAGTAGTAGAATGGAATGCACCACTTTGGCCTGAAGGTGATGATAGATAAACAGAGTCCTTTGGTAAAAAAAAGAGCTGCTGGTACTCATATTCTGATCAAAGTGTTGGCACATCATATAGGAGAGAGAGAGAAATGCCAGTACTCCATATTAGTGGATACCATTGCAATAATAAAAATAAAAATACTGGATATACATCTTTTGAATTGTCTCTCATGCCATAGACTTTTTGGCTTCATCAGGATTTGACATGATTTGGCAGCCCCAAAAGCAAGAGGAGGAGGAGGAGGAGGAGGTGGAGGGAAAAGATTCTGCAGCAGCTTGAAAACAGTGCTGATGGTGACAAGTACAGGTCAAAACAGAAATTGCTGCCTTCTTACATCCATAACCTTAACTGAAGCCAAGATGCCTCCCATGCTTGTAGAATGATCTGGCTATATAGCAATACGCATATCACATACCATATGATACAACACACTAATAAATACAGTGGTCCCTCGACTTATGAAATACTCAGCATCCGAATTTTTCGACTTATGAACGAAAAAAGTGGCCGCAAGCCAACAAATTTTTCGACATCTGAATGGAAATCTGTTGGCATTTTAGATGCGGTTTATTCGACTTACGAATTTTAGATGCAGTTTCCTCGACTTACTAATTTTTCTTTTAAAGCTGCTTCAATGCATTCCTATGGGGAAAACGCTTTTTCGACTTACGAACTTTTCGACCTACGAATGTGCTTCAGAATGGATTAAATCCGTAAGTCGAGGGACCACTGTATTGATTGCATTCTGCATGCAAAACCACTTTCTCCCTACAGGGATACATTCTTGCTTGCCATTTCCAATCGCCATCCTCCATTCCAAAGATAGTGTGGCATACCTCATTTTCAATTTACATTCTTTACTTATTTTTTTAATATTTATTCTATCGTTTTGCCCGCCACTGCATTTCCTATTTCTCCCAGTCTACAGCTGCCTCAGAAGTGTGAAGCAAGAATTCCCTTAATGTAACACTCCATCCCACGTGTGGCTTAGTTTGCTTTCTGCTGATCACAGTTACGAAACAGATGTCAGGTTCCAAGGTTCAAGGGAATGAGGTTAAAGCATTTCCATTTTTAGACTTGAAACAATTGGGGAGTGTTTGGCTCGGCGTGTTCCAAAGTTCAACTTTCTATCATGGAAGTACATTAAAACATATTTATCTCCCCTCCCTCCCTATACCATATGTATGAAATGTATTCATAGAAGCTTGCAGCATGTGTGGAGGACTTGTAAGTTCTAAGGTGTAGAAGTAAATCACAGCTTTCTCACTGTAGGCTGTTTTGTCAAACATCTGATCTTCAAACCAAGTGCTAATGCTAGAACTGGCTAATAACCAAAACACTCATAGTCAAATTAAGTGTTCCCATCTGAGGTGATAAAGGGAGAATACATAATTGTAAAACGTGGCTTATGTAAAACAATTCTTTGACATCTGGTCACAACAGCTGGCTTTGTAAATTGATACAACAAAGTAAATCCAATAAATTCCCTCCAGGTAGTTTGGGAGACTCCCCTCCTTATGAAACTCATTTTCAGGTTCACTTTTGAACCCTTTATCCAATTAATACCATGCCATCATTGAGAATTGAAGAATTTATTTCCTTCTCAGTTACCAGAAAGCAGTAGATAGCAATAAATGACTTACACCTGTGTGCTTGACAGCAGAAAATGAATCCCAGCAAGGAGCATGATGGTGTTATATCACCTGTTCCATGCTCACTATAAACTATATTTACAGTTTGAGTTCTGTATGTGTTTATGATCCAGGAAACTGTAGATGATTTCCCCCCCCCCAAGGGCAGTTGCTACTCCATGCAGGTCTGATCGATAAAAGGCAAACAACCCACAAGGAGATTGTTCTACAAGTCACAAATGATCTTAGAAACTTCTGCTTTAAATTGTTGCTGCTGCTGAGATTGCTTATATAACTAAACAAAAATATTTTTGTGGAAACATGGAGACACATCAAATCGGCATTTGCTCACACAGTGGGATTTCGGCCTCCCCTTGAACTCCCCAGGTACTCCTCAATCTGATCCACAAGGTTGGTGGTAGTGATGGGTGAATCCATACATCTCGGTTTCTCTCCATTTTTCATTTTCCCAGTCTTAAATTCAGTTCTCCACATTTCCAATCACTTTGCAATTATTATTTTGTTTAATAAACCACCTCCTCTTGAAAATATATCAGCAGTTTCCCTGGGACAATTTTGCCTAATAAGCACTTTTTGCAAAAAAAGTCCTCTAACATGTATTTTTATAAGCTATTTTCACTAGAAGTGTGAAGGGGGATTCTAAGTGTGTTCAGGTGCTTCACACACATACCTTCAGCACACACACACACAATACATACATACATACACACAGAGATTTGAGAGATCTGTTATAAGCTTTCCCCCATTTTTATGGGGTCCAAGTTCCCATTAAATCTCAATGACAGTCAAATAAGGAAGGCACAACCCTATCATGAACTGAGAAATCCTGCGTCCAACTGTATATAGACAAATGCCCACTGGCAATGCTTGTTTCTTTCACTGTTCAATATTTGTTTTGTTTTTGACATAGATACTATTTATTTCATGGGACACATTTCAATGGTTTGCAACACAAAGATCTGTTTAGGGAGTTTTGATTGAATAAATGAAATGCTTGTTACCTCAGGTAACAAGTGGTTTGGTAAATTATATCAGAGCGTCAGTGTGTTTTTTAAACAATTTTACCACAATGTTTGGTGTACTTTTGATAAAGCGTGTTCTCCTTCATGGAGAGCCACGTGTTGCGGTGGGGGCTAGCAAGCCACCCCTCTGCTGCTGGGCGGGTTAGTTTGGATGGCCACTACTGTGATTGGGCATCTGGGCTGTCGTTGGGGAGATTCCTATGTTGCAATTTGTTGATGGACAGCCCAGAGCCTATAAATGACCCTGCACTCAGCGTCGGAGCCCTCCTGGCTTCGTGCATCGGATCAGACTGCTGAGCTGACGGATCGCTGAGCCAAGATTTCTCAGACGGTTGTATTGTGTCTCGTTGGCCTTTACCCATCGTGGGTGATTTGGTTTAGCCTTAACTTTAGTTAAACTCCTTTAGCCTTAACTTTGGTTAAATTCCTATTCTCCGCTCCCTCGACCACCCTCCCCACTCCCTCCCCATCCTTCCCCCTCCCCCATACCCAGCCGCTGCCCGGGGTTGCCCGGCGCGGCGGTTCACTAGCCTCCACCACCCACTCTGGTTCACAGGAGCCGCGCTGTGCGGATTGTGGCGAGGCGCCGGGCTCGGCCTCTGTGTGTGGAGGACTTCCTCAGGGAGCTCCTGCTGCCTGCGGGCCACCGGCGCTGCTTCCCATCGCCATTTCGAGGGGATTCCTCTTCCCCTTAGAGCGGGCTCCTCGCCGCCTTTGGGGAGCCGTTTTTTCTCCCGCCTGGATCCTGGCCCCTCTCCGCTCCAGGTCCTCCCCCTTGCTCCAGAGGAGGACCGCAAAGCCGCTGCCGGTGATCCCGGAGCGGTGGTTCTCCCGGCGCTTCCTCCTCCGCTTTGGTCGCGGCGAGGCGCCGCGTTCAGCCTCCTCGTGTGGAGGATTGGTGGGGGAGGGCCCCGCGGCTCGCGGCCCTCCGGCGCTGTTGCTCGCCGCCGCAGTAATCGGGGGGGCATCGGGGCGGAGCGGTCTGCTCTTCTGCGCTGCTCGCCTGCCGCTCTCCCGCTTTGCCGCCCAAAAAAACGCCCCCTCTGCAGCGAGCGCCGTTGCTGTGGGAGCGACCGTTTTGTGCCGCGTCCCAGCCTTCCTGGTCGCTGGGACGCATTTACTGCCCAAGTAAAGGCTTGGCGCTTGCTAGCGCCAGCGAGCCTGCGGCCCGGCCATTGTTTTTCCGGCCGTCTCCGCTACCTGCCATCTCTCCGGCAGCGGGAGCGATCGCGGCGCGCTGCCTCCGGCTCCCTAGGGGGCAGCTGCCTTAGCCAGCTACCCACCGCGGCAGCTGTTGCCAGCCAGCGGTGTGCTGGCTCACACACCCCCGTACATAAGCACCTCCCTCCCCCCTACCCACACACTTGCCTCCACACTAGTAAAAATAAATAAAATAAAATAAATAATAACATTAATATAAATAAATAAATAAATACCACCTGGGTCTTCGGGAGTTCCGGGGGTCCTGGGAAGCAGCCCAGCGCCATTTGTCTTCTCCTTCCTGTGTAGCTGCCATCCTTCGCAAGAGCTCCACCTGGCGTTTGTTTTTCCTGAGCATTTTCAGGTTGTGTGCCCTCTAGTGGCCAGCCAGTTCATTGCATTGAGTTTAGTTAATTTCAATCTTGGTTCCTCCTGCTGCCCCAGTGGCCAGTTGTGCTACTGCACCCAATTTAATTTTTAATTCCCCCTGCTGTTGCCCCTAGTGGCCTGTGGGGTTACTGCAGGTAAATTATTCATTTACCTAATTTCCCCCCCCCCGGGGGACTGAGTGGGTTATTGTTAAATAACAACAACAACAACAACAACAACAACAACAATAATAATAATAAATAAATACATTTTAATAATAATAATAATAATAATAAAATAATAATAAATAATAGTTATTGGAGATTGACTGGCCGCTGGTGTGTCACTTGATCTGTTTGTCTCACGTTCTGCAGCTAAGTATGGCGCCAAAGAAGTCCAGCACAGCTGCCTCTTAGCCAGGAAAGAGGGTCATCAAGGGTCCATCCCAGGCCTTGCGCTCTCCATCTCCTGCGCATGACCATGGGGCGCATTCAGTCTTTTGTGTCCAGCCTGGCCAGTGATCCCGAAGCCTTGGCCCGCTTCACATCTGATGTGAATGGCATCATCCAGCACTCTACTTCCAGCAGTCCAGCGCCCAAGCAGGAACTTCCGTAGTGGCTGGGGCTGCCTCGCTGAATTCCTCCGTGTCTGGTGACAAGGGAGAGGGCGTGCGGGTCGTCTGGGGTTCTGTTTTCGGATTCCCAGTTTTCCCCGGATCCCGGTCTCTGCATCAGGGCTGGGGTTCGGGGGGCAAGGAAGCCGGCCCGCAGACCTACCAGGGGGAGGGGGCCTCGGGCAACCACCCCTAGGACGGTGGTTCTTCCTCGCCTCAGCCACTGGGGCTTTAGGAGCGGATCACTCATGCCTTTCTGTTTTGGGCAGTCCCAGGGACCCTCCCAGCAGGAGCCAGGGTTGGAAACAGCTGGATCCAGAGTTGGAGTCTTCGGCTGAAGACAACGCATCTGTGCAATTGCAGGTTCCCTCCAGTGGGCAGCGCCGCCCAGAGGGTCATGGCAAGAAGCGGGCCAAAAAGAACAGAGCTGACGCTTCCCGGTGTCTTGGCGGATCCAGCTCCTGGCGTCGCCCGGGTTACAGGTAACTTTCAACAGGTTTCAGGGTCGGAGGTCTTCGGCTGAGGACACCCTTCCGGCACCTTCACGGGTATTCGTCTGGCGGAAAACGTCGCCATAAAAAAATGTTGCAGGGGGCACACCAGAAGATGTAGAGGAAACAAGTCTTCCTCATCTTCTGGGTCGTCCCCCACGAGTTCCGACGAGGAGTCGGGGGACTCCTTGAGACTCTATTGGGGTTTTGGCGAATCTGCCTCCGGCCTTCCCAGATGGGCGTGGCAGCGGAGAGCCACTCCCATCGCGTCAGGTATGGAGCCACCCAGGAGTACTTGAATGACGTTCCGGTGCCGGAAGTCAAAGTCTCCACCAACAAGGCTAGGGGACATTATCCCAGGGTCTCACCTTTCCTCTAAATTGCGGAACAGGATTTTGGGAGGGCCGCTATGTGGATATATTTAAACTTGCCCCTCCTGAAGAGGATTTGCCCGGCCAGGAAAAAGGGGTATCTTCCTCTAAAAAACGGGCCAGCTCCGCAAAAGTGGAGAAGACCTTCGAACAGTGGCTCGATTGTTTTCAGGTTTTTGCGGGGGTGGTCGCAGCTGCTTACCCGAAAAGAGCGCTTCACTTGTTGGTCTATCAATCCATAGTTCGCTCGGCCTGTTCAATGGCGGGGGAGGCTGCTGCGATTACTTATGACAAAAAATTTAGAACCAGGGCCAACAAGATCCACTCAGCCCGCTGGGATCGTAGGTATATAGATGTTTGGTCCACCTACGTGGCCCCTCACATCCGGGGAAAGGCCCGGAGCAACAGAAGGCAAAAAGTTGGGGGGTGAAAACCCATCCGCAAGGTCTGCTGTTGGGACTACAACAATGGGTCCTGCCAGCGCACCTCGTGCGGGGTACCCGCATGTGGTGTGAAGAATGTTGTGGGAACCATCCCGCCACGGCATGTTATGGTACTGAGCAGCCCCCCCCTCAGCCGGCAGCTAGCGCCGCAAGATAGTCCAGATATGAATCCGGCATCTACCCCAGTGCGTCTTTCGGCTCGGTTACCCTGGTTACAGCTTTACCCCCAATTGCGAAGCAGCTTCTTGCCTGCGGGAAGGCTTTCCCCATGGTTTCAGGATTCCGGTAGCCTCGGCTCCCGTGGCACGCAATCCTGCTAATCAGAAGGCAGTTAGGAAGATGCCGGACGTGGCCAGGAAAAAAGATCGGGAAGGAGATCGCATTGGGGAGCATGGCCGGCCCCCTTTTTCGACGCTCCTTCTTTTCCTAAGCTGCATCTCTCCCCTTTGGGGGTACGTTCCTAAAAAAGTCCCGGGGAATTCAGTCTCATTCATAGGGAGTGGCCAGGCTTATGGCCGGCCTGCGGACCCCACATCATCATACAAGGGAGTATCATTGTGGCACGATACTTTGAACATGCACAATGACTTCCAAGTTCATTTGGATGCGGCGGGTTTCCCTAGGTTTTGGTTTGTATTGGTAGGACCGCTGGTGTGCCAGGCACTGGCCGGCGGCCTGGCAAGGGAGGCAGTTACGCGGGACTTAACTTTCTCAAGTTTTCCCATTGCAGTGGCAGTCCACTTGTGAACGTGTTGGCCAAGCGGTCTTCCCGCTCCTCTATGATGGAGCGGCTCAGTCCCTGGCTCCAGGGGCGCAGGAGCATCCATGGTATTTCCCGGACCATCTCTGGAACCTGGTGTCAATTGGTTCTGCAGGGAGTAGCCGCGTCCATTGCCCCTTCCACATTGCAGACCTATAGGGAGGCGTGGACGGATTTCTTATCTTTTGATGATCCGGCCATCTCGGCCGACGTCAGGTCCCCCCCCCTTTTCCTTTGCCCAAGTGCTCAAGTGTTTGGTGCACCTTTTCGGGCAGGTCGCGCCCCAAAGACACTCAGGATCCAGGCTGCTGCAATTTCCTTTTCTCTAAAACATTTTAATGAAGGTTAGGTCACCAGGGGAGGGGCCCATTTTTGGTTCATACTGATGGCACTCCCGGCTAGGCATCAATTTGCTAAGGGGATGTGCAAGGCCGTAATGGCCCACGATCACCCGGCTTCTGGGTATGCTCCCCGCTCCTTTCGCATAGGCGCAGCAACTGCTGTGGTTCATTGGGCCTGTCAGCGGCCAGGATCAAGGATCTGGGAATGCGGAAGTCCGAGGTGTACAAGGGCTGCATAAGGAGATAGCGGCGAGATACTGGTTGTAATGTTGCTTGTCTCCATTCTCCTTAGGTTAGCGGTGGTTCGCATTTGGATGGTGGGGCACAGCATTGTCCACTGGGCCGGCGTCAGTGCCAGAGAAACAGGACTCGGACCCAGCCTCGGACTTCCACGCCATGTACATGTGTCCTGGTTTGCTAGGGGGTGCATGTTTGGGGGGGATTTATCCCTTTAATACATATGCGGGTACCTACTGAGGCCCCCCCCATAGCGATTATAGTCCAGTTGGGTGAAAATGACTTGCCCATAGCGGATTGCCTCACATTACGCTCTATAAAGGCAGAAGGCTTTGAAGGAGTGGCGTTGGGTCAAAATCCTCGCTTGTCATAGTGAGTGGTTTTGGCGGCAAGCCTTGCAGGCTTTTTGTGGCGGTTAGGCATTGGTTATAAATTGATTTAGGAGGGGCAGAGTTGGCTGTGGTTGCCCCTCCTATGCTGCGAAGGGGCAGGTTGGCTGTGGTTGCCCCTTCAAAGCTGCTGCTGCGAGGGGAATTCCGTTACAGGAATCCAGGGCTCACCATGCTTGTCCGTTTCCCCCCGGTCGGGGACAGGGCCCACGCAAGAGCCCCTGGGAGCATTTGGGGAGAACGGCGCACATTCTCTCCCCAAAGTGTTTTCCCCTATACTGACTCCACAGGCGGGTGGATGTCAGTTCTGTCCCCAGAGGGACAGATAGTCTTAACCAATGCCTAAGCAACCACTCACTTAATTTGTATTCAATAAAGTTGTGGCCAAATTAATGCAAAAACCTAAAACTTATATCTGGTGTGAAGTGTGTTTTACTTGAGGGGTGGATTGGGGACCTCGACACGCAAAGCGTGTTCTCCTTCATGGAGAGCACGTGTTGCGGTGGGGGCTAGCAAGCCACCCCTCTGCTGCTGGGCGGGTTAGTTTGGATGGCCACTACTGTGATTGGGCTCTGGCTGTCGTTGGGGAGATTCATATGTTGCAATTGTTGATGGACAGCCAGAGCCTATAAATGACCCTGCACTCAGCGTCGGAGCCCTCCTGGCTTCGTGCATCGGATCGCCCGCCCTCCCGCCCTGTTATTATGCCTCTGCGTTGACCTTGCTATGCCTGTCATGGGGTCGTCTGCGTTGAGCAGGGGCCTGGTAGGAATTTTTGCCACTTGCTGATTGGAATGTTGCCATTTGGTTTTTCGCCTACCTGCGTAGCAATTAGTCACAACTTGTAAGGTTGGCGGTTTAGGCATTGGTTATAAATTGATTTAGGAGGGGCAGAGTTGGCTGTGGTTGCCCCTCCTATGCTGCGAAGGGGCAGGTTGGCTGTGGTTGCCCCTTCAAAGCTGCTGCTGCGAGGGGAATTCCGTTACAGGAATCCAGGGGCTCACCATGCTTGTCCGTTTCCCCCCGGTCGGGGGACAGGGCCCACGCAAGAGCCCCTGGGAGCATTTGGGGAGAACGGGCGCACATTCTCTCCCCAAAGTGTTTTCCCCTATACTGACTCCACAGGCGGGTGGATGTCAGTTCTGTCCCCAGAGGGACAGATAGTCTTAACCAATGCCTAAGCAACCACTCACTTAATTTGTATTCAATAAAGTTGTGGCCAAATTAATGCCAAAAACCTAAAACTTATATCTGGTGTGAAGTGTGTTTTACTTGAGGGGTGGATGGGGGACCTCGACACGCAAATAATTGATCATGAAAAATGAGCTTTTAGTAGTGCCTGAACTAACTCTGGGAGCTTCTTTAATTCAGTGATAGCTAATGTGGAGCTTTCAGATGTTTTGGACTCCCATCAGCCTCAGCCACCATGGCCAATGGTTAAGAATAATGGGAGTTGTAGG